>NW_024412512.1:4483600-4535058 GCF_014898765.1 Herpailurus yagouaroundi
GGCACCTGTCACCACCTTGCTTCCTGCTGCTAAACCCTTCACTGAGGCCCCTCCCTGTTCAAATCCAGGGCAGGGTACAACTGTCCCTGTCGGGATCTGGCCATCAGGGACCTCAGTGAAGGGTTTAGCAGCAGGAAGCAAGGTGGTGACAGGTGCCCACGTCCGGTCCAGCCTGGAGAGTTTGGGAAATCATCCTGCACAGAGCCGACTAGGAAAACAGCACAGCCAGATAAGTGTGTGATTTCTCTCTCTGCTAGGGAGAGAGACAGAGGCTAGCGTGTGCAAAGGGCCAGAGCCTGGGAGAAGGGGTGTATGAGTTCTGGGGGCTGCTTACAAATTAAGACAGTGGCTTAAAACAACACACACATATTATGCTACAGTTCTAGAGATCAGGAGTTTGAAATGAGTCTTATGGGGCTAAAATCAAGGTATCCACTGGGCTGGCTCCTCCTGGAGGCTCTAGAGGAGAATCCATTCCTTGCCTTTTCCAGCTTCTAGAAGCTTCCCGCATTCTTTGGCTCGGCGGGGGGGGGGGGGGGTACAACCTCCATTTCAATGCATGCTACTCCCTTTTGGATTCCATCATCACACCTCCCTCTCTCTGACTGTGACCATCTTCCAAGGACCCTGGGATGACACAGGGACCACCAGGACAATCCTGCAGAGTCTCTTTGCAGGTAACATTCCCAAGTTTCAGTACCAAGGATGTGGGTATTGGGGAGAAACGCTAATCTACTCACCAAGGGGGAAGGAGGAGGGTCTGGGGGTAGCGGCATTGGGGGCTGAGAAGAGGGGTGAAATAAATTCGGGCTAGATGGATATGTGCACAGAATTGGGGATGAGAATGGGCACGGGGCTGGGGAGTGGACAGGGCGATGGGGTGTAGAGGGGTTTGGGAAGGGGCTGGAGACTGGGTTGGGGTTGGAGAAGAGGTCAGGGGTTTATGGCAGAATTGGAGATCGAGGTGCTGGGGATGCAAAGGGGCCAGTGTGGGCCTGTGGGTGGGGCTGGGACTCTGTCTCTGGTGGACAAGGGCATCCCTCCCACTCCCCTCACCCGGGCAAAGGTCTCACGTGTTCCTATTGGGGGGGAGGTCTCTTCCACTCTTCTTCTCCCTCCCTTCAACACCCTCCCCAGGTTTGAAGCTGGAGTCTGTCCTTGGCTTCTGTCAACTGCCAGTGCGCACCTGGTCCAGGTAACTGGTCACAAAGACCATCAGGCATCCCAGCCCCGCCACGCTGCTCAGTTGCAAGGCCACTGTTAACTCCTCTCACCCCCACCATGAGCCTCAATAGGAAAGGGACGGATTTCTTCTTATCCGTGTTCTCATAAGCATCACATAACAGGTGCGCATCACAGAAAACACAAGTCAGCAAAGAGAAAATTAAACCCCCTGATCATTTTACAGTCTGGACATCCTAAGTGCTGTAAATATTGAGATATTTTCAACTTAAAAAATTGTTTATATAATTTTTTTAACAAAGATTTGGGTATATGTATGTTACCGAATTTTTTCACTCAAAGTGTCATTAATACCCTTCCATAGTTCAAAGCATATAGAAAACCACATATGACACAAAACTTACTATCTTAGCCATTTTCATCTATGTATCTATGTATCATTTTATCTATCTATCTATCTATCTATCTATAGAGAGTGGTGAAAGGACAGCGGGTGAAAGGGAGAGAGAATCCCAAGCAGGCTCCACACTATCAGGGCGGAGCCCGAGGCGGGGCTTGAACCCATGAACTGCGAGATCACGACCTGAGCTGAAATCAAGAGTCTGATGCTTAACTGACTGAACCACCCAGGCGCCCCACCATCGTAACCATCTTTAAGTTCACAGCTCAGGGGCACCAAGCATATTCACATTTTTGTGCAACCACCCCCCACCATCTGTCTCCAGAACTTTCCATCTTCCCAAACAAGACTCTGTCCCTAAGAAATACTGACTCCCCACCCCCTCCCCCAGCCCCAGCACCCACCATCGACTTTCTGTCTCTATGGATGTCACTCCTCTAGGGACCTTCTATGAGTTCCAGTCTGAGTTTGAAGGCCAAAGAGCCAGAAACACCCATGGCCAAGGGCAGGAAAAGCATCTCTCTCAGGCATAGAGCAAAGTCCCCCTTCCTCCACTCTTTTCTTCTATTTGGGCCCTCCGTGGCTGGGATGATGTCCACCTGCACTGGTGAGGGCATCCTGTTCACAGAGTCCACTGATTCAAATGCTAATGTCTTCTAGAAACACTCTCACAGACACGCCCAGAAGAAATGTTTTACCAGTTACCTGGGCATCAGTCAAATTGATACATAAAATGAAGCATCACAATGGGTGCTTCACTATCATTTTCTTTTCTTTTTCTTTTATAAATAATGGTACAGTGAACGTCTCAAAAGGCTTAATCTTCAAGCAACAAATAATAATAAAGTCTAATGCTTCTCCATCCAATATGGTAGCTTCTGGTCACAAGGCTAAGCCCTTGAAATGGGGCTAAGTGCCATGTGTTAAAATAATAGTGTCTTGGATATTGGGTTAAATAAAGGATATTATTAGAATTCATGTCAGCTGTTCTGTTTTTCTTTCCCAAACGTGGCGACTAGAAAATTTTAAGTTCCCACAAACGTATGGCCAACTAACCTTTGACAAAGCAGGAAAGAATATCCAATGGAATAAAGACAGTCTCTTCAGCAAATGGTGCTGGGAACACTGGACAGCGACACGCAGAAGAATGAACCTGGACCACTTTCTTACACCACACACAAAAATAAACTCAAAATGGATGAAAGACCTAAGCGTAAGACAGGAAGCCATCAAAATCCTCAAGGAGAAAGCAGGCAAAAACCTCTTTGACTTTGGCCGCAGCAACTTCTTACTCAACACGTCTCCAGAGGCAAGGGAAACAAAAGCAAAAATGAACTATTGGGACCTCATCCAAATAAAAAGCTTCTGCACAGCAAAGGAAACAATCTGCAAAACTAAAAGGCAACCGACAGAATGGGAGAAGATATTTGCAGATGACATGTCGGATAAAGGGTTAGTATCCAAAATCTATTGAGAACTTATCAAACTCAACACCGAAATAACAAATAATCCAGTGAAGAAATGGGCAAAAGACATGAATAGACACTTCTCCAAAGAAGACATCCAGATGGCCAACCAACATACTAAAAAATGCTTAGGGCGCCTGGGTGGCTCAGTCGGTTAAGCGTCCGACTTCAGCCAGGTCACGATCTCGCGGTCCGTGAGTTCGAGCCCCGCGTCGGGCTCTGGGCTGATGGCTCAGAGCCTGGAGCCTGTTTCCGATTCTGTGTCTCCCTCTCTCTCTGCCCCTCCCCCGTTCATGCTCTGTCTCTCTCTGTCCCAAAAATAAATAAAAAACGTTGAAAAAAAAATGCTCAACATCACTCATCATCAGGGAAATACAAATCAGAACCACAATGAGATACCACCTCACACATGTCAGAATGGCTAAAATTAACAACTCAGGAAACAACAGATGTTGGCAAGGATGCAGAGAAAGACGAACCCTTTGCAATGCAAACTGGTGCAGCCACTCTGGAAAACAGGATGGAGGTTCCTCAAAAAATTCAAAATAGAACTACCTCAGGGCGCCTGGGTGGCTCAGTCAGTTAAGCATCTGACTTTGGCTCAGGTCATGATCTCGCAGTTCATGAGTTCAAGCCCTGCAGCAGGCTCTGTGCTGATAGCTCAGAGCCTGGAGCCTGCTTTGGATTCTGTCTTCCTCTCTGTCTGCCCTTCCCCTGCTCACATTCTCTCTCTCTCTCTCTCTCTCTCTCTCTCTCTCTCTCTCTCTCTCAAAAAAAAATGAATAAACATTAAAAAAAATTAATGATGTCTTGCCATTGGCAACAATGTGGATGGAACTAGAGTGTATTATGCTAAGTGAAATAAGTCAGAGAAAGACAAACATCATATGATTTCACTCATATGTGGAATTTAAGAAACAAAACAGATGAACAAAGGGGAAGGGAAGGAAAAATAAGATAAAAACAGAGAGGGAGGCAAAGCATACGAGACTCTTAAATACAGAGAACAACCTGAGGGTTGCTGGAGGGGAGGGGAGGGGAGGGGGGGATGGGCTAAATGGGTGATGGGTATTAAGGAAGGCACTTGTTGGGATGAGCACTGGGTGTTATATGTAAGTGATGAATCACTAAATTCTATTGCTGAAATCATTATTACACTATATGTTAACTAACCTGGATTTAAAGAAAATAACTAAAATATATAATGAAAAAAACCTAAGTCCCATATGTGGTTCGCATAAGATTTCCACTGGATGGGACTGGACTAATGATGTTGTCAGGAAGTACCAAGCTCTGTGCTACCATTATCTCCTTTCATTGCCCCAGATACCGCAGAAGCCCCAGGATATGGAAGTAAAACTGTTTCTGTAGCTTAGTCGCTAAGACACCACCCCCCCCCCTCGCCTCATGGGGTGATCTTATGGAGGAGAAAACAGAGGCTCTCAGAAGTTCAAGTGATGTCTCCCAGAGTCACACACAATGAGGGGACACTGTTTCTCAAAGGGTGGGGACCGCTTTATGGTCTTAAATAGCCTTGGATCCTATTGTGAGAAAGTCAGTCTCTTGATTTCTCTTCCGGGCTGTTTTTGGTCAATGAGGAAGCCTCCGTTGGGTGTTCCGGTACCTTCAGAGCCTCTCTATCAATTCCTGGTCTCCCCTTCTGGGCTAGAATTTCACCTTTTGGCTTCTCTGTATTGATTTTTAGACAGCTTTATTGAGGTGTAGTTGACATAGAATAAACTTCGTATGTTTAAAGTATTCTCATTCAACACATCTGGACATATGCACACACCTTTGAAACCACCACCAAAATCCAGATAATAAACAGACCTATATTGTTGCTTTCTATTTATCTTTGTATTTATCTTGCCTTCTATTTACTGCTTTCTAGTTGATCTACTTTTCTAGCTCTCCATTTAGGGCAGCACTGTAGACTTGCCTTTGGGAATAAATGTGTGTATTAACACTTTTGAAAAATGAGTTCGTTTGAAAACAACGTTTAAGTAAATAATGGCTGCAGATACAGCTGGACAAAGTTTAAAATGTGAAAATTCCCAGGGTTGTAAAGGATGTGATTGAACAATTGGTGAAATTTGAATATTGACTGTATTATTGAAATAGTATTGTATGACAATACGATTTTTGAATTTGATACATGAGTTGCAGTTATGTATGAGAGTGTCCTAGTTGTTAGGAGACACATCCTTCAATATTTAAGGGTGAAGGGACATGATGTCCACAACTTGCCCTGAAATAGCAAAAATGGGGGGAGAGATGAGAGAAGGAAGGGGGGAGGGAGAGAATATGGCAAAATGTAAGTGACTGGGGAATTTGGGTGAAAGGTACATGGTTCAATGTATTCTTGCCATTTTTCTGTTGCAACAGAAATATTTTAAAAGAAAAAGAAAAAAAAATATGTTGGCTCATCAAAAGCCAAAAATATGTTGGCTCATCAATAATGAGGATGGGGAGAGCATCCTGTTATCCCTGACTGGTGGAAATGTGAGATGGTCAACCACTTTGGAAAACGATATGACATCGCCTAGTGTGTTATTGAGCAGACCAGGCCAATTGCTAGAATAAGACAATACATCAAATCTCAACGTCTTAAGACATAAAGTGCGTTGTGTGCCTCTGCCCTGGAAGGCTGTCTGTCTGCCCGTCTGCCGGTCTGTCAAGTGGCCCAGGCTCCTTCCATCTTGTGATGTTCCATCCCCACACCATGTGACTTCCATCCCCAGCATGAAGTTTTCAGGGTGCCCCCCCCCCAAGTAGGAAAAAGAGAGCCTATGGAAGGAAGACACGTTGGATTCTCAACCGCCTCAGCCCAGGAGGAGGCCCCTCACTTTAGCATACTTCCTATTGGTCACAATGAGTCCACGTGACCTCAACCAGACGCAAGGGGCGCTGGGAAATGTAGTTTCTGGCAGAGCAGTGGCTCCTCTGCGAAAATTCTACCCTGTGGAAAGGGAGCCTGAATCTTTGTCACGGAGCAGGCTGCCTCTGCCACATCCAGCAAAGCTGCAAACGAACATACCCTGTGATTGGGAACGTCCCTCCTGGGTTCACATTCCTCGGAGAAACTCTCGCACGTGGACTCAGGACTCGTGCACAAGATTATTCAGAGCTGCTTGAAACCCCGGAAGTCTGAATAGTCACGAAAGGCAGACTCGATAAACGAACGATGGCATTTTCATTCAGTGGAATACACATAAGTGAACAGCAGGGACATGCATCCACATGAGTGACTCCCAACAAGATAATGCTGGACCAAAAAAAATGTCACAAGAGAGTACATCTATTCATAGAATGGCAAAAATCAGGCTACATTAAATAAATGATATTTAGGGTGGGGCTGCTAGCCTCACACACGTGTATGGATGTATCTGTTGTTAAAATATTGCACTATTGGGGGGCGCCTGGGTAGCTCAGTCGGTTGGGCATCCGACTTCAGCTCAGGTCACGATCTCGCGGTCCGTGAGTTCGAGCCCCGCGTCGGGCTCTGGGCTGATGGCTCAGAGCCCGGGGCCTGCTTCCGATTCTGTGTCTCCCTCTCTCTCTGCCCCTCCCCCGTTCATGCTCTGTCTCTCTCTGTCCCCAAAATAAATAAACGTTAAAAAAAATAAAATTTAAAAAAATAAAATAAAATATTGCAGTATTGGTTGGTACCTAGCTGCTGCTTCAAGGCCCCCTCACTCCGGTGGATCCCCGACCACCCTGACTTTGTCCCTATGACCCTATAGACTTCTTCACCACCCAGCAGCTAATGGGTTAAGATCCAGTAACTATCTCTAATATTGACTTGGGTTTAGGGAGACAGGCATATATGATTTTTTTTAATGTCTTAAAAAAAAAAAAAAAAAAAGCAAAGGGATCGTGAATACCAAATCCAGAAGGGTGGTCATCTCAGTGGGAGGATCGGGGGAGACTATGTATCCACTAAGAGCCCCACACGGGTTTTCATTGGGGTCAGTGTGTCTCCTTCCTGTTTACATCCCAATACTCCAGGACAACAAAGGGAAGATATCATTAAGCCCCATTAGAAGCCATCCTCAGGGCCATGTGAACTGTTCCTGCTTCCGACTCATCCCCAAGTGGCCTCAAGGCTTCAAGAAATCCATCACCACTGCCTTCTAATGTGGCTTAACTCCATTACTTATTTGCAGAAGCATTGTCAGATAAAATACAGGACACCCAGTTACATTTGAATTTCAGATAAGGCAAACCATGAATAATTTTTAGCACAAGTGTGTCCTCAATATTGTGTGGGATGGACTGAAACTGCTGAAAAAGTATTCCTCGTGCATCTGAAATTCAAATTTAAATGGGCCTCCTGTATTTTTATTTGCTCAATCTGACAACCCCATTTTGGAAGCTTTTCCTTCACCAGACCCCTCACCTTTTACCTCCCTCCCATAAAAGAGTTTCACAAAATGTACCGTTCACCGCCTCCACTTCTGAGATCCAATAACCCTCGATGGTTATTCTGAGGCTCACCTTTTGCTTTTTCTCCTGGTATTCACCTGTAGGGGAATACTGACATTTGGGAGACATATTGCCAACTGGGATTTCTGCCAGATTTTAAGGTTCAGAGGATTTAGGCTTGCAAGTTTAGCCCTGAAATTCAACGTTTCTCTCCAACATCACAGCCAAGATCACTGTGGTCCAAAGGGAGAGACTCTGCCTGTTCCTTCTCTTTCAAAGGGAGGGAGGAGAACCCCCCGTCTCAAAGTCTAAGTTATGGATCAGATTATACCGATTATACAAAAAAAAAAAAAAAAAAAAAAAAAAGCATGTTGAAGTCGCAACTCCCCAGGACCTTGGAATGCGACCTTATTTGGAGATGAGGTCTTTACAGAGGTGATGAGGTTAAGACGAAGTCATCAGGACGGGCCATAATCCATATGGCATCCTTAGAAAAAGAGGAAATTTGGACAGAAACCCATGGTTTGCCTCAAAAAGGCTAAAATTAGAATTCCTCCATGATGCAGAGCAACTTCACTCCTACTTATCCAAAAGAACTGAAAGCAGGGTCTCAAAGACATTTGCACACCCATGTTCACAGCAACATGATTCACAATAACCCAAAAGATGCAGCAGTCCCAGTGTCCATCAACAGATGAATAAACGAAATGTGGTGGGGATGGTTACACAATGTCAGTGTACTTAATGCCATAGACTGTACACTTAAAAACGGATAAAATGAGGGGCACCCGGGTGGCTCAGCCGGTTAAGCATCCGACTTCCGCTTAGGTCATGGTCTCACTGCTCGTGAGTTCAAGCCCCAGGTTGGGCTTTATGCTGACAGCTCACAGCTCACAGCCTAGAGCTTGCTTCAGATTCTGTATCTGTCTGTGTCTCTCTGCCCCTCCCCTGCTCACTCTCTCTCTCTCTCTCTCTCTAATATAAAAAAAATAATAAACATTAAAAATTTTTAAATGGTTAAAATGGTAACTTTCATGTTATATATATTTTACTGCAATTTAAAAAAAGAGGAAGTGCGGACTTCAAGCTGTATTACAAAGCTATGATCATCAAGACAGTATGGTACTGGCACAAGAACAGACACTCAGATCAATGGAACAGAATAGAGAACCCAGAAATGGACCCACAAACGTATGGCCAACTAACCTTTGACAAAGCAGGAAAGAATACCCAATGGAATAAAGACAGTCTCTTCAGCAAATGGTGCTGGGAACACTGGACAGCGACATGCAGAAGAATGAACCTGGACCACTTTCTTACACCACACACAAAAATAAACTCAAAATGGATGAAAGACCTAAGTGTAAGACAGGAAGCCATCAAAATCCTCAAGGAGAAAGCAGGCAAAAATCTCTTTGACTTTGGCCGCAGCAACTTCTTACTCAACACGTCTCCAGAGGCAAGGGAAACCAAAGCAAAAATGAACTACTATTATAAAAAGCTTCTGCACAGCGAAGGAAACAATTGGCAAAACTAAAAGGCAACTGTGGAATGGGAGAAGATATTTGCAAACGACGTATCAGATCAAGGGTTAGTCTCCAAAATCTATAAAGAACTTATCAAACTCAACACCCAAAAAACAACCAATCCGGTGAAGAAATGGCCAAGAGACATGAATAGACACTTTTCCAAAGACATCCAGATGACTGACAGACACATGAAAAAATGCTCAACATCACTCATCATCAGGGAAATACAGATCAAAACCACAATGAGATACCACCTCACACCTGTCAGAATGGCTAACAGTAACAACTCAGGCAACGACAGATGTTGGTGAGGATGAGGAGAAAGAGGATCTCTTTTGCATTGTTGGTGGGAATGCAAGCTGGTGCAGTCACTCTGGAAAACAGTATGGAGGTTCCTCAAAAAACTGAAAATAGAACTACCCTATGACCCAGCCATTGCACTACTAGGCATTTATCCACGGGATACAGGTGTGCTGTTTTGAAGGGACACATGCACCCCCGTGTTTATAGCAGCACTATCAACAATAGCCAAAGTATGGAAAGAGCCCCAATGTCCGTCGATGGATGGATGGATAAAGAAGATGTGGGGTGTGTGTGTGTGTGTGTGTGTGTGTGTGTGTGTGTGTGTGATGGAGTATTACTCAGCAATCAAAAAGAATGAAATCTTGCCATTTGCAACTATGTGGATGGAACTAGAGGGTATTATGCTAAGCAAAATTAGTCAGAGAAAGACAAATATCATAGGACTTCACTCACGAGGACTTTAAGATACAAAACAGATGAACATAGGGAAAGGGAAGCAAAAATAATCTAAAAACAGGGAGGGGGACAAAACATAAGAGACTCTTAAATATGGAGAACAAACAGAGGGTTACTGGAGGGGTTGTGGGAGGGGGGATGGGCTAAATGGGTAAGGGGCATTAAGGAATCTACTCCTGAAATCACTGTTGCACTATATGCTAACTAACTTGGATGTAAATTAAAAAATAAATTAAATAAATAAATAAACAAATAAATAAAATACTATGGAAGAGTAACAATGTCATAAACAAAATCAAAACTACTCTAATGAAAAAATAAGATTAAAACTTTTTTTTACATTTATTTATTTTTGAGAGACAGAGTGAGAGAGAGCACAAGAGGGGGAGGGGCAGAGAGAGAAGGAGACACAGAATCTGAAGCAGGTTCCAGGTTCTGAGCAAGTGTTCAGCACAGAGCCCAATGCACGGCTCGAACCCACAAACCATGAGATCATGACCTGAGCCGAAGTCGGTCACTTAACCAACTGAGCCACCCAGGTGCCCCCAAAAAATAAGATTTAAAACAGTATAATTCTATTTATTTTTTGAAATTTTAACAATGGCTATTTTAGGTGATTGAATAAAGTTCTTTGTTCTCTGCTTAAAAAAATAATAATAAACATTTAAAAAGAGGAAGTGATAAACTGTCAAAAGCTACTACTAGGACAAACAACACAAGGAAATGATGATTGACCATGGAATTTGTTGTAACTTTAGGTCATTGATTTCTTATTTTTAAGAATTTCTTCTTTTTTAAATGTTCTTAATACTTACTTTTGAGAGAAAGAGAGACAGAGACAAAGTGTGAACAGGAGAGGGGCAGAGAGAGAGGGAGACACAGAATCCAAAGCAGACTCCAGGCTCTGAGCTGTCAGCACGGAGCCTGACATGGGCTCGAACTCATGAACCATGAGATCATGACCTGAGCCGAAGTCGGATGCTTAACCGACTGAGCCACTAAGTCACCCCAATCTTTCTTCTTTTTTAATATAGGCATATACAGCTATAAATCTTTCTCTAAGCCCTGCTTTAGTTGCACCCCAATATGTTTTGATGATATGTCTTCATTTCCATTCATCTCAAAGCATTTTCTGTTTCCCCTTGTGTGACCTTTGAATTTAGCTATTGAAACTGGTCTTTGAATGTGGCCATCTAGAAGCCACTAATGACCTTGACTGACAGCTGGTGTCTCAGGGGAGTCATGAGGGGGAAGCCCAATTAGAGTGGGCTCAAGAGACAATGAAAAGAGGAGTAGAAACCAAGAGGAGATCCAACTCTTAAAAGTTGGTTTTTTTTTTTTTTTTCTGTAAAGGAGAATGAATAAATGGGTAATAACTGGAGGACAATGTGGGATCATGCATCTACCTTTTTTAAAGATGGGAGCTATTAGTACATGTTTATAAGCTAATGGGTATAATCAAGAAAAGAAGCAACATCTGATGTAGTAAAAGGAAGTAGACACTTAAGAAGAGTGATGACCTTGGGTGGAATGGAATCCAGTATGTAGGTAGGGAGAGTTGGCCTTGGCTGGGAGCCTGGGAGTCATGATAACAAGAAAGAAGGCAATGTTGGCAGCCTATGTGCTGTGGAAGTCCCCTTCTGTGGCTTTGTTTTTGCAGAAGATAGGAGGCAAGGTCAAGAGCTGAGATTCAGGAGGAAGGGGAAGACTTGAGGGGAGAAGGAAAGGTGAGATGTTACCATACGAGAGAGTGGATAAGTGAATGGACCAGGACACATACGACTGCTGGGCAGGAAATTGGTGGTCAAAAATCTCAAGGGAGACCAGTTGGCATGGCTGTGTATGAGGCTTCCCAGGTGCAGGTGAGGAGTATACGCAGGGCTGGCTTTCATCAGGCCAAGTCTGACCACGTAAATGTGATGAAGGAAGAGGCAGACGAGGGAGTTGAGGACATATGTCAAGGAGCGATTGTAACGGAAGACCATGGCTCTAAACCGAGTGAGGGGACAGAGGAAAGGGAGGGAAGGGTCCACGGATTATAGGTTCTGGCATAGTTAAAGGATTGTTTGGATAGGAATACCAAATGCAGTGAGCTATCATTGGACCAATGATTGGGGAATGAAAGAATCCAGTCACCAAAGACTATATACTGTGTGATTCCACATATATGAAATTCTAGTTAAGGGAAATCTAACCTAGAGTGATGGAAAGTTGGACCAATGATTGGGGATAAGATGGAAGGGGTGGGGTTGATTACAAAGGGACCCAGGGGATCTTTTGGAGGTCATGGAAATGTTCTCTGTGTTGACTGGAGTAGTCATTACACAGCTTTATCAAAACTCATCAAAGTGTACACTTAAAATGGGTATATTTTATTATACAAATATACTTCAATAGAGTTGACTTTATTTTTTTTTTCAACGTTTATTTATTTTTGGGACAGAGAGAGACAGAGCATGAACGGGGGAGGGGCAGAGAGAGAGGGAGACACAGAATCTGAAACAGGCTCCAGGCTCTGAGCCATCAGCCCAGAGCCTGACGTGAGCTTGACGCGGGGCTCGAACTCACGGACCGCGAGATCGTGACCTGGCTGAAGTCGGACGCCTAACCGACTGCGCCACCCAGGCGCCCCAGATAGAGTTGACTTTAAAACAAGATGGACAGGGAAGGAGAGGGGAGAAAAACAGAAGTGTACAGGGCTGTGGTCTTTGGATTATGGAGTCCACATTATCTAATAACCTTCTTGCTTTCCCCCTTCGATATTACATCAAGGGGATAAAAATGGTGGTATCTTGGACAGTCCAGGCTATACTGAGTGAGAAGGGGCATGAAGGAACTTTCTAGATCTTGAACATGGTAATGGTGTAGACACAGGTGTAGACCATGTGAAAAACAATTCATTGACCTATACAGTTAAGACGTATGCACTTTACTGAGTGTATGTTAAACTCCAGTAATTTTTTAAAGTTACACCATGGAAGTCTTTTCATGTCAACAAAATGAATGCGCAATATCATTTTTATGACTGACACGCCATTTAAATGACCCCCCCCCTCCACTAAACCGGCTCCCGGAAGCATCTGATGCTTCTGAAACTGATGGCAGGTCTCAACAGCCTATGCCCCTGCCACACTTGCCCTACTTGATCCATTATCTTCCTTGCACCTGTGGCTGCCTCCCCACACGCGGGTCCCCTCCTACCTCTCTGACTGGCCGGCCCTCCTTCCTCCTCTCTCACTTCCACCCATTCTTGGGACGGGGTGGGGGAGGGAAGATCTCTCCTGCTCCATCCTCCCTGGGTGCAGAATTACAGAATCATCA
This sequence comes from Herpailurus yagouaroundi, assembly GCF_014898765.1. Lineage (NCBI taxonomy): Eukaryota > Metazoa > Chordata > Mammalia > Carnivora > Felidae > Herpailurus > Herpailurus yagouaroundi. The sequence goes on from NW_024412512.1 coordinate 4,496,683, forward strand.
GCTTCCTGGAAAACCTCCAGTTGGATATTTATGGGCTGCACACACTTACCAGGTCGTAACCCAATGGCTCTCAAGTGGGGACACCGAGTAATGTCTAGAGACATTCTCGGCTGACATATCGGGGAACACTACTGGCGTCTAGGGAATAGAGGCTAGGGATGCTACTGAGCTACTACGCTACAATGCACAGGATGACCCCATACCACACAGAACCTAAATGTCAAGAGTGCTATAGTGGAGAAATCCTGCCCCAAACTAGCTCATTATCTTCCCCCCAAACCTATGTCTCCATCTCTGTAGAAGGCACATTCATGCACCCAATGGCTCTGGCCAGAAACATGTGAACCTTATTTACCCATAAAAATGAATTCAGTCATTCATATTCAATCCATTCCTGAATTAGTTAGGTAATAACTAGCTGCTGTAATGAACAAACCTTAGAATGTCTAATGACTGAAATATGATGCAACTTTGTTGCTCACTCATCCAAATCCAAAAGGAGTGTTCCTAATTGACAGGTGGCTCCCTTCCTGGGCTTCTTCTATGGCTCCACCCTCTTTATCAGGCCACTTCATTTCTTTGCAAGAGCCTGTGGGAGGAGATCACAGTTGCTCCCAAGGCGCCCTGGCATAGAAGTGTCACACATCGTTTCCTTGCAGGGTCCATTAATGAAAACTCATCAAATGGCTCGTCAGATGCAAGGAATGCTGGGAGATGTAGTCTCAGGGTGGAAGGATATGGTGACCACCCTCCAAGATGGCCTTCAATGATGCTCACCTCTTGGTATTATCCCCTTGCAGAGTCCCCTGCCCCACATGGAATCATGTGTGACCATTAGAATACCTTGAAAGTGACAATGTGTGCCTGGCAGAGCTAGGTTGCATAAGACATTATAGCTTCCACTTTGGCCTCTTGGATCATTTGCTCTAGGGGGAGGCCAGTCACCATATTGTAAGGACATTCAATTAATCAAAAAGTCCATGTGTAGCTACACATCCAGTTTGTCCAGTATCCAACTTGTGAATGAGTCATGTGAGTGAGGAATCTTAGAAGGGGATCCTTCAACTCTGGTTAAGCCTTTGGATAGGACTACAGCTCTGGTTGACATTTTGAGGCCACCATTATGAAAGACCCCGAGTGACAACACTTAGCCAAGTTGCCCCTAGATTCCTGACCCACAGAAATTATGTGAGATAATGTTTATTGTTATTGATAATGTTTTTTTTAAGATCTTATTTTAAGTAATCTCTACACCCAATATGGGGCTCGAACTCACAACCCCAAGATCAATAGTCTCATGCTCTACTGACAGAACCAACCAGACGCCCCAAGTTATGGATAATGTTTAAAGCTATTGTTATTGTTTTCAGCTACTAAACTCTGGGTTAATTTGTTATGCAGCAATAGATAACTGTTACAAAGGAGAAGCATGACTTTTAGAAGACAATTTAGTCTGCAATCTGCAAGCTCTGTCCGTTCTACCTCCTCCTACAAACACTTCATAAGTCCGTCTCCTCCTCTAGATTCTACTCACACAAGCTGCCACATTTCTCTTCTGAATGGCTACACCTATCCCCTCACAGGTCTCCCTTTGTAGAAGACGTTCGTCATGTCTTTTCATCTTATTGGTTTGTTTGCTTGTTTGTTTTGCTTTCCAACATCCAAGCATTTCTTTTGGGAGTGGGAACTTCGTGCTCATCCAGAGGTGGCTGTGACCTCCTCGGCCAATTGTCCCTAACGCTCAATCTCTGGATCCTTCTGTCTATTTTTTCCAAGTGGATATTCCAGACTGTCACCCATGCTGGAAAACCTCCAGTAATCTACAAGATTCTCTTTGTGCTTAAGACAATTTCTGTTGCTTTCCACCAGCAATGCTGACTGGCACATCCGTCTGGACCATTGCCTCATACAATCCATTCTGCAGCCATTAGCCATTCCTTCATTGATTCAATAATTGTGTGCTGAGTATCTACCATGTGCCAAATACTGTTCTGGGTGATGAAAGTATAGCAGTGAAAAAAAAAAAAAAAGAGAAAACCCCTTGCTCCGGAGGGCTTACATTGTACCAGCGGAGACAGACAGTAAACAAAATAAGCAGTAAATGTATCACATGGGAGCATTTTCAAGCTTCTGTGTGCATATGGATCACCCGGGGATCTTGTGAAAATGCAAGTTCCTGTTCAGTAGGTTTGGGATGGACCCTAAGAGTCTGCATTTTATTTAAGGTTTGGTTTTTTAAGTAATCCCTACACTTAACATGAGGCTCAAACTCGCAACCTCAAGACCAAGAATTGCATGCTCTACCGACTGAGCCAGCCAGGCGCCCCTAGGAGTCTGCATTTTGAACAAGATTCCAGATGATGCTGACACTGTTGGTCCATAAAGCATACTCTGAGTAGGGAGGTGCTATGCTCATAAGTTACGCATCAAGAAAAAAAAAAAAAAGCCGGGGATGGGGGTGCCCGGGGTGGCTCAGTTGGTTAAGCCTCTGACTCTTGATTTTGGCTCAGGTCGTGGTCTCACTGTCGGGAGGTTGATCCCTGAGTTGGGCTCCTGTGCTGATGGCACAGAGCCTGCTTGGGATTCTCTCTCTCTCTCTGCCCCTCCCCTGCTCATGCTCTCTCTCCCTCTCAAAATAAATAAATACACATTAAAAAAGAAAACCAAAATAAAAAATAAAACGATTCCTCCAGCCACTGAAGGGAACAGAATTTACAAGGGAGCAGGAGTGGGGGCTGGGATACATAGGAGGAGGTAATGTCTACAACTGTCTGGGTGAGAGGTGATGGCGGTTCCAACCAGGGGGGAGGTGCTGAGCTCTGGGCAGACGTGCAGGGTTGAGCCCGCTGGATTAGCCAACATCTTCTGGGCCGTGAAGCGACAGAAATGAAGAACAGCTCCAAGCAGGGGCAGGTGGAAGGGGCAGTGCTTTGGGTGGGGGATAAGATCAGTAGTTCTTCTCAGACGTGTCATTTCGGTGCCTAATCAGACATCCAAGGGGAGATGAGAGGGAGGGAGGTCTGGAGCTTGGGAGAGATATCTGGGTGGGAGAGACGAACCTAGGAAGCATCAGATAGGCGGGTATTTAAGGCCAAGAGCCCCAAGGGGCTTCCTGAGGGAGTGTGGATAAAGAAGGCGTCTCCAAGGCTGGAGTCTCTTTAAAAGATAAATCTGAGGGGCGCCCCGGTGGCTCAGTCCAGTTGAACGTCCGACTTCAGCTCAGGTCACGATCTCACGGTTTGTGAGTCTGAGCTCCACGTCGGGCTCTGTGCCCACAGCTCGGAGCCTGGAGCCTGCTTCGGATTCTGTGTCTCCCCCTCTCTCTGCCCCTCCCCTGCTCACACTCTCTCTTTCAAAAACAAATAAATAAACATCAAAAAAACATAAAAGACAAATCTGATAAGAGAAAAATGTATTTCATCGCAGTGAAGATATCCATCAGCAAGGAACAGGTTAAATATATATATAATGAATATATTAAATATTATATATAATATATGCTAATTGTATAATCATTAATATATTAATTATAGTTGTATCATATATAATTTCACATTTCTATTGTATAATATATGCTTATAAAATAATTAATCTAATAATTAAAATTAAATATAATTGATTTATTAATTATATATGAATAATATATAGTAAATATATATACTTATATATATATATTTAAATTTTTTTATGCTTACTTTAAGAGAGAGAAAGAGAGAGCATACGAGCAGGGGAGGGACAGAGAGAAGGAGAGACAGAATCCCAAGCAGGCGCCACACCATCAGCCTGATGTGGGGCTCAAAGTCACCAACTGTGAAATCATGACCTGAGCTGAGATCAAGAGCTGGACGCTTAACCGACTGAGCCACCCGCATAGGAGCCAAGTGCCCCTATGCTGATATATTTACATGTGTGCACATATACACATACATATACACATATTTATATATATCATATATACATACGTATATGTGTATATATATACGTATATATACATACATAATGGAATCCATGGAATGCTATGTAGCCAAAAAAAGTGGAGGGGGGGGTGGTGGCCCTCCTTCAAGACTGATTGACACGCGCAACGTGGATGGAACTGGAGGGTATTATGCTGAATGAGATAAACGGTCAGAGAAAGACAGATATCATATGTTTTCACTCCTATGTGGAGCTTGAGAAACTTAACAGAAGACCATGGGGGAGGGGAGGGGAAAAATAGGTACAAACAGACAGGGAGGGAGGCGAACCCTAAGAGACTCTTAAATACAGAGAACCGAGGGTTGATGGGGGGGTGGGGGGAGGGGAAAGTGGGTGACGGGCACTGAGGAGGGCATTGTTGGATGAGCACTGGGTGTTGTAGGGAAGCGATGAACCACGGGAATCTACCCCCAAGAACCAAGAGCACACTTTACACACGGTATGTTAGCCAATTTGACAATTAATTGTACGGGAAAAAAAAAAAAAAAAAAAAGACTGACATGTGTCTTTTGCCTGTTTTTTTTCCTCTCAACCTCCATCCAGCTTCTTGGAATGGAAATGTGCCAGCTTGAAGCCCCAATTTCGATTTCGAGACAAGGAAAGCCCCGCCCTAGAAATGGCTGAGGAGAAGGCTTCTGGAGACGCCATGGTACAGAGCCACCCTGCCCACCCTGAGTGCCAACCTCCAGACTATCACTTGGATGGAAAGACATTTCTATCTTGTCTAAGTCACTGGCACTCGCAGTCATGCCTAACTAATAAACCCTGGATCAGAGGAGGCACTGTTGATAATTGTTGTAACTTAACATTTTATATGATTTAAAAACAAAAACAAAAAAAAAAATTTATATGATTTAATCAGCCCCTCTTTCTGGACACTCATTTCCAATTCTCTGCTAATGTAAGTGTGCTAGACTTGTCTCCGAAGACGGCCACCATCAATTCTTTCCATCCTGTGCGTCCCTGCCACGTCCCACACCAAGAGTCATTTCCCCTTTCCTTCTCCTTGCATCTTGGTTTGGCCATGTGACTTCCTCCGACTGACAGACGGTGGCAAAGGAGCTGCCATGTGATGTGTGGGCCAAGCTTTTAAGAAGACATGTAGCTTCAGGGGCGCCTGGGAGGCTCAGGTGGTTAAGCATCTGACTCTGGATCTCAGCTCAGGTCATGATCTGCAGTTAGTGAAACTGAGCCGCGCGTCGGGCTCTGTGCTGACAATGTGGAGCCTGCTTGAGATTCTCTGTCTCCCTCTCCCTCTCCCTGCCCTTCCCCCAACCCTCTCAAAAATAAATAAGTAAATAAACTTTTTTTTTTTATTTTTTAAAGAAGAAGACAGGTAAATTCTGCTTCCTCTCTTGGGAGCCGATTGTCAGGTGAGACCTAAAGACCACCATACTGTGAGGAAGCCCAAGCAGCCACATGGAGAGAAAGAGATGCCTCCCTGGCAGGGGTGAGGCTCCAGATGTGTGTCTGCAGGATGTTCACGGTGGATATTCCAGCCCCAGCAAACCCTGTGTACAGGACAATCAGAGGAGCCCAATCCAGATTCCCAGATTGTGAGAATAAGCCACGGCTGTTTGAAAGCCCTAGGTGTATGGGATGATTTGTCACGCAGCACTAGCTAACTGAAACAACAGTCAGAACAGTTATAAACAGTTCGGCCATAAACAACCCTGGGCCAAATCTTGGTGCTCACCTTTGGTCATTTCCTACAAATGAGTAACTGGAAGTGGACTATGGGAGTCGGAAATGGGGTATCAACTTGCTTTCCAGAGAAGTGTAGCAATGTCTGTGTGTGAGCTGTTTATGGGGGTATCCATCTACCCACGGCCTCTTCAGCCCTGGGTTTTCCATTTCTTTTCTTAATTTTCAATTTCTATCCATTTCAATAGGCCTGTTTTGCATACATCAAAGAACAGGTAACAGTATGTAGAGCTTCTCTTTGACCACAGAGTAATAACCTAAAACCAGTGGGACGGACTGATTTTATAGCCAAGCATCAAAACATTCCTCCTTCCCTCCATCCCTCACTCCCTTACCACCTACTTATATGGACTCATTCACTGAGAACAGATTTCACAAGTCAGGAGGAATAAGTCACACAGTAACTGAATGCCTACAATGTGCCAGAAACTGTTCAGAAGTTGTTTTTGTTTTTGTTTTTGTTTTTTTCATTTCAGCATTTCGGGTCACTCTCCACTTTAATTTAAATCAGTGATTTTCGGGCGCCTGGGTGGCGCAGTCGGTTAAGCGTCCGACTTCAGCCAGGTCACGATCTCACGGTCCGTGAGTTCGAGCCCCGCGTCAGGCTCTGGGCTGATGGCTCGGAGCCTGGAGCCTGTTTTCGATTCTGTGTCTCCCTCTCTCTCTGCCCCTCCCCCGTTCATGCTCTGTCTCTCTCTGTCCCAAAAATAAATAAAAAACGTTGAAAAAAAAATTAAAAAAAAAAAATAAATCAGTGATTTTCAGGTGGCTCAGTCGGTCAAGCGTCCAACTCTTGGTTTCTGCTCAGGTCATGATCTCATGATTCGTGAGTTAGAGCCCCACATCGGCTCCGTGATCAGAGTGTGAACCCTGCTTGGGATTCTCTCTCTCCCTCTCTCTGCTCCACCCCCTCTCTCAAAATAAATAAAATTTAAAAAATTAAATCAGTGATTTTCAACAGCAAGCAATTCTTCCTTCCAGGAGGACACTTGGGAATGTCTCAGACATTTCGATTGTTATGATGGGGGAGCGCCACAGGCGTCTAGTGGGTCAATGCCACTGATGGGGCTCAACATCCCACAATACACAGGATGGCCTTCCCCAAACAAAGAATTATCCAACCTAGAATGTCACTAGTCCCAAGGCTGAGAAAGTCCAATGTAAATGAAACAGACTAGAACAGGAAAAATTAGAAAATACCAGAAGGTGATTGCTCAAAATAAGGATAAATATCATTTCATGAAACTTTTGTATTTTTGTGGGCTCAGACACTATATAAGATGCATCTCTCCTTGTGAGTCCTGATAAAAAGGTGTCATAGGGGCGCCTGGGTGGCTTGGTCGGTTAAGCATCCGAGCCCCGCGTTGGGCTCTGTGCTGACGGCTCGGAGCCTGGAGCCTGTTTCAGATTCTATGTCTCCCTCTCTCTCTGCCCCTCCCTGTTCATGCTCTGTCTCTGTCTCAAAAATAAATAAACATTAAAAAAAATTAAAAAAAAAAAAGGTGTCATAAATACTGTCCCAAGGACCATAGAGCTGAAAAAGACCTTTGGCTTCAAAGGAGCTCACCTCCCACAGATGATAAACAGGAAAACAAAAGAACTGATGTAATTGTTTTTGGATAGCCATTTAAAGAAGCAAAGGTCACAGAGTGTCTCTGGGATTAGCAAGGGGAATCAGGGAAGGCTTCCCTAAGGAGGTGACATCTGGGGGGAGATCTGTGGGTTGGAAAGGAGCTGGATTCAGGAAGAGGATGCCAGCAAAGCCCAGGTGCCTGGATGGGGCTTGGTGTGTTTGAGGAACAGAAAGCTGGCCAGTGTCACTGCTAGAGCGAAGTGGGTCAGGAGGCTGGAGGCAAGTGAGGGAAGAGGTCAGCGAGGGTGACGGGGAGCCAAGGGAGGAATATGGTTCGGTGAGCTTTCTCAGGGTGCTGAATGAAGAAATAACTGCAGGACACAGGTTAAGCTGGAACACACATTACAGAGGGTGGAAACAAGGACAGAGGAGGTGAAAAGTAGTTGATCTGTGGACAGGCAGAGCCGGTGAAGCAAAGGGAGGCAGTGGCGGGGGGGGGGGGGGGGCCGGGGCGGAGTTTTGGGGGAGGGACTGCAGGGGCGGCAGCACCTGATGGCTCACCCTTCTCCCCAGGGTAGGGCAGGCGCTTGGGCCCTAGGGGAACTGGCTGGGCAGGGCCACCCACCTGACTCATAGCAGAAACTGGGACATTCCATGCTGCCCACTACCTCCACAGTCCCCACTGGGGAATGTCACTCCCAGTGCCTGGACACTGACCCCCGGCCCCCAAGCCCTGTCAGTGAGGCCTAGATCTAAGCCTTCTTCCAGGGGTGCCTCCAAGGCCTCCTCTAAGCTTTTCCACTTTCCCATGTCCTGTTCTCTGTCCCCATGAGACCAGGATTTGTGTGAACACAGAGTGTACCCTTGTCTATGGCACCCAGCATCAATTTGAGGGTCCAGCATTTAGGCACTGTCTGCCTGGTGAACTCCTATCTATCTGTCAAAACCCACCTCAAAAGGCCCCTCCTAAGGGAGGACTTCTTGCACCCCTGTGGTTCCTGGCTAACACATCAATAATGAATACCCATCAATAGTGAATACAGGGGCGCCTGGGTGGCTCAGTCGGTGAAGAGTCCGACTTTGGTACAGGTCATGATCTTGTGGTTCATGAGTTCAAGCCCCGCATCAGGCTCTGTGCTGACAGCTCAGAGCCTGGAGCCTGCTTCGGATTCTGTGTCTCCCTCTCTCCCCTGCTCACGCTCTGTCTCTCAAAAATGAATAAATGTTAAAAAATATTTTTAAAAGATAGTGAATGCCCATTCTGAGGACCTTACAACAGCCTTAGGATGTTCGTTAATATCATTATCCCTATTTACAGATGGAAAACTGAGGCGCAGGGACACACAGCTAGTAAGTAATGGAGCCAAGATCTGAAGTCAGGTGCCTCCAATATGCTGCATCAGCAGAAGGTATCCCTTTTTTTAATGTTTATTTATTTTTGATACAGAGGGGCAGAGACCGGGGGACAGAGGATCCAAAGCAGGCTCCGCACCAGCAGCAGAGAGCCCGACAGCAGCAGGTATCTTTAAATCCTTCCCTGAGATTGGTTCGATCACTGCCATTTTCCAGATGAGAAACTTCAGGCTCAAAGGTGTTAAGCAATGACCTAAGATCACACAGCACGTCAGGGGTTGAGCCAGTTTGGCGGGTGGGGCAGCTGCCTCTACAGCCCTCAGCTCTTAACCTGCCTCCCTTGTCACCTCTTGCTGCAAAGTGTAGTTAATAAGCACCTACTGTGTACCAGGCACAGTTCTAGACTCTGGGGACAACTCTAAGAAGGTGGCATTTGAGCCGAAAGATGAAAAAGAATTCGCCTTGAGACGACTGGCAGGTAAAGAGAGGTCCCAAACGTTACCGGGAACCTTCCTACTTCCATCTCTCTGCCCGTTCTCCTCCCTCTACCAGAAATGTCTTTTCCCACCTAACAAACTCCTATCCACCCTTCAAAACCCAGCTCCAATACTCACTTCTCCTAGGAAACCTTTCCACAGGCATCTCCCAGACAGAGTCTGCAACACCTTTCCTTGGGCTCCCAACAGCCTGAGTCCATAGATGAAAGAAAAGGTCTCAGTAAGGAGTCAGCTCCACCGAACTGGAAACTCGGCTAGGCCAGGGCTCAGTGGGCACAATGGCGCTGATTTTTATTTATAATATTATTATTTTTTTTTAAGTAAGCTTTACGCCCAATGTGGGGCCTTAACTCACGACCCCGATATCAAGTGGGACGCTCCACCGATTGAGCAGCCAGGCACCCCAGGAGCTGATTTTTAAATTAAAAGAACGACAGGAAAAAACATAACTTGAATATGGAAAAAAAAAATTAAATAAGGAACGACAAATTCATCACGTAAGGTGACCAGAACTGCTGGCTTCAAACGTTCTCCGGCTCCGCCCCCTTCGTGCTCCGCCCCACCTCCCAGGCTGTGGGCGACCTGGTGAGCATGCGCCCTAGGCGCAAAGCACGCCGGGAGTTGTAGTTCCGCCATCGGACGGAAGCCGAGAGGGACTGCAGCGGGATGTGGCCGGGAATATTGGTTGGGGGGGCCCGGGTGGCGGCAGGTGGTTGCCCCGCGCTGGGGCCTCGCCTCGCCGCCCGCTTCCCCCCGCATCGGACGCCCAAGACCGGCCTGGCCCTGCAGCGGAGCCTGCACGCGACGGCGGCCCGGGCTCTCCCGCTCATTCCCATCGTGGTGGAGCAGACGGTACAGCAGCCGCGGGAACTTGGCCTGGGGAGGGCGTCGGGGGTCACGGGGCTGGAGGTTCTTTCTGTCTCTCTCCCCCAGGGTCGCGGCGAGCGCGCCTATGACATCTACTCACGTCTGCTGCGGGAGCGCATCGTGTGTGTCATGGGTCCGGTGAGTTCCCCGCCGGGACCCTCCTCTGCGCTTGCCCAGACCCCACGCTCCCCTCCTCTTCGAACCCCCTTGACCTCCTGACCCCTCCTTTTACTTTCCTACCTGGGTTCTGCACTGGTACCAGTCTGACGCCCCACTTCCTGGGCCCTGATCCCCCATCTCACCCCTTCCTCAAACCCTCTGCTCTTCCCTTCTTGAACTCTGACTCCCTCCCTCACTAGTGATCCTCCTCCCTCATTCCTGGCTCTAATCCTTCTCCCCAACCCATGTGACCCCTTCCCTTCCTTGCCCTAAGCCCATGACTCCCGGCTTCCTGGGCCCCAACCCCCGTGGGTCCCTACCACCCTTCACCACCTCCCCTCCTTGGTCCTGAATTCTCCCCCACCGTCTCTCTTGGGCTCTGACATCCATCCCGCTTCCCCTGACTCGTCCCCAGCCACCCCATAATTGCTTCCATTAGCCCTCTCCTTACCCCCGACGTGGGCCACCCCACCCTGCCTGCTTACTTGCAGATCGACGACAGCGTGGCCAGCCTGGTCATCGCACAGCTGCTGTTCCTGCAGTCCGAGAGCAACAAGAAACCCATCCACATGTACATCAACAGCCCTGGTGAGCAGAGCCTTCCCTGGGTGGCAGGGGCGCTTCTGGGGACACTTGAGGTGACTCAGGGGATAGAGACCCCCCTGATCAGGAACGCTGTCCCTGTGGAGGAAGAAAGGGTGCTGAGCCTCCTTCAGAATCCCAACACTGTGCCCAAACCTCCAAAAGTTGCCTGGTCCTTGCTTTTATGTCTGGGTTCACAAGCCGGCAGCTGAACCTGCCTCTTTGATCCCACACCTAACACTTTACTAACCTGACCCGGTGGTCAGCGTTTTCAAATCGGTAGCTGCCGCCACCAGCACCACTCCCGCCCCCAAAGACAATAGCGCATCTTGGTTGGACGCTTACTGGGCCCCACACCCAAGTACTTTATAGGCATTTAGTTCATCTTGTCCTCGTGGCGGCCTCACGAGGTAGGGACTGTTTAGTTATCCCCAATCTGCCAGGAGACCCTGTTGCTCTGAGAGGCTGGGTTCGTCGTCACACAGATGAAACTGCGAGGGCAGGCCGGCTCCAGAGCTTCCCTCTGGGCCACGGCTCCCCGATTTCCAGCTTCTCGTGAAAGCTTGACAGGTCTGGTCCCCCTGGGCCCATGTGCACAGGTGGTAACTGGACCAGTCGCTTAATTCGCGTCACCTGTTTCCTCACCTCTCTACCCTTGGAAGTATTTGCGTTTGCCACGCCTGCTGTAAATTTTTTTTTTTTCAACGTTTATTTATTTTTGGGACAGAGAGAGACAGAGCATGAACGGGGGAGGGGCAGAGAGAGAGGGAGACACAGAATCGGAAACAGGCTCCAGGCTCTGAGCCATCAGCCCAGAGCCCGACGCGGGGCTCGAACTCCCGGACGGCGAGATCGTGCCATGCCTGCTTTAAAGGGCTGCCTCTGCACAAGCTCTCCCCAAGACCAGGGGCGCAGCCGAGAAAGCATGCGGGCCAGGAGCCGGCACAGCCCCTCATTACCACCCCCCGCCCCCACCCCCACCAGGTGGCATGGTGACCTCGGGCCTGGCCATCTACGACACGATGCAGTACATCCTGAACCCCATCTGCACATGGTGCGTGGGCCAGGCCGCCAGCATGGGCTCCCTGCTTCTGGCTGCTGGCACCCCGGGCATGCGCCACTCGCTTCCCAACTCCCGCATCATGATCCACCAGCCGTCTGGGGGCGCCCGGGTGAGTGCCAGGCCCTGCAGGCTGCTGCGGGATGGGGGGTGGTGTCTGAACAGAAGGAGCTACTGGGTGGACGCCGTGTGGGAGTGTCAGTGTTTTGAACCATAGGTTTTATTTGGATTCACGTTTGGCGAGGCCAGCAGATCAGGAGAGGACCACCATTGGAAAGACAGTTTTTAATGCCCAGTTCCCAGGGGGCAGGAGGGGGTGGGGGCATGCCAGGCCATGCAGGGCCACACGAGAAGCACCGGGGTCTGTCAGGAGGCCGGGCAGGAGTGGGGAGGGGCAGCGGACAAGGGACAAGGACTTTACTGTGGTTTCTGCAGGAAGGAACTGTGAGGCAGGGCAAGCAGGCTCAGGACTGGCTAGTTTGAATAATGTCAGGGGACTCTGGGGTGTGGGGGCTGGCCTAGTTCTCTGGCACTGGGCCCCGGGGTGATGGGGCATGGGATAGTGGCCCCGAACGTGAGAGCCCCACGGAGGAGGTGGTGAGGGTGTGCCCTCTGGATCAGCCGGTTTGCACGTGAAACTCGTGGGCCAGCTGGCCGCTGTCTCCAGGAATCCCCTTGCCCTGGGAAGGGCGAGGCTCCACGCGCAGAACGGAAGACAGTGTAATTCACACCGGAAGCCTTCCCGATGGCGGTTGAAGACGCAGCAGGATGTGGAAGGACTCGAGAAGCCCTGTCCCACCTGTCTGAACACCCTCCCCAGCCTCCCTGTGCGCGGCTGACGCTCATTCTAACCTTCTCCCCCTTGACCCCCTTGGGACACCCCCCAGGGCCAAGCCACAGACATCGCCATCCAGGCGGAGGAGATCATGAAACTCAAGAAGCAGCTCTACAGTATCTATGCCAAGCACACCAAACAGAGCCTGCAGGTGATTGGTGAGTGTCCCCGCCCCAGGCAGACTGCCAGCTGCTCCTTACTTTAGCCAACACGAACATATGCGACAGGCCTTGTGCTAAGCCAGGGCCTCTCGACCCTGGCCCTGCTGACACTCAGGGCTGGGTCATCTTCTGTTGTGGGGGCCGTCCTGGCCATTGAGGACATAGAGCAGCGTTCCTGGCCACTGCCCACTGGATGTCAGTAGCACCTTCCATGGGTGACCACCAAAACTGCCTCCACACATCACCCGGTGTCCCCCAGGGGTCAAAATCACCGTCACCTGAGAACCCCTGTTCGAAGCACTTTAAAAAGACCTCCTTGCAGAACCCTGGCAAAAACTTCACTGAAGTGGGTCAAAGGTTTGAACAGGGTCCTCAGTAAAGAATATTCCAAATGGCCAAGAAATACAAGAAAAGATGCCCGTCATCTTTAGTGATGATATTTAAAAAGAACATCATTAGGGGTGCCTGCGTGGCCCAGTCGGTAGAGCATGCCACTCTTGATCTCAGGGTTGGGAGCTCAAGCCCCACGTTGGGCATGGAGCCTCCTTCAAAAATAAATAAATAAGATAAATAAATTAGCCAGTGTGTGTATGTGTGTATATATACGTATATATTTTTACACGTTATATATATATATATATTATCTTGTGTGTGTGTGTATATATGTATATTTTTTAATGTTTATTTATTTTTGAGAGAGAGAGCAACCATAAGCAAGGGAGAGGCAGAGAGAGGGGGACAGGGAATCCAAAGCAGGCTCTGACACAAAGCCCAATGCAGGGCTAGAACTCACGAACCGTGAGATCACGACCTGAGCTGAAGTCGGATGCTCAACCGACTGAGCCACCCAGGCGCCCCAGCCCATATATATTTTTTTTTAATTTTTTTTTTAATGTTTATTTATTTTTGAGAGAGACAGAGACAGAATGCGAGCGGGTTGGGGCAGAGAGAGAGGGAGACACAGAATCCAAAGCAGGCTCCAGGCTCTGAGCTGTCAGCACAGAGCCTGACGCGGGGCTCGAACTCACAGACTCCGAGCTGAAGTCGGACGCTCAACCGACTGAGACACCCGGGTGCCCCAATATACTTTTTTAAAAAAACTGACATGACCAGCTTTTAGGGAAAGGCAAATTAAGGCCACAGCGAGACAGCATTTCAATCCACTAGAACCGCTAAAATACAAAACACAGCACCAGATGCCCGTGGAGCAACCAGAACGCTTACCCGCTGCGGGTGGCAGTGAAAACGATACAGATGCAGTAGAAAGCCATCTGGCACTACCAGCTCGGGCTAAAAATGCCCAAAATGCCATGGTTCCCCCCTGCTCAGCATGTAACCAAGAGAAGGGAGTGCTTCGGCAGTCCTGTGTATGCGACCCTGCCCTGGAAAACACCCACGTGGCCAGCGGGACGAGGGCGTCAGGGCTTTGTTTATGCTGTGGAATCGCCATATGGCAACGAGAGAGACCCGTCCACAGCGACACACGGCAGCCTGGCTGAACCTCGAAATCCTGTTGCTGAGTGGCGAAAGGGAGTAGATACTCCCTGATTCCACGCATTTACAAACAAAAAAGAAGCAGACTTATCTATGCTATGAGCCCAGCGTGAGGCTAGTGGTTCCTCTGGGGCCAGAGGAGTCAGTGGCTCCAGCAGGGCAGCAGTGGTCAGGGGGGGTCTGGTGACATCCCATTTCTCGATCTGGGTGCTGGCCTTGTGGGCAAGTTCAGGCTGAAATTCACACTGTCCACTTACCATCTGTGCCCTTTGCTGGGTGTACATTATACATCAGTAACAAGTGAAAAAAAAGGCAAAATGGAAACGGGTATTTTACCGATGGGGAAACCGAGGCACCGAGAGGGGGAGGCCAAGGCCACGCAGCAAAGCAGCCGCAGGACGGGGACCCAAACCTGGCCCCAGGTGTCTGCCCTTAACCGCACACGTCCTGCTTCTTGCTTCCCCTGCAGAGTCGGCCATGGAGCGGGACCGTTACATGAGCCCCATGGAGGCCCAGGAGTTTGGAATCTTAGACAAGGTTCTGGTCCACCCTCCCCAGGACGGTGAGGATGAGCCTGAGCTGGTGCAAAAGGAGCCTGTGGCGGCCGCGGCCACAGCAGAACCTGCCCCAGCAAGCGTCTGAGACCTGGCCCTCACCCTCTAGAGGAAAGCTGGGGGTGGGGGGCCAGGCGCCGGTCAGACCCTGCAGCTGAAGCCCTGCCCACCCCTCGCTGCTGAGCTGGAAGGGCCTCAGGAGGAACTCGGATTTGGGGGTGCCGCTAAGGGCAGATATCTTGAATGAGACACTGTGATTTTCAATTAAATCTTTGTAGTCTTTGATCCCCATCTGTGTCGCCTTCCCTCCCCACTCCACCGTGGCACGCACCCGTGTGCCCTTCATGAGGCCTCTTCTGCTTTCGCCCTGACCCTGAGACTCTGACCTTCAGTTCCCTAACTTCAGCAAACTCTACTGAGCAAATACGACATTTCAGGCACCGTTCTAGAGACCACGGCGTATTGTGAAGAAAACAACGATCCCTGTCCTCAAAGAACTTATTCTTGTGGGAGTAGACAGTTTTTTTTAAAAGCAGGGAAACAGACATGCAGTGTGAGTGCGTGACAGTTTTAGATGGGGTGGCCAGTGAAGGCCTTGCTGAGGTGAGGCTTGAACAAAGACATCTGAGGTGAGGGAGGAACACAGCAGTCTAGGCAGCGGGCATAGCAAGTGCAAAGGCCCTGTGGCAGGACTGTGGCTACCATTGTGGGAGGGGCCAGAAGGAGGCTCAGGTGGCTGAAGTGGAGTGGCAGGGGGACAGTGGAGATTTGAGAGCAGAAAGGAAGGAGGACAGATCTTCATGCCTGGTAGATGTGAGCAAGGAAGGAGATGAGCCCGGGAGGGTTCTGAGAAGAACAAAAAGCAGGACTACTAGGACTCCCATGGAGGGGTGGGCAAAGTGCAGCCGGCATGGAAGCCTGGAGACCCATTAGGACAAGTGGACTAATCAGAATAATCAGAAGAAGGCTGGCAGCCCCAGCTAGGTGGTCAGAGGGGGTCAGATTCCAGCCAGGGCTTCGGGTTTTTTTGGGCCACTCAGGCGCCCCTAGTGTGTGTTTATTTTTGAGAGAGAGGCAGAGTGCGAACAGGGGAGGGGCGAGGGAGGGGCAGAGAGACAGTGAGACACAGAATCTGAAGCAGGTTCTGGGCTCCAAGCTCGGAGCTGTCAGTGCAGAGTCAGACGCCTGGCTTGAGCCCATGAACTGGTTGGGGGACCGGGAATCAGAAGTTGAGTTTGGCCGTTACTGGTGTTGATGTGCCTTAGACATCCCAGGAGATGATGAATCTGCGGTCAGAGCTGGGGATAAAAATGTAAAATGAAATAAGAACGTATCTCTATAAATAAGCAGTCAGGCTAAGAACTGGCTGCTGGATTTGGCACAGTGGAAGTCACTATGCCTCAAGTAGGAGCATTTCCCGTGCTGTGGGGGCCAAAGCCAGATTGGAGTGCAGCCAGACAGCAGGGGCAGGAAGACAGGGGAGCTGGACAAGTTCTTCAAGGAACTTTGTTGTATAAGGAGAGCAGAGAACATGGGGCTGTCACTGGAGGGGTCAGGGAGTCAATATTTCCACAGGTATTTCTAAAAGGATAAATCTTTTAAAAGACAACCACAATGCCATTTGAAACCTAAAAAAATAACAGTACTTACTACGGTCAAATAGTCAACAGTGTCCAAATTTCCCCAGTTTTCTCTATTTTTATTAATTTGTTCAAATCAACTTCCAAATAAGGCGCATACCTTGCAACTGGTGGAGATATCTCAAAGTCTCTTTAACTGTGGGTTTTGCCCTTAATCTCTGTCTCAATCTCTCCCTCTTTTTCTTGTCTTCCTTTGAAATTCCCTTGTTGGAGAAACAAGGTCCTTTGTCCTGTGGACTTTCCTCTGAATTTTGATGATTGGATTAGGACGGGTTGTGACATCTGTCCTTGATATTTCCGGTGACTTGAAGTATAAAGAGACACCATCCCACCACTCTAGGATCATGACCTGAGCTGACATCGAGAGTCAGATGATCAACAAATAGGGAGACACCCAGGCGGGTGGGAGCCAGTCTGTTTGTACAGGGGTGGGAATAACACAATCCCGAGGGGAAAAGGGTGATGCTTGGTTTTAACCTTTGACCCCAACCTCTAAATTGGCCCCACTCCCTGTGCCTTTGACCTCTGGCCCTGACCTCTGTGCCTTTGACCCCTTCATCTCAGGCCTGACTGTGCTGTCCCCTTAATCTCTAGTCCTGGCCAACTCCACAACCTGGGCGTTGGCCTAAATCCTCCTGCAACTCCTGACCTCGAGTTCGAGGCCATAACTCGCGGCCGAGCCCCGACCCCCGGCCTCCACCGCGGACGACGCCCAATAGCGCGCGAAAGGAGGCGGGTGCTATGGGGAGCCAATAGCTTGAGACGCGAGCTGAGCAGCAACCAGCATTCTTGACGGGGCGGAGAGCAAGGCGGGACTCCGAGGAAGGCCAATCACCGAAGGGGCTCGGTGAAGCCACAGCCAATGGCTCCGGAGCGGGGGCGTTGCCCTGACTCCGACAGCTTCCAAGACCCGGCTCTGGGGGCTATGGCCGCAAGTGGCCGCCTGGCGCTGGGGACCCTTCCCCGGTCCAGCTGGGTGCGGGGCTCGGGCCCAGCCGTACTAAGCCGCCTTCGGGACGCGGCCCTGGTGCGGCCCGGCTTCTTGAGCACGGCCGAGGAGGAGACGCTGAGCCGCGAGCTGGAGCCCGAGCTGCGCCGCCGCCGCTACGAATACGATCACTGGGACGCGGTGAGGCCGGCGGCCCCGGGGGGCGGGCCTCGGGGGCGGGGCTACGGCGGAGGCGGGGCCAGTGACGTTAGAGGTGAAGACTGGGGTGGAGCGCTGGGTCGCCGGGGGCTACGGCTGGGAACGCGGCTGGCGGCATGGGGCGGAGTTTGATGCCGAGGTGTTTTGCTGGCTGGGAAAGCACTTTGGCGATGAGGGCAGGGCCGTAACTGGAGGGCAGACTTGGAACTGTGGGGTGCTTGGGGGACAGGACCAAGGTTAGGGGCGGAAACAGGTGTGGAGCGAGATGAGGGAGGGTCACCAGTTGGGTGCGGAGACAGAGGACTGGAGTGGGATCAAGTTGTGGGCGGAGACAAAATTGAGTATTGCGGGGGGGGGGGGGGCAGCGTTGGGGACTGGATCTGGGACTGAATTGGAGCTCAAGGGCGGATACAAAGGAGTAGGACTAGACCTAGATGGGGTAAGGGTTGGGGTTGGGGTTTGAGACCCAGGATTATAGGGTAGATAGGACCAAGGTGGTGAGTTGAAGGCGGGGTCAAGGGTCATGTTGGGAAAACCAGTCCTTTGCTCTGCACTCTGCCCCCCACCACCGTGCCTCAGTTTCCCTGTTCCCTCTGAGAGCTTCCTGGCCTGACCCAAGTTCTCCGTGCAGGCCATCCACGGCTTCCGAGAGACAGAAAAGTCACGCTGGTCAGAGGCAAGCCGGGCCATCCTGCAGCGTGTGCAAGCGGCCGCCTTTAGCCCTGGCCAGACCCTGCTGTCCTCGGTGCATGTGCTGGACCTGGAACCTCGGGGCTACATCAAGCCACATGTGGACAGCATCAAGGTGGGCGGCGGCCAGAGCCTTGGAGCCCCCCAGCTGGGGGTGGGCCGGCCAGGCCACAGACTGACTGGCCGCCATGCCCTCTCTTCCAGTTCTGTGGAGCCACCATCGCTGGCCTATCCCTACTATCTCCCAGCGTCATGCGGCTGGTGCACACCCAGGAGCCGGGGGAGTGGCTGGAACTCTTGCTGGAGCCAGGCTCCCTCTACATCCTTAGGTACTGCTCAGCCAAGGAGCCCCCACCCCACCCGTAACTCATCAGATGCTCACCCACCTCACACGTTGCGCACCTTCTCTTATTCAGCCCTCCCCGCAGACGCGATCATCTCCTCCCCCCACCCCCCTCCCGCGCGCCCCACCCACCAGGCAGCCTGCCCTGCGCAGGGGCTGCCCTCACCCCACCCAGCCCGAGCCTGTTTTCTCTTGCAGGGGCTCGGCCCGTTATGACTTCTCCCATGAGATTCTTCGGGATGAAGAGTCCTTTTTTGGGGGGCGTCGGGTTCCCCGGGGCCGACGCATCTCTGTGATCTGCCGCTCCCTCCCTGAGGGGATGGGACCAGGTGAGCCTGGGCAGCCCCCCACAGCCTGCTGAACGCGGGGCCCTTCCCTCAGGTTCTCCCCCGCACCAGACACACACCACGTTTGTGAATAAAGTTGGAAAATGGACAGACTGGCCTTCCTTGAGCTGGCTGCTTGCAGGCGCCGAGAGGTGCAGGGGAAGCCCAGGATCCTCCCTGTCCACGCACAGGGAGCTCGGTGGCAGGGTCAGGGCACACCCTGGCTGAACACAGTCATGCAGCAGCAGTTTCCTTTATTATGCTCCTTGCAGGCGGCCCCCAGCCCACCGCCCCTCTGATCTCATCGGCGTCCAAGTCTCCGATAAATAGGTCAGCAGGGCTCCTCAAGCGGCTGCAGGGCCCCAGGCCTGGCGTCCTTAGCCGCCGCAGCTGCAGGCAGCCGCCGAGAGCTGGGGCAGCCGCTGCCAGCGGTGGCGGTCATCGAGAAAGGCCACGTCGGTGTAGCGGGTGGGCTGGCAGCAGGGCCCGCCGTGGGCCCTGCCCTGGCCCCGCAGCCGGGCCAGCGTCAGGCCGTGCTGGGTGCGGGCACCGCGGGGGCAGCTGCCTGCACAGTAGCGGAAGATGACCGTCTCCTCGGAAGCGTAGCCCAGACCCAGCTCGGCCACAGGTAGGGGCAGGCTCCACAGCTGGCACGGGCTGGCCAGGGCTCTGCGCAGGCGGGCACCTGCAGGGGACAAGGGGCAGCTGACAGCGAGCAGGGTCTGAGCAGGAAGGAGTGGGGGAGTCGTGCAGGGTCCGGGGGGTTCTTACCCAGCTGCGGCCTCAGGGTCCCTCGTGGCTCTTCCTCCACCACCGGAGCCCCCCGAGCACCAGGGCCCCTGCCGAGGCCCGGCTGCAGCGAGAGGAGCAGCAAAGAGCAGAGTAGGACTCTTCCTGTGGCCATTGTGACAGGCAGATCCCGAGGGTGGGGACGCCTCGCACCCTCAATTTATTCCCCAGCCTGGGCTGGGGGAAATAACCTCTTCGTTGCCGCTGCTGTAGTAGCAGGAGGACCCCGCGTCCCGTACCGGCTGCTCTTCCGCATCCTCAGGGCCAGGCAAGCCAGTCCCTTGGCCCCACACCCTGTGCTTCTAAGAGTTAAGCACTCACCCCCTCCCTGCCCCATCCAGACATTCCGCAGACCCGTTTCCGACACCCCCTCTTCCCCTGATTTACGACTCTTGTGGCAGCCAGAGCCGAGCCCAGGGCGGGCAGCCCGGTCCCCCACCCCACCTGCTTTCTGGAAAGAGTTGGGGGGCATCGTGGGCCCGCCAGGGTGGCCCCTCCGCACTCAGGCAGGGTGCCAGGGCTCAGGGGTCCCCACGTCGGGCGCCGGGTGGGGCAGATAGGTGTGTGGGAAGGGAGGGGTCAGCAGGTGGCCAAGCCAGTGGAGAATCCATCATGGCTGCCACCCGGAGGATTAAGACATCATGCCCCTGTCTCCGGGCCTGGCTGAGCCAGCACCAAAACAGGAAAAGGGAGAGGCCTGGAGACAGCCAAGAACTGGGACTCAAGGGTCGGAAGCTCACCCTGCAGGAACTCCTGTCTCTAGAAGGCCCACCTGAGGCCCCTGGGACCTGGAACCTCAGCCCTGTCCTGGCATCAGGGCGGGAGGGGAGCTTAAGCCCGCTGGGTCTGAGAGGCACAGCAGCAGTTTCCAGTGGCTTCCATGCCTGGCCCCTGTAATATCAAGGAAATGAGACCATCCCTTACCTGTGAGAGGGAGCTAATCAGTCTTTCCCACGTGAGGTTCTGAGGACAGAGAGATGGCGCATTTAAGCGTGTGATACGCCGCCTGACAGAAGCTCGCGAGAGTTTTCCAGGCAAAGAAGCACAAATAACTTAGGTTTAAAGAGGTGCTGGATCACACACAGGTAAGACCAGGTAAAAACTCGGATAAGACCCTGCAGCCCAGACCGGCAAAACCCAGAAACCGTGGGCACACATGGCTGCGGGGGGGGGGGGGGGGGGGGGGGGGGGCGGGGGCGTGCGACGCAGGGGTGCCCAGGCTGTGGGGAGGGGTGTAAGCCAGAGGCCATTGAGCATTTGCTGCTGAAACCGCAAGTCACATCCCCGAGCCCCAGGAAGCCTGTGTCAGGCGGGCACAGACACAAACTCAGGAGTGGCCGCTGGCTCTTCGTACTAGCGAGGGCTGGACCGACCCAAACTCCCACCTGCTTGCACTGCTTCCCTCGCTCGGCAGTGGTGGGTACTGGCTACCGCAGTGTCGTTGAGACCACCTTCGGACAAAAAGAGTCACTGCTCCAAAGTCGCCCAGAATTCGACACGGCCAGGATTTGGAGCCAGACCCTGCTGAACACCAGGCCCTGGCTCCTAACCACTAGGGCGTGTGGGCTGGCCTGGTGGGGAGAGGCCTTAGGCCGCAGTCCTGTGGCAGGGAGGGCAGGGGTAAGAGCGTGGAGGGCCAGGGGTCAACGCTGCTTTCTTTCTGCCCCAAAAGGCCTGGCGGAAGGATGGGGAGGGGCGTTAGACAGACCCGAGACATTCCTGGGAATTAGCCTGCCGTCTCCGGCATCCCTGCTCACGGAAGCCCCACATCCTGCCCCCAGCCAATCACTCGGGACGGGTTCTAAAGTAGCGCCCGCTGCCAAATTCCATTTCTAGCGATGAAACTGGCCATGAACTCAAAAAGCCCTCCCACGGCACAACCCTAGCAATGCTGGATAAAATAAATGCGGAACTAACTCTTTGGAATATAAGGGAAGCCCTGGAAACATCACTGGAAAGCTGAAAAATAGGGCCCAGGTGCCAACATGAGCAACAGAAGAGTGTGGGATTTTGTGGCCACGTTGGAACAGAGCCCGCCAGCCAAGAACCGCTTCACGTGGACTCAGTCCAAGGCTCCTGGGACACCTGGTGGGGAACAGAGGCTAAAAGCACCTGTAGGGTTTGCCTGCAAAGCCAGCTGCCCAGGAGGCCCACGCAGAGCCCCTCAGCCGGCCGTGAGTCCCCACCCAAAGTTAGGAAACACAAGAGTCAGTCGTGAAGAGAAGTCAGAAGAGAACACGGGATGGCTGTCAGCTTCGGGTATCAGATCTCTGGCAGAGATAGGATGCTCACAACAAAAACGTGGAGGAAAGGATCAAAGCCACTGGGGGCAGAACACTTAAAACAGACCAGCTGATCTGAAAAGGAAGCAAAGATCATTTGAGATTTGGAAAACTGAGTCAGGGAAGCCAAGCACTTCCTGGGTTCACGGGGCATAAACTACAGCCGAAGACAGAACCAGACGCCGGAGCTGGAGAGACCGCCAGCCTGCGACGGTGGATGCTCAGCGAGCACAGCTGGCCGAGGGCTAAGAGGAGCAAGCTCTAAGGGGCAGGGAAAGTTCTGGAAGGAAGGGCCCGAGGGACAGAGGGAGAGACATGAGCTAAGAAAATGGCCAGCGTTGTTCTGGAATTGGCAACACGGGGTGCTGGGATTCAGGCAGCAGGTGACAGACAACGCGAGCACCAGAGAAGTTGGGAGGCAGCCGTTTATTGGGCAGGTGGGTGGGCGCTGGCCATCACTCCTTGAGGGAGAAGTGCATCTTGTCGCTGATCATCTTGCGCTCGGGGTTGAGCCGCTTGAGGATCTGGGCGAGCACGTTCACCGTCTGCTCGCTGCTCAGCCCCGTCTTCTTGGTCTGGAACTTCTTCAGCAGGTCCTTGGTGGTCATGGGCTTCCGAGTCAGATAGCGGCGCACCGCGTCCTCTGTCACCTGCACATCGCTGAGGAGCCGAGCGGAGGGCGGGGCGGGTGGGCGTCAGCGGGAGGCCTCCCCGCGCCCCTGCCCTGCTCCCCTGCCCTATTCCCCTGCCCCACCCCCCACCACCCTCGCCAACCTACCCGCTGCTGGGGGTCGACTTCCCAGACTGGGGCTGAGGGGTCGACTTCCCAGACAGGCTCTGGGGCCCGGCGTCCAGCCGCAACCGCTTGGCCACCGGCGTCTCATTCGTTCGCTTGCCTGGGGGAGCAGGGGAGGGGTTGAGCCCCGGGCCTGGGGGGCTGGACCCCCAGGGGCCCAGGAGGAGCGGGGCTGGGACCCCGTGTCCAGGGGGCCCCGGGGTGGACAGGCCTCTGCCCCAACTCTGGCCTCTGTTCCTGAGACAGGAGGGGAGACTGAGGGCAAAGGTCAAGAGGTCGCAGCGAGGGGTGGGGTGACAGCCCTGCTCACCCTGCTCCAGCTTGGTGGCGGCAGCCCGCAGGGTGGAAGAGGTGCTGCCGCTCTCCGCGCTGGGCGTGCCTGGCCGGCTGTTGCCCCGAGAGCTGCCTCCCGACGGCCTCCGCTCCCTCTTGGGGGGCGTCTTCTTCTTCTGCAGAAATGGGGTTGGGATGTAAGTCGGGAGACAGACGCCCGCCCACCCGCCCCTGCCCGGGCCCGGGCCTCACCGCCATGAAGAGGGCCGAGGACGCCTCGCTGTCGATGTCGCTCTCCTCTGAGCTGTCCGACTCGTCGCTGCTGTCTGCGTGGGGCGGGAGGAGTGTCAGCGCCAGGGCGCCCCGCCCCGGCTCCACCCCAGATAGGGGCTCTGGGAGCGGGGCGCCCGGGCAGCAGGGAGGGGACCCACCTTTCCTGCGCTTCTTCTCCTGAGGCGTGGGCGCCTTCTTCTCCTCCTCCTCCTCCTTGTCCTCCTCGGGCGGCTTCTCCTCCTCACTCTCCTCGCTGCTCTCGCTCTGCTCATCTACGCCCTTGGGGCCCTCCTCCTGCTGGGTGACCTTGGGCTTGCCCTCCAGCTCATCCTGGGAGCTGCTGGAAGGCGGAGAACCAGCCGACCGTGAGGGAGGGAGCGCGTGGGCCGGGCTGGCGCAGGCCTCACGCCCACCTCACACCCGCCTCCCGCCTGCCTCACCTTGAGCCGTCGGACATGTAGTCCACTTCCTGGCCCTCAAAGTCCCCGTCGTCACTGTCTTCGAAGGCCTCGTCGTCGGACCCCTTCTTCTTCTTCTTCTTCCTGCCTCCCTTGGCCGGCGGTGCCTTCTTCTTGGCCTTGGGAGCTCTGCCACCTAGGGAATCAGAGCGGGACTCAGGCCGGGCACTCGTCCCGTTTGGGAAACCTGAGGATGTCTGGACATCTTGGGGGCCTCACCGAGCACGGAGAGACGCCCAGGACTGGCCTCTTACACGTAAACTGACCGGTCCAAGTCTATACCCCCAACTCGCTTTCTCTGACTCGCACTCAGGGCCACCATCTCCGTCCCTGCATCCCCCAGAACCGTGTATCGGACAACTAGAACCCACTCCTGTAGCCCAAGGCCCACCAGCATCATTCAAACGGGCTGATCCAAAGCTGTTCACCCTGCCCTGCGCTGCCCATCCATGGACACCCCAATAAAGGCTGCAGCTGAGACCTTCCCGTCGCTCCTCTCTGCCTCCTACCACCTCCCGTGCTTCCCCAAGGGCCGGTGCAGCGGGCTGTGCCCTGTCCTCATTCCCAGGGGACTGTGAGTGACTCAGCTTTCCCTCAGTGGCATCAACCTTCCTGAGTCGTCACTTAGACACCTTGAGGGAGTACGACCCAGGCTAGTCCACACGGCCACCCAGGGGGGCTCCACCAGCCTCACCCTCCTCGCCGCTGGCCTCGCTGTCGTCAGACGACATCTCCAGGTCATCCTCCAGGTCATGGATGCGCAGCTCACTGGCCTTCTTGCGGCTGCGTTTCTCCTTCTCCTCGTCTTCCTCATCCTGGTCCTGATCCTTGAGCCGCCGTTGCTGCATGATGCTGAAGTGGTTCAGGACTTTGTTTCTCCTGTGGGCAGGGGAAGGGTACAGTGGGGGCTGACAAGGGGCCTGGCTCCAAAACTGGGCCTCCTCCCTGCGTCTCCACCAGGCACTCCCCAAAGGGGAAGGACAGACACGACTTTGGTGACATGAGGGGACTCACACCCATGGCATGGAACACCCTGAAGTCACATGGGAGAGCTGGCCCTGCTTTGATCCCTTGTCTGTCCCATGTCCCTCAAAGATAAGGGTTCATGTGGTGTTGGGAGAGAGCATCTCTCTCCAGCTCAGGTCCTTTCTCAGACAACAGAATCTGGACACAACATATTTATGTCCATCTGTTTTTATGGTAGTTTATGGATGCCTTTGTGTTTGTGAGAAGAAATAACTGTTTTCATTTACTTTGATGATAAAAGTTTTAAAAAATATGACTGCATCTAAGGAGAGCTTAGGATTACATCTAACAGCATAAGCAAAGTTCATCAGTGCTGTGAAAAGGAGTAAAGCTCTTGCACAAGAATGTGAGTGTAATTAATACTACTGAACAGTACATTTAAATATGGTTAAGATGGCAAATTTTATGTTTTTTACAATTAAAAGCATTTTTAATTGAAAAGAATGATGGGGGTGCCTGGGCGGCTCAGTCGGCTAAGCGTCCAACTTTGGCTCAGGTCACGATCTCGCCATTCCCGAGTTCGAGCCCCGCATCGGGCTCTGTGCTGTCAGCACAGAACCCGCTTCAGATCCTCTGCCCCTCCCTGGTTTGTGTGCACACACACTCTCTCTCTTAAAAAAAATAAACATTAAAAAATAAATAAATAAAAATTTAAAAAATTTAAAAAGGAACAAAGCACTGATATGTGCCACAACGTGGATGAACTTGGAGGACATTATGGCGACTGAAATAAGCCAGGGGCAAACGGACAAATACTGCATGATCCGACTCATAGGAGATCCCTAGAGGGGTCGAACTCACAGAGGCAGAAAGTAGAATGGTGGGAGCCAGGGGTGGGGGAGAGGGAGAAAGAGTTACTGTTTAATGGGGACAGTTTCAGTTTGGGAAGACGAGAAAGTTCTGGAGAGGGATGGCGGTGATGGTTGAACAATAATGCGAATGGGCTTACTGCCACTGAACTGGACACTTACAAACGGTTAAATGACAAACTATGTAGTGTGGATTTCACCCGTAGTTGGTCCAGCCATAGCCCTCCGGTCTCGGGGGGAAGCCAAGTGGGCCCCAGGGATCTCCCCCCGCTCTGCCAATTCCTGCTCCAGGGCTCAGCTCAGCAGCTACTACCTCCCCAGCCCTCTTGGGCCCTGTGTGTCCCTGATGCCTTCATGTCCGTCTCCCCCACTGAACTGGGAGCTCCCTAAGGGCTTGGTGGAGTCGGACCTGGTCACCACCGAGTACCCAGCCCCCGGCCAGGCAGAAGTTATGGTGACACACTCCATTTCCAAGTGTGTCAGCCCCTTCTGGGGAAGCTAGGGAAGCAATGCCCGCACCCTGCCTCCCTCCAGGCCCAGCTGTGGCTCACACTCACCTTTCCCACTCCTCCTCGGCCTCCTCGGCAGTGAGCGTGCGATGCCGGGCCAGCGGCGTGAAGTTATACCAGTTGTGCACAGGGAAGGCCTCAAAGGCCCCATCGGGGCACTGGGTGAAGATATAGTAGGACGTGTTCTCTGTCACACCTCCCTTCTTGATGCCCTTGAACCTGCAGGGAGGCAACGTCACAGCCTGGCCCTCACGACCAGCCCCCTGGCCTGCCCTCTCTCCAGAACCACCTGGGTTCTCTGAGCAAACTCTAAGCCTGAGAGATCTTGGGCCGGCCCTTCAACTGTGTGAGCCTCGATTTCGGCACCTGGAAAGCCAGGCAGCACTCCCCACCTCACGGAGCGAGCTCGGGGCTCCCCTCGTGGTACATATCACGGTCCTTTCTGGAAGGACCGTGTTAGGTGAGCTGCGAAGCAGGGGCGCCGCAGTCACACCCCTCCGGATTTGCCTCCAGGTTTCTCCTCATGCCCGACCGAACCAGTGCCAGCCTCTCCTGGCCTCTGCCCTCACCCGTCCCTGCCCTAAAAGTCTGGGAAGTCTTACAGAGTGCCTTTCCCTGCCCACGGCCTTCGAGGCTCCCCTGGGCCCCGGCCCACCCATGCTCCAGCTGCATCCTGGCATCCACCATCCTGCGCTGTGCACCCGCCCTCTGTCACTGTCACACCGTGGAGCTCTGCACACCATTCCCTGCTTTCGTGCACACTGTTCTTCCTGGAGCCCCCTCCATCCACCTGACCTCCCAACCCTCACGACCCCCGGTCCCCAGGCGGCTGCTCGCTGCGTGTGGTCAGGACAGGCTCTCAGGCTTCCTGTACGTACCCTGGTCCCTAAGGGCTCCTGCACCAGCACCAGCCTGGTTCATCTTCAGAAAGAAAGCCCCACGAGGGACGCGGGAGTTCAGGGAGGGACGCCCAGCCGAGTCAGGACGCGAGGGAGTCGCAGGAGGCACTCGCCGCTGCCACCACTTACTTTCTGCCTGACTTGCCGTTGACGCGAAGCAGCCAGGGCTGGTCCTCGGGCCGGAACTCCTTGAGGACAATGCCGTACTTCTTCCTCCGAGCCTCCTCACGAAGCTTGCGGTTGAACTCGCTGCCCGCACCCGACTCGGGCATCTCCTCCTCCTGGTAAATCTTCTTGTTGCTCAGGTCTCGCTCCAGCCGGGCCTGGAGTGACGGAGCAGGCGTGAGGGCAGGCAACAAACCTTCCGTCAGGGCTGCCTGCCTTCGCTCGAGCTGTGCCCGCCGCCCCCCACCCTGCAAGAACACCCGAACGCCCTCTTCACCCCACCTCCCAGGCTGAGCTGCCGACTTGCAAAGCCAACCTCCTGCTTAGCGAAACAAAAAAGGGGTAGAATGCTGGCCTTCGGTGGTGCATCTGGGTGAAGGCATGTGGGCAACCCTCGTACCAGGTCTACTTGGCAGCTTTGGAAAGTTTGAAATTCTTTCTAAATCAACATTTAAAGAAATAAATCAATAAACAAACAAACAAACAGTGAGATCATTTTGGGGATAGGACAGAAACAAAAAACAAGGAACTGGCCCGATCTCTGCATTCAGGCACCGTTAAAGGCTGTTTTCCAAATTTTGATCTTTAAAATGCACGTGCCGCTCACCCTAGAGGTCCCTCCTCCAGACAGCGGAGGTGAAATGACACGCGCAGTGCTGTTTAGCACACCACTCTGTTGCAGCAGAAGACTGGAAGTCAACCTAACGCACGTCAGCGGGGCACTGGCTTGATGCACGGGGCCTCCTCCACACAATGGAAGGCAGAGCGGCCAGGAAAGAAAAAGGGGGCGACTGTAGGGAACAAGTCCCAAGGCATAGGGACTGAAAAAGGCAAGATGACCCACACTGCTTCCTACTGACAAGAGATTTCAGACAGCTGGGAACAAAAAGCTCCTACCAGCTCCCAGGAAGAAGGGGGGAAAGTCCCTGGCCCAGGGGCGGGCCACGTTTGCAGAAACCAAGTCTTACTGGCATACAGCCACGCCCACTCGATGCATCCTTGTGCCTTTACTGCGCAAGTGCGGACACGCAGCGTTGAGGGGCTGCCGCACAGACACCGGCCGACCAAGGGCAACATAATTACTGGTCCTTTAAGAAAAAGCCTACTGACCCCTGATACAAAGGACAAGAGGGAGAATGGCAGAAGCTCTCCACAGCCAACCCCAGAAGCCAGAAAACGCTGGAACAAAACCCTCACAACTGGAGAGAAAATGGCTACCAGGCTAGCTTCTGACACCCAGTCGAGCTACCCAGCCCGAGGCTGGAATCTGGACACTCACAGGGGCGCGAGGGAATTGGTGTGCACCCCACACCTTTTTGGGGAGCCGGCCCAGGATGTGCCTCACTACAAAAGGAAGGTAAACAAGCCTGATTCCCCAAACACGGTCACCCCAGAGGGCAGGGCCCCTGCCTGGCGTGTTCACCTTTAGCCCAGCGGAGGGTCTCCAGGGACAGTTGCTAAAAGAATGCATTTGGAGGGGGTTTCTGCCCACACGTTGCCCTGGGTGAGCAGCGGCTACCGGAGGAGGGGGATGTCCCCTGTGGTTTTAAGTGCTAGGATGGCTGTACCCGCCCCCTCCCTTGAGTGACTAGTGAGAGGGGGGTGTCAACCCAGCAAATTAGTTTTCTCCAGGGAACGTAATCCCCCTCGTTGGTTTTTTAGGGAGTGTGCCATTTAGGCAATGAAAATTCAAGGGGCTGCACTTCCCTGTGACTAGGTTTTTAGGGAGTGTAACCTCCGTGTGGCGAAAGCAAAGAGTAATGAGTGACGTCCCCCCACGACGATCGGGGAACAGGGTATGTATAACCCCCAAGTTACGAGCGGCTGGGAGATCACGTGTCTCAAGAGGTGATAACTATGCAGGCTCTGCACCTCAAGGCGGTGGGTGACGAGGGGCATGGACCCTCCAAGGGGACGAGTGGCTGAGGTGCAGACTCCTCTCAGTTCTCATGGATGCCGGGACAGGGGATCTCCTATTGACGACGGATCAAGAGTGGTGGGTTCCCAAGGTGTTTACCAAGTCACTCCTCTTAGCGAGGAGTATTTGGGGGCAGGGTACCCGAAGGTGGCTTATTTCTCTCTCCTGGATGGTAAATGATGAAGAATGTCTCCCCACTGAGTGATGAGGGATTTGGAAACACTGCACCCTCTCTGGATAACTTAGGCGAGGCCAGAGGTGGGGGGAACATGCTAGTCTGTATACAAACATGTGGGCAGCTGGCCGTGCCGGCAAGCAGGCACCCTACAAGGGAAGAGGGCGCCTGGAGCAAGTATCCACCTGCCCAATATCCAGAGGAGCACGTTGTTATCGTGTCTCTCTCAAATAGTCTCATTTGCTCAGCTGGGTGAAGTGAAGTTTAAAAATAGACAAAAGAGGGGCGTCTGGGTGGCTTGGTCAGTTAAGCAATGCGACTTCGGCTCCGGTCATATCTCACAGTTCGTGGGTTCAAGCCCCGCTTTGGGCTGCCTGCTGTCAGCACAAAGCTTGCTTTGGATCCTCTGTCTCCCCTGCTCTCCGCCCCTCCCCCGCTCATACTCTGTCTCTCAAAAATAAACATTAAAAAAAAATTTTTTTTAATAGCCAAAAGAGGGGCGCCTGGGTGGCTCAGTTGGTTGTGTCTGAGTCTCGATTTTGGCTCAGGTCATGATCTCGCAGTTTGTGGGATTGAGCCCCATGTCAGGCTCCACTCCAGTAGCACACAGCCCACTTGGGATTCTCTCTCCTACTCCCCTGACCCTCCCCCCACCCCCCCACCAACCAGCTTGTGCATGCACACATGTGCACTCTCTCTCTCTCTCAAAATAAATAAACTTAAAAAAAAAAAAAAAATAGTCCAGAGTGGCACCTGGGTGGCTCAATCAGTTAAGCATCCAACTCTTGATTTCAGCTCAGGTCATGATTTTACGGTCTGAGCTTGAGCCCTGCATCAGGCTGTCTGCTGTCAGCACAGAGCCCACTTCGGATCCTCTGTCTCCCTCTCTTCCTGCCCCTACTTGTGCCCTCTCCCAAAATAAATAAACATTAGGGGTGCCTGGGTGGCTCAGTTGGTTAAGCGTCCGACTTCAGCTCAGGTCATGATCTCACAGTCCGTGAGTTCGAGCCCCGCCTCGGGCTCTGTGCCGACAGCTCGGAGCCTGGAGCCTGTTTCGGGTTCTGTGCCTCCCTCCCTCTCTGCCCCTCCCCTGCTCATGCTCTGTCTCTATCTCTCAGCAATAAATAAATGTTAAAAATAATAATAATAAAATAAACAAATACACACAAAAAAAGAAAAAGATTCTCTCTCCCCCTCTCCTCCATTGGCTCTCTCTCCCTAAAACAGATTTTAGAAAAAAAAAAAAAAAAAAAGTCCAAAGGCAGACCTGTGCTCGACAACCAGCTGAGCAGTTGGAGCTGCCCGACCGCGGGAAGGCCTGACCATGCCGACTTCAGACTTGGGGCCAAGTCCCCTGCTGGGCTGCTCCAGTCTCTGTGGCTTTAAACGCTGCTCCAAATGCCCAGATGTGCCCTCCCGCTCTCCCAACTCACATGTCCAACTGCTCACCTACCATCTCCTCCAGGATGTCTAATATAAGACGTCCCAAACTGAACTCCCAAATACTCCATCCATGTGGCCCTGGCACCCCTCAACATCCAATCATTAACCGACCCTATGGGCTCCGCTCCAAACACACTAGAATCCACCCACGTCTCATAACGCTGTTTGCTCCATGCAATCATCACTCGCCTGGACCACAGCCGACGCCTCCACCCTGCACACCCTTCATCTGCCCTTGACCCCACAGTCTGTCTCCTGACAGTGCCTGGATCACTTTATAACTCCCCTGTTAAAAAAGTTTTTAATTTTTTAAATGTTTATTTATTTCTGAGAGAGAGGAGAGCAAGAGAGCGAGACAGAGCATGAGTGGGGGAGGGCGGAGAGAGAGAGGGAGACACAGAATCCAAAACAGGCTCCAGGCTCTGAGCTGTCGGCACAGAGCCCAACTTGGGGCTCAAACTTGGGAACAGCGAGATCGTGACCTGAGCTAAAGTTGGACACTCAACCCACTGAGGCATGCAGGGCCCCCCACCGATTTAAAACTCTTTAATGGCTTCAATGTTTGTGTTCCACCCCAAAATGCAGATGTTGAAACCTCCCCCTCAGTGGGATGGTAGGGGGAGGTGGGGCCTCGGGGAGGGGATTAGGTCACAAGGGTGGAGCCCTTGTGAGTGAGATTAGTGCCCCTACAAGAGAGGCCCAGAGAGCTCCCTCACCCTTTCCGCCATGTGAGGGCAGTGAAAAGACAGCCATCTATGAAGCAGGAGGAAGGCCCGCACTGGACCGAAAATCTGCTGGTGCCTTGATCTTGGACTTCCCAGCCTTCAGAATTGTGAGAAATAAACCTGTGTCGCTTATACGCCACCCAGGCTAGGGTGTTCTGTGAAGGCAGCGCCCGTGGACAGAGGTGGCTTCCAAATACCATCTGTAGGAGGCAGCCCCCTCCCTGGCCCAGTTAACTCGAGGCCAAAAATGCCTGTCAGTGGGCACAACTTGTACATGTTCTCCTTTCACAAGGCCTGGGAAGGTGCAGTTAGGCATCCAAGTCTGCCTCACAGGGATGCACCTAGCAGCTCAGCCCGGGCCTCAGCACATCATTGGATCTCCGCTCCAGGAGAGGTGAGGAAACCAAGCCTCAGTTACTACTATCACAAAGGGGAACTGTTACAACCCAGTGCAGGATCCCCTTGTCACACTCACAAGGGAGACTTACCTGATTCCAGGTAGCGAAGTTGACTTTATCCGCTGCATTGAAGGCCATGATGTTGTATTTTTTAGTTGTGTTTCTGGACCGGGCAAGAAGGGGCAGTGCTCAGTTACTCGTTCATTTAGCAAACCCTCCCGGGCTCAGCAGTGCTGGGGACCCACCAAAGACCCCAGGGGTTCCCAGTCTGTCAGGGAACAGATCCATGGCCTCCCAACCCCGTGCGGAAGAAAAGCAGAAGGAGGCACAGAGATCTGGGGGAACCAACACGTGGGAATAATAAGGAAGTCCGCCCTGGGGATGGGGGAGGGCAGGCAGGGAATGCTTCCTGGGGGAGGAAAGTCCTGGAACTGGGTTTTAGGGAACCAACAAGAATCCACCCCACAGAGTCACAAGCGGGGAAGAGGCATTCCTGCCAGAGGGAATGCTAGGCCAGAAGGCTGCATCCTGCCGCCTATTGAAGCACTCATTCATTCGTTCTGCTCCAAACACAGTGATGCCCCCAGAGAGGCCTCGGCTGAACTCCAGCCCCGTCCTCAGGTCCCCCTGCTCGTCAGAGCGAGAAGCACAGGCGGTGCCAGCCATGTCTACGAGGTCAGGGAGGTATAGAACCCCTTTCGGGAGGAAGTGGGAAGAGGGGTCAGGGACTTACTTGGGAACGCGAACGACATACTCGGTGACGTTCTGGCTGCCGGGGCCCTGCGGGCAGAGAAGGCGGGACGGTGAGTGCGGGGCTGCGGAGGCCGCCGCAGGGACCCCCCCCCAACTCCGCCGCATACTCACGAGGGCCGCCATGGGCGACGACGTTCGGTGGTTCGGGTCCGGTCCGGTCCGGTCCGCGTCCCTCAGTCGCGGGGAAGCCGCTCTCGCGGTGCCGGGTCTCTGGCCCCGACCGAGGACCCCAAGGCCGAGGTGCCACCGATCCTGGGAGCAACTACCGGGAAGCCGTGCTCGCTCGGCCGGCTCGGCGACCACTCCGGTCACGTCTGCGCCTGCGCCTAACCTGGAAGAGAAACTCGGGGTGCGTCGCGATGGCAACCTCCTCCGCGTCACGTATTTCCCCTCGACTCTTTCTAGAGGGAGGAGCCACGGCCGACCCGCAGCTGGAGGAAGCGCCGTCTACCGCCCGGACCCGCGCTCGCGGCTCTATATAGCGCTGTTAATTTAATCGGCCCGGTGGACACGCCTCCCCGTGACGACACACTCCGCGGGGCATCCTGGGAGGGGAGGGAGGAACTGGCCTTCCTCGAGCTCGCGCGCGCCTCGCGCATGCGCCACTCCGCTCCGGAAGTGCGCCCAAGGAGGCCGCGTCACCATAGCGACCGAGGTCTCTTTTGCGGCTAGCTGCCACGGCTCCACCTGAGCCTCTTTAGGGTCATTTCCTCCTTCTGCCCCTGGGAGACCTCATCATCTCGCCAAACGATCGGGCCCTTGTGACGCTGAGCCGAGCCAGGAGGCGTCAGAGCCTGGGTGGGGGTGGGGCGCGACCACTCCACGGGCCGCTGGCGGGATGGGTCTGTGCAAGTCCAAGCTGCCCCACAAGGGCAGGGCCTTGAGATCCAGGAGAAGGGTAACATCGCGGGGGGCGGGGAGGGGCTGGATCACTGGGGGGAAGTAAGGAGGCTATGAAGGGCATGAGGGAGGTACATACAGGTGCCCCACACCCCAAGTTCAGGTGTGCGCACGACCCCCACCCACCCGTGGTGGTAACACAACCGCACATGCTCAAGGATCAGCCCTTCTTTGATCCACTTAAGCACCTGCTGCTGTGCCAGGTTCTGGGCACTCCACGGTGAATGTGTCAAACTAGCTCCCTGGCCTCCTGGAGATTACAGCGTAGTGAAGGAGGCGGTCTCAGAAAATGGGATCTACGAGCAGGAGGGGACAGGGCTGCCACAGGGAAAGAGGCGCCCGCTCTGAGGGCTCCGGGAAGAGGGGAGGTTTATGCTCCGCCCCGTGGAATGCCTAGGAATTCGCTAAGCAAAGGCGGAAGGAAGCAAGACAGCAAAGTTGCGCTATAAACTACCACACTCCACAGACATGCCTGGTAGCCATGGGCGTGCATTTACCCATCGCCCACTACTGTATGTCAGGAACCGTGCCAACTATTAGAAATATTGGGACCAGCAAGACAGAAACAGTCCTTGCCCTCATGGAGTAGAGTCTGGCTGGGGAGAGAAGCAAGAGCAAGTAAACAGGCGAAATCGTTACTAATCGTGGCTGTTGCTGTGGAAGAAATGGGGCTCTGAGATGGAACGATGGGGTGGGAGGCTCTTAGAGAGAGTCTGACAGGTCGGCTGTGACCTGAAGGAAGAGGAGCAGGGACTTAACTGCAGCAGGGAGGAGGCGGGGCACAGGACAGCAGGAGAAGGATAAGTTTGGCAAGTTCAAGGGACAGAAGAGGCCCCTGGGGCTGGACCAGGGTGAAGGATGAGGAGGGTGGTGTGGGATAAGTCTGGGGGATGGGCGAGTCCCCGCCCCACTCTGAGCCTGTTTCCTCAAGTGTAAAATGGGATAGTAGAGTCACTGAGATTCTTCAAGGAGACGCTGTGTGCAGAAGGCCTGGCCTGCTCAAGTTCACATCCTCCCGGCTACCTGTAACAGAACTAATGATGCCATGCCTGAGTGTACCATTGGGCATGGATGTGCACCCCCAGATGCCACCCTAGGGCATAGCAAAGTGGGTATTCCAGGAGACCTGTGTCCGGTGTCACTTACCCAAGGACACACACTAAGCTGTGGACACAGTCACCCCAGCGTGTGTTGGCTCCTGTAGGCATCAAACCCTCTCCCCACCTCCTCCCTGGGCCCCCCAGACATCCTCAAGTCCGCTCTGATCGTCTTCGTGATGGGTGGCCCAGGTTGTGGCAAAGGGACACAGTGCAAGAACGTGGCGACCAAATATGGCTTTTGCCACGTTGGACTGGGCCAGCTGCTGATGCAAGAGGGCCAATGCAGTACCCAGTGGGGCTGGGAGGCCCGTGACATCATGCTGCAGGGGCTCCTGGTGCCCACGGTAAAAGCTCACAGGCACAGGGGCAGAGGGAAGAAGGAGGTACCTTCCCTGGAAACCCTGTGGGAGCAGATAGGCCCAGAAGGTTCTGGCTCCCGGGCTGGCCACAGCTTTGCTGCACTGAGCCTCTGTGTCCTCACCTGTAAGATGGGAGACCAGCTGGCATCTGTAGGGACAGTTGGCTGACGTCATTCTCATAAAGCACTTGGCGGAGTGCCTGACATTTAACAAACAGTAAAGTTAGCTCGTATTTATTCCTTTTGTGACCTTGGGCATGTATATCAACTGGCCCCTCCTGTGCCCGTTCCCTCACCTGGAAAATGAAGGTCACCCCTGTATCTACCCGTAAGAAGGTAGTGATAAATGAATGAGACCTCGCGAGCCTGGCACACGGCAGCCACCAGCCCCTGTAGATGGCCTCAGTGCATCCGAGTGGCCCTGGGGCACCAGGGCAGACCTAGAACCCCGGGCACTGGCCAGGGCAAGGGCTCTTCTGAATTCACCAGAAGCCCAGGCCAAGGGAGAAAACTTGACGAAGTGGCCACGTGGGGGTGGGGGGTGGGGGAGCCTGGGGCACCAAACCCAACACCCCTTTCCTTCCCAGGGCATCATCACAGACCTGAGCAGCAACACCATGCTGTCGTGCCAGGAGAGCTGGGCCTTCCTCACCGACGGCTTCCCTTGGAAGCTGAAGCAGGCCAAGGAGTTGGAGCGCATTGTGAGTGACCCCAGGGTGTGTGAGAATGTGGTGAAGTGTGGAGCTACTCTCCCTCCCCACCTTGGGTGGAGATCGGAAGGGATAAGACTGGGGAGAGCAGAAGGCGGCGGCGGGAGGGGGGGGTGTGGACTGGAGTTTTAGATTTTCAAGGGACAGTCAGAAGACTGTTGGAAGCTTCTAGCCACTGTTGGTGGCTAGCCGCCGAGCTCTCTGAGGGCAGGGACAAAGTCATACTGATCTTTTCCTGCACACGGATCATTTGCCCCCTGAGTAGCACATGGGTTTAGCATCATCCCTGGGCCATAAAGATGGAGTGTAGTTATTTGCTCCTCTACTTATTCAGCCACCTGTCCCCAAATGGTTTGAGAACAGACCCTGTCCTTAGGCGTTCACGAGACAGACTCAATCCCTGCCGGTAGACAGACACTGACCAATACGTGACTTGCCGAATGAAGCTGAGACGTCTCTGGCAGCAGGGAAGGCAGCAGAGAGCAGAAGACAGAATGACGTCCCGGAGGGACGCAAGCGGGCTGTTAGAGTTGGGTGGCCCTGGTGGCCTCCTCAAAGCGAGGACGTGGGACAACTGAGCAGCGAGAAGAGGAGCCAGCCCGCGTTGGCAAGTCACACTCGGTCTTCAGGTTACTTCTGCCGGCAGCGCTGACTTCCTGGAAAGGCCCACCCAGGCACCTGAACAGCCGTGGCTGGAGAGTCCGGAAATGGCCGAGCAGGACAAGAGGAACTGTGGTGGGTTGTCAGGCCCCGGGCTTTTCTGGAACTTGCCAGATGCAGTTGAAATGCCTTCAGAGAAGCGCAGGCGGGAATCAAACCGACGTCACCACCGAGGGCTGGGGCCGCTATCCTCGTGGGCAGGTGGGGCCCTGCCTTCTGTTAGCAACTGCACGGGAGCAGTCCTGTCGGGCTCCTGGCAGTGACTTCCAGGGCAATGGAATGGGTTCCCTCTCCTGGTCTGGGAGCTCTGAGGGCAAAAGCCGAGCTAATGAATTTCTCTGTCCTCAGCAGCCCCGGGCCAGCGGTTTGGACCCTATGGCATTAAAAAAAAATTTTTTTTAAGCTTATTTTTTTGAGAGAGTGACCAAGCCGGGAGGGGCAGAGAAAGAGCGAGAGAGAATCTCAAGCAGGCTCTCAGCTGCCAAGCACAGAGCCCAACGTGGGGCTCGAACCCACGAACTGTGAAATCCTGACCTGAGCTGAAATCAAGAGGCGGGGGCTTGGCCGGCTAAGCCACCCCAGCGTCCCATCCCTACAGCATTTTTAAGAGTTTTTTTCTGCAGCAGTGGCCACCCTTCAAATATCGAGAGAGGCCACGTCAAAACTCCCGGCTTCCCTTGAAAAGGGCCTGACTTGGCAACGTGGGGCCTGCATGTCCCCATGGCAACAGCAGCATGAATGCATCTCGAGCTTTTTCCTGAGCCCAGGGCTGTTCTTGACACTACACGGTGAGCTCTGAGCTTTCGGAACATTCCAGAAAAGCATTTCTTGCACCGTAAGCATCCTGCTTTTTCACAGAGGGATCGGGCAACTTGCCTGGGTCACACAGTTGGTCTCGAGGCCTAGATGTTAACCATGTCAGCAGGGGTTCCCTCTCTGCTTCCCCCCCGACCAGGGTCCCCCCTACTCCCACGGAGGGTTGCCCCTCCATCATGGAGGCCGAGCGCCACCTGCCATTAGGATCCTGCTCGCGTTGTGGTTTTATGCTAAGAGGAACAGAACACATGCCTTCCTCGTACCCACGTGGCTGCCAGAAGTGAGGAAACAAACAGGCCTGGGTTATGAGAGTGGATTTTCACTGCGGAGAATTTTCTAGATCTCTGTGAGCTGCCGGCCCCATGTTGGCCTTTGAGGACCCCGTAGGCCCCTGCCTTGGGTCTGTCCAGGTATCCCTGGAGGCCACCAACTTGGCCCTTCAACCTGGACCCTGCCAGGCCTGAACGTTTTAGCTCCACCTGTGATGTGAGTCAGTGCAATGGGTCTGGCTTGAAGCCAGCACTCCAGAAGTCTGGGGATCCTTCTCTTTGCCATTCCTGTTCTCCCTCTCTGCACATTCAAAACACCGCTGGGGGGTTTCTCAGGGCCAAGGTGGTGAAATTCACAGGAAGCCAAGGTGAAATGACATCTTCTAGGGAGATCAATGCCCCCATTTTACAGACAGGGAAATCGAGGCCCATGGAGGGCAGGTTACTTGAGGTTGGCTCCTGCCCCTTAGGAGGCTGGCCAGCCTAGTTCAGACACTGGCTTTGGAGCCAAGGAGACTGGCACTCAGGTCACGCTCGGTCACTTTCTCCACCTGTCTGTAATCTGCACAAGACCTGGCTTCCCGAGCCTCAGGTCTATCATCTGTGAATGTGGACAGAAATGCTACAAGCCTCTTTTCCATGTGGGGAAGGTGGGGAAGGCTTCCTCCTGGGACGGTTTCCCGTCTGTTTCCAAGATTGCTTCAGTCACCTGTGCACCTGTCCGAGAACACAAGCCGCGGGGAGCCGAGGCCCGTGGTGGGTGGCCTGTGGCCTGTGAACACATGGCGACTCCCTGCCAGGCCGCACTCTGCACAAGGGGCAGTGAGGAGGACCAGATAACACATGTGCAGCCTAGATTATCATAATCTGGTTGGATTTCGTTGGAGCATCCGTGAACCGTCTCCCTGAAAC
>NW_024412512.1:4535158-4543507 GCF_014898765.1 Herpailurus yagouaroundi
ATGTTTATTTATTTATTTATTTATTTATTTATTTTTTAATTTTTTTTTCAACGTTTATTTATTTTTGGGACAGAGAGAGACAGAGCATGAAGCGGGGAGGGACAGAGAGAGAGAGGGAGTCACAGAATCGGAAGCAGGCTCCAGGCTCTGAGCCATCAGCCCAGAGCCTGACGCGGGGCTCGAACTCACGGACCGCGAGATCGTGACCTGGCTGAAGTCGGACGCTTAACCGACTGTGCCACCCAGGCGCCCCTGATGTTTATTTATTTTTAACAGAGGAAGAGAGACAGAGCGTGAGCAGGGGAGGGGCAGAGAGAGGGGGAGACACAGAATCCAAAACAGGCTCCAGGCTCCCAGCTGTCAGCACAGAGCCCAACGTGGGGCTCAAACTCATGAACCGTGAGACCACGACCTGAGCCGAAGTCAGACGCTTAATCGACTGAGCCACCCAGGCGCCCCAGAAGACATTTTTTAAATAATTATGTATTTCTTTTAAATGTGTTGATAAATTATAGGCTCACAGGAAATTGCCCTGTACCCTTCACCCAGGTCCTCCTAGTGGTAACATCTTCTTCTATGGGCGTCTGGTATCACAACCAGGCTCTTTGCGTCGCTAAGTATTTGATTTTACACTTACCTCCAGAGCAAGTGATGCTCCCTTTCTATTTGCCAAAGTACCCGTTGCCCTCCTCCCTGCCCCCCCTCACAAAAACCCTTCCCCCTCTCCTGACCCCACACAAAAAAAGTAGAAAAAGGCAGCTGGCGGGATGCGGTGTGAGGTAACAGGGCTGCCAGTGAAGTCCAGGCCAGTCAGTCTGTGAAAGTTGACCCCGTGAAGCCTTGCACTCCGTCCTCACCAGGAAGAGAGGTCTTTGTGGCATTTGGGGGTACGCGTGCCCCCCGAGTGGAAAAGCCAGCAAGGAAGTCCTTCGTATTTTTGTGGTGCCAGATTTCAAACACGTACATAGTTGGAACCGTCTAAGGGATCTCCACGTCGCCGGATCGAACCATCATCGAGGTCCGGTCACACTTGCTGTATCTATGCCAAAACGTCTTGTCGCGATTGCTGACTGTGCCCTTTGAAGTAGATTCCCAGGCGCACCTGGGTGGCTCAGTGGGTTAAGCATCCAACTTCAGCTCAGGTCATGATCTCACGGGTCCTGAGTTCAAGCCCCACGTCGGGCTCTGTGCTGACAGCTCAGAGCCTAGAGCCTGGAGCCTGCTTCGGACTCTGTGTCTCCTGCTTTCTCTGCCCCTCCCCCACTTGCACTTTCTCTCTCTCTTTCTCTCTCTCTCTCTCTCAAAAATAAGTAAACAGTAAAAAAAAAACTGAAACAGATTCCAGATCCCATTATGGGCGCTCTGTCACCCAGCCGCTCCTGAGATGATTAACATTCATGCCTTGAGACCATTTGATGTCCAGGCCACCTCTGAGTTTCCCCAGTGTCTGAAGAATGTCTCTTTCATCTCTGGTGAGATTTGCGAGTAGGACAAGGCCCACACCATGCTAGGTGTCTCCTAATCTGAGGAGGGAAGGCCGCCCGGCTTGCTTAGTCCTTCCGGCCTTTGACTGGTCTGGGTCCGTTATCCTGTAGAGCGGCTCACGTTCAGGATTTTTCCAGGGGCTTCCTGCCTCGTGGTATTATCTAACTCATCTCTCTGTCTCTCATTTGTGCTACATATGCAAAGTTAACTCCCAGCGCACTCAGATTCAGGTTCAATACACCTTGTGCTTTTTAAAAAAAAAAAATCTGTAAATATGTCTATATATATATATACACATGTATATGTGTATATATATATATGTATGTATATATATATACATATATATATAAAATGTTTATTTCTGAGAGAGAGGGGGGTGGGTGGTAGTGGGACAGAGAGAGGGAGACACAGAATCCCAAGCAGGCTCCAGGCTCTGAGCTGTCAGCACAGAGCCCGACGCGGGGCTCGAACTCATGAACCGTGAGATCATGACCTGAGCCGAAGTTGGATGCTTAATCGACTTAGCCACCCCGGCGCCCCACTTTGAGTATATATTTTCCATTCCTTCCTTCCTTCCTTTCTTCCTTCCTTCCTCCCTCCCTCCCTCTCTTCTTTCTTTCTTTCTTTCTTTCTTTCTTTCTTTCTTTCTTTCTTTCTCTTTCTTTCTTTCTTTCCTTCTTTCTTTCCTCCTTCCTTCCTTCCTTCCTTCCTTCCTTCCTTCCTTCCTTCCTTCCTTCCTCTTTCTTTCTTTCTTTCTTTCTTTCTTTCTTTCTTTCTTTCTTTCTCTTTCTTTCTGAAAGACAGAGCATGAGCAGGGGAGGGGCAGAGAGAGAGGGAGACACAGGACCAAAGCAGGCTCCAGGCTCTGAGCTGTCAGCACAGAGCTCGACGCGGGGCTTGAACTCACAAACCACGAGATCATGACTTGAGCCGAAGTCGGATGCCCAACTGACTGAGCACCCCCCCGGCGCCCCACTTTCAGTATATATTTTCTAAAAGATGAAGGCGTCTGTAAAATCTGAATGCTTCCATGATCTTAATATCTTTCATATCATCAAATAGCTGATCACTATTCAAATTTCCGGTGAACAACCTCAAAATCTTGTTCTTCTTACCCCTGGTTTTAATGAGGATTCACGTAAGGCTGACACTGCAGCTGGTCACTCTGTGTCACATTCCTGGTCATCTGTAGGTGCTCGTTCCATCCCTGCTGCTTTGGTTTCCTCGCGATTGTTTACTGAAGAAGGCACATGTTTGGGTCTCCTTATGTCGCACGGCCTGGATTTTGTTGATTGCAACGCATTTTTTACCACGTTCCTCTCCTCCTCTAGATTTCCTGTAAATCGGTGGTGGGTCTAGAGTCTTGTTTGGGACTCAGATGTCATTTCTTCACGCTTCACAGGCATTGACGTGAACTTCTGTCCGGTGGCACAGAGTGCTTAGGCGTCTCTTCGACGTGGCTGGTTTATCTTTTAAATACATTCAAGCGTGGGGGCGCCTGGGTGGCTCAGTTGGTTAAGCGTCCGACTTCGGCTCAGGTCATGATCTCACAGTTTATGGGTTCGAGCCCCGTGTCGGGCTCCGTGCTGACAGCTCAGAGCCTGGAGCCTGCTTCAGATTCTGTGCCTCCCTCTCTCTCTGCCCCTCCCCCACTCGTGCTCTGTCTCTCTCTGTCTCAAAAATAAATAAACATTAAAAAAAAAAAGCAATTATAAATTAATTTGAGAACGCTCACCTCCTTTATGATGTGGTCTTCCTATCCAGGCACATTTAGATCTTCCTCTTGTTCAAGTCTCCTTTGAATCATTTAGGAGTATTTTGTCCAACATTTCCTTAGAGGTTGTCCTTAAGACTTTGCACATTTCTGGAAGAGTTTTGTCTGAGCACTTTTTAAAGTTAATGTTTATTTTTGAGGGAGAGAAAGAGAAACGGAGTGTGAGTGGCAGAGAGAGAGGGAGACACAGAATCGGAAGCAGGCTCCAGGCTCAGAGCTGTCAGCACAGAGCCCGACGCGGGGCTCGAACTCACAGACCGTGAGATCATGACCTGAGCTGAAGTCAGATGCTTAACTGACTGAACCCCCCCCGGGCGCCCCTTGCCTGAGCATTTTATATTTCATCTTGTTGCTGTTGCAAATGGGGCCTTCTTTTCTAACTGGTGATTTTTGTATACACGTAGGCTACAGACTTCTGTGTGTTAATGCTATATCCTGTCATTTTGTCAAATTCTCTGAAGTCTATACTAGTTTGTTGATTTTCTTGAGTTTTCCGAAAATATAATCACATCATCTGCAAACAGACATTGTTTTACCCCCTTATTTCCTATTCAGGTCTCTCAAATTGATTTCCGTAATCTCATTGCTTTAGCGAACCTTCTTATACCTTACTAGGTCACAGGAGCAAGAGTGGGCAATTTTATTTTGTTCCCAATTCAGTGCGGAAGCAAGTTTCCATTAAGATCCTGGCTGAAGATATTTATCAATTCCTACCCTCTTAAAGAATCTGG
Source organism: Herpailurus yagouaroundi (assembly GCF_014898765.1). Lineage (NCBI taxonomy): Eukaryota > Metazoa > Chordata > Mammalia > Carnivora > Felidae > Herpailurus > Herpailurus yagouaroundi. The sequence continues at coordinate 4,539,149 of NW_024412512.1, forward strand.
AATGCATGCTGAACTTTGTTAATTGCCCTTTCTGTGTTTATGAGGATGATCATATGACTTTTCCCTCCGATGTGAATACAATAAATTGTATTGAACCATCCTTGCTTTCCTGGAATGAGTCCCACCTGGTTTTTGTTTTGTTTTTAATGCACCAGTGGAGTCTATTTTACAAGGAAATTCTGGAGGAACTAGTAGGAGGTAGAGCTCACAGTGGGCGGCCATGGAGATCTCGGAAGGTCTTCCTGAAACCAGTCAGGGAGGGGAGGGCAGTGGTATGGGCAGTGGTGAGCTGGGGACTCTGCCTTGCCCAGCGAAGTATCTGGGCAAAAGGAAGGCAATTGAAGACTGCTTAAATCCATCTTGGAAGGAATATTTCAATTCAAATATCCACCAGCCTAGAACTAAGAAACGGTACATCCATAGAGCAGAATTCTGTAACAATCAGGAACTTCCTTAACGTGCCGACACGGAGTCATCTTGTGATACGGAGCGAACAGGATTGAAGGCAAATCAGTATCTTCACCACTTGTACAAAAAAGGAGGAAAAAGGACATCAGAATCAATTTGCTTGTATGGTATATGCCTAAAATAACTCCAGACTGAGACACAAGAAACAACTCCTGGGAGGCTGAAACTGGGTGGCTGGGGATGGTGAGGAAGCAAGTCTTCACTCTTCCCTGTTAGCGTTGTTTACTGATGAGCTCTGCCAATGTCCTACCCATCCAAAAAAATGAACACGTAAAACACGTACTTGGAGCTAAAACAACCAAGATGCACCCGGGGGGGCCCGCAGAATCCTAGACTCCTGATCTCGGGGTCGGTGGGGTGGGGGGGTGGTCAGGGAGCCACTGCACCTTGCCTTTTCCTCATCCAGCCCCTTTGTGGGTGCCGAGGTGGGCCGGGCCCCAGACCTCATCATGTTTGATTGCTCCATGGATGTGATGGTCTGCAGAGTGTGGCATTGGGGCCACAAGGAGCACCGGGTTCGTGACTGTGAGTCGGCCCTCCGCCAGGGCTTAGAGACACACGACACCCTGTGCGAGCCAGTCTTGACCTCCTACCAGCAGAACAACCTGCTCCGAAACGCGGGTACTCCCTGCTTGCCACTCACCCCCAACCCCCCAGGGGAACAAGGCAGGGGTCATGCCATGGCCCCACATCCTGGACCTCCCTGGGCCTGTTTCCCCAGCGTGTACACTGGGGACTTTCATTTCTCCCACTGGGCAGTAATAAGCACAGGCCGTGGCCTTCCAGCTATGACGTTTGGGTCTAAACAGAGTGACTGTCTCCAAAACTACAACGTTAAATATATTTTAGAATGTATCTACAAAACCTAGGATTATGACAACCCGTTAACCACATTAACCATGGCTCAACTCCTATCCAGCCATATATATTCCTGGGGCAGGGGGGTGGGGGTGGGGAGCAGGGAAATTTTAATTCTTTTTTTAACGTTTATTTACCTTAGAGAAAGAGAGCACGAGCAGGGGAGGGGCAGAGAGAGAGGGAGACACAGAACCCGAAGCAGGCTCCAGCCTCCGAACTGTCAGCACAGAGCCGGACGCAGGGCTTGAACTCACCGACTGTGAGATGGTGACCCGAGCTGAGGCCAGAAGCTCAACCGACAGAGCCACCCAGGCACCCCGGGGATATTTTAATTATTAAACTGACCCACCCAGTTTCTCTGCTTTTCTTTCCGGTGGAAGGTAGGAGTGCTGCGGAGGCTAAAATGAAGTGCCCTGTGCAACGGGCGGTGGCTCTCACCGCCGAGGGTGGCATGCGAGGGCAGCAGCCTGGAGGAGGCAGTTCCCCACACCATCCTCCCTCCCGAGGCCTGCTCCAGGGGACAGGGTCTCCACCGGGCTCGGGTGGCCGAGTGGCCAGCTGTGACACGGGACGCCGTGTTGCAGCCTTCCTGACTGACCCATTTCCCTCTTCTCTCACTCGCATGGCTCTGGCATCACACCTCCCGATCCTTTGTGGGCTCTTAGTGAAGAGGCCTGCTAACCTGCTTCCGCCTCCGTGGAGGGCTAGAGGACAGGGTCCCTGCTGCTACTCAGAACTGACTTCTTGCTCCCCCTCTTCTAGATCTTGGCAGCAGCAGCTCCAGAAGACATTTTGCCCAGTGCTGCTCTGTCACTGAAAGGCTGCAGTGACGGGAGGGGCTGGGGGCTCTGCCTCTCCCCTCATCCCAGAGGCCACACAGGGCTCAGAAGGGGTGCAGGGCCTGTGAGGTTAAGAGACCTGGTGCCAGGAGGCCAGGCTTTAACCCAAGCTGACTCCCCAGGAGACCCCAGACTGACAGCCCCTTTCTGGGCCAAGGCAGCACAAGGGTGGGCTGATTGGGGGCCACCACCCACAGGGGTAGGTTCCTAACAAATCTGGATGAGGCCTTGGGGGGGCTGCGAGCTGTTGAGGGCTCCAGTGGTGCTGCCCTTGGGGCCTGTGGGCCCAGGCCTCTGGATCCTGAATGGGAAACCGGATCTGTGTTAGCATCCAACTAGACACCCAAAAGGAACCCTACAGCCCTCTAGTAGGTCTCAAGATGGTTACCCCTGGGCCAGACAGCTCAGATGGCCCCTCAGCTCACTCTCCCATCTCGCGTCCTCATCCTTGGGAGGCCACGGCCACACACCAAGCACTGGAACCTGTGCCATTTCCCTTCACAGGCCAGGTTTCCGCCTGGGGGGATGCCGACAGACTAGGACCCAGCCAGGTGCGCATCAAGGCGGGGGGGGGGGGGCGACTCCCGAGAGGCACAGCCATGGGTTTGCTGTGCTGGCGGGCTGCATCCATGGAAACACCTGTCCCCAGGGACCCTCCCGGGTGCCTTGCTCCCCATGTTCCCAGAGGGAACCGGGCTCAACCTGCTATTGCCCTTTCCACAAGGCAACCCAAGAAGGGCAGTCTTCGGGGGGCCCACACCCCACTCTTAGAGGCCAACCCCGGTTCCTCTTCAACTTGTTTCCTCTACAAACACAACTGCGGCCAGCACGCAGTTTTTAGACAAAAAGCACTTTATTTAACCAAAAAAAGGGGAGGGGGTTAGGAAAGCACAATGCGCCTGCAGAAAACTATTTTTTCTTATAATTCTTTTTCTTAAAAAAAAAAAAAAAGAAAGAAAGAAAGAAAGAAAGAAAGAAAAAACACAACACAAAGCTTGTAATTTCCAATCACCATTATCAGGCTTTTACAACATCTATAAAGAACAAACAAACATCTGCTTCAAAACTCTACAGGGGGAGAGAGGAGAGAAAGAGACGGCACCCAGCAGACACGGGGAGGTTTTGTTATCATTTATTTGTGAAGTTAAAAACGAGCGATAAAAAGTAAAAACTGCCATACAATTTTTTGTTTTGTTCTCAATTTGTTTTCAGTTTCAATGTCCTCTTGAACAGTTGAAACACAAGACCAGTCCCGGGAGGGGGGGGGGGGAGGGGGCAGCGGGAGGGGCTGCAGGGGAGCCGAGCGAGGCGGGAGGAAAGAGGAGGAGCAGAGGCCGAGGGGCTCGACTGAGGGGGGAGAAGGGGGGGTCCTGAAATAGCAACACCTGGTCCAAGGAATGTTCCAACTCTAACTAAAAAAAAGAAATAGCAAGAGTGACTTTTTTTCCTTTTTAAAAGTTTATTTTAAAAACACGAAGAGGGCCAAGGGTGGTAGGAAGAAAATGAATTGCTTTCCCCTGAAAGAGGCAGTTTCAGGAAGGGATAAAGATTTTTATATATATATATATAATTTTATAGGTTTTGTTTGCTTTTTGTGTTTTTTATATTTAAATTTTTTTTTTTTTTTTTTGGCAGAGATTTAATTCTATCTTCTATGGCTGGCTCAACATGAAAGATCCCAATTTTGAAAGAAAAAAAGCATGAGACACACAGAATGAACGAGAGAGTGAGAGCCCAGCATCGCCCAGGGCATGACCTCCAAGCCACTCACAGCGAGGGCGCCCCCAGCACCCCCCACGGCAGCCATCGCTCTCTCGCCAAACAAACGAGGGAAAAAAAAAAAAAAAAAGAACACAAAAAAGCCCCCAAACAGAACAAAATGGAAAAAAAATAATAAAAGATTTTCACAGATGAAGAAGTTCACATTCATTCGATTCATTGAGCCTGCGGAGAGGGAAGAGATAGGAATCGGTCACTACGGGGAGGGGAGGAAGGGGCGGGAGACTGGGGGGGACGGTGGCGAGGAGGGGGCCAGGAAGCCCCTCCCCTGAACCTGTGGCGAGCTGTAACTGTCTAGGCAAGTGCTCCGGGGAACTCGGCCGAAGTCAGACTGGCTCCTTGATGGAAGAGGAGGAGGAGAAAGAGTGACGTAAAGACCAGGAGGAGAGAAGCGGGGTGGGGGGGGGCCGCAGAG
>NW_024412512.1:4543607-4553416 GCF_014898765.1 Herpailurus yagouaroundi
ACGCGCGCTTGGGGTTTGGGAGGGAGGAGGGGTGCCCTCTGTCCTCAGGAAGGCAGGTGCTCCGGCGCATCACAACATGACAATGTCAGAGATCACGGTGTCCCCACAACACCCCTGTGAGGTAGGTTGGAAGGTGGCGGCGATCGTCATGCCCACTTCACAGACAAAACCGGGACACAGAGGCAGGCGCGAGAGCGGAGGAGGCAGAGCCCGGGGAGGGGGGCGGAGAAGGGGGTGCGGGGGGGGGGGCGCCCTGGGGCCGGCCCCCTTGGCAAGCTCCCCGAGTCCCAGCAGAGCCAGGGCTGACCCGCATGGGGGCCGCCTGCAACACACAGTCACTTGGACACGGGGGAAAGACCGTGGGGTTAAAAATAAAAGAATGCCAGGAACAAAACCCAAAAAAGTAACGCGGAGAGGGGAAAACACATCCGTTTTCTTCCCGAGTGGCCAGATTTTGAGTGAGCGAGCGAGCAGCCAGGATGGCGACCGACGTCTGTGCCGCTGGCCTGCCCCCCCACCCCCAGGACTACCCACCAGTTCAACAGTTCCACCTTGTATTGGTTTCGCGCTCTCCCCCAGCATCGCGACAGCGTGACACAGGAACAAGCGGGCCGGCGCAGGGAGGCCTCTTCGTTTAACCTCTGGACCCAGCGCACACTTCCCCAGCTCGTGGGGACTCCCGGAGACCTCTGGCCACACGGCCCCCGCTGCAGGCATCAAGGACACACCCCGCAGGGGAAGGGATTTCCGGCGCTACCCACTAAGGCAGGATGGACGGTGGCCGGGGGTTGGAAGGAAAAAGGAGGAGGAGGAGGGTGGCAATTCCCACTTGCCTGCTGCTGTCCCTGCTGTGTGGGTGGAGGCTGGGGGCCGCCGGGACCTGGAGTCTGTCCGTAGTAAGCGGCCTGCTGTCTGTAATATTCAGCCCAGGCGGCACTGTAGTCTGGCTGGGAGCCTGGGGGTGCTCCCGGACCCCCTCCGGTGGCCACTTGAGCTGCGGGCAAGCAGAGGGTGAGCGAGTGAGGCCGGGAGCTGGAGAACCTGGACCCAGCACTGCCCCGCCCCCAGAGCCCCCAGCAGCTCACCCTGCTTCTTGTAGTACTCCTCCCAGGCCTTCGTGTAGTCCTGTTGTGGCGGTGCTCCGGGCTGCTGGGGCTGCTGGCCTGCAGGAGGGAGGCGGCGGGAGGTCAGAGGACGGACGGCACCGGGACCCGGCTGCCTCTCACCAGCCTCCGGCCTGAGCCCCCGAGGTCGCCCGCACACTCACCAATCTTCTTGTAATACTCTTCCCAGGCCTTAGTGTAGTCCGACTGGCCGGCGGGTGGGGGCTGAGGGGGCTCGCCCTGGGCAGGTGGGGCCGCGGGGGCTGGCGCAGGGCCGGGCACGGGGCCTGGGGGCTGCTGGTAGTAGTGTGAGTAGTAGGCGGCCCAGGCGGCATTGGGGTCTGCGGCGGCTGCAGCTTTATCTGCGGGAGGGCGGCGTGGGCTGAGGGGCGGTGCGGGAGGCCAGCCCTGCCCTCCCCACCCGGGCAGCCACGCCCTGCCCTGCCCCTCATCCGGGCAGCCTACTTACTTGGGTCGTGAGGAGCAGGTGGCTGCCACTGGGGGTAGGTATTGCCCCAGCCCTGGGGTGGGTACTGGTGAGGAGGCGGCCCCCCCGCACTGCAGGACAGAGAAGGGGCGACGGGTGAGCCGGGACTGTCGCCCCACGGGGGCAGGCCCGGCTGGCAGGAAAGGGGCCCAGGCCCAGCCAGCCACAGGCTCCTCGCCCAGGAAAAGGCGAGACGATCCATGCCAAAAGAGACACACTGTGCTGCTCTGGGATGTGAAAGTCCCCCAAATACAATGTCCATGAGTTTGCCCGTTAGGTGGGAGACTACAGTCAACATCTGTGCCGTCTATGGAACAGGAGGCTGGGCTGGGCCGTGCCTAGGGCCGAGACTATTAGCACATCTTGATGTGAGTGAAAACGGGGCCCGTGGCTCTTCCTGCCAGCACAGCAGCCCCTGAGCCCCAAATCCCAGGAGACGGAGACCAATACTCACTGCGGGGGAGCCCCAGGTGGCCCCTGGTTGAAAGGCCCGGGGTTGAAGGGCCCCATGGGGCCGGCAGGGCCTGGTCCTCCTGGGCCTGGTCCAACTGGGCAGAGGGGGCCCTGGAGGAAGGAGAAGCAGATGGTCAGTGGAAGGAAGGGGGGGCGGTTGAGAAACAGGAGCCGGGTCCAGGCTCTAAGAAGCCCTCCCGAGCCCACCTCAATCTTTTCCTCAATGAGCTGCTTGGCGTGGTCAATCTGTTGGGGTGAGCCCCGGATGATGAACAATTTGAAATTGGGGTCCCCGTTGGGTGGCAGCTGCCGGGAGATCTCCACAAAGGCGCCTGTCTGCTGGTTTATGGCTTTCACATTTTCGCCACCTGTGGGAGCCACAGGCAGTGAAGGGCGGGCAGGAGAGGGCAGGAGAGGAGTGGAGTGCATGTGGGGCGCAGGTGGGGCCTACTCACCTCGGCCGATGACCAGCCCACACTTGTGAGTGGGGATGGAGAAGGTCATCTCTCCACCAGGGGGGCCCCAGTTGCCTTGGCCCCTTCCTCGCCCCCGACCCCCCGGGGGCATGCCAGGACCCCCTGGAGGGCCTGGGGGTCCACTCTGCAAGACAGGGAGGAGAGGGAGTGAACACAGAAAGCCAGCCTGGCCCCTGGACTCCTCTGGTGGGGCCGGGCCAGCCCCCCCTCTGCACCCACCAGCTGTTGGCCGCACACCCCAGTGTCACCTACCCTGAGGCTCTGGAGGAGATCATTGATGATCCGTGCTGCGTGCTCACACCGGTCTGGGGGCCCCATTATGTGAGCTATCTTCTCGGGACCCGTCCCATCATCTGAAGCCGGCACCCACAGAACAGAGATAGATTTTAAGGAAAAGCACAACACCAAGCCCCCATAACACCGCCTCTGCGAGGTAGACATCATGCCAAGCCAGGTGTCAGAAATATCTCGGGCTCAAACTGCCGCTCACCACACTCCCAAGTATTGAGGAGCGGGCGGGAAATGCCGGTGGGCCCACATTTCCAGATGAGAAAACCGACCACTTAGGACAGGGTGGCAGCCGAGGCTTCTTCCTGTTTGGGGCACCCCAGGACTAATAGGTGCCTTTTACTGAGCTAAAAAGGACAACAGAACAGAGCAATCCTTCCTCCCCACAGGCCTGCCACTTGGGAGACTGAGCTGGGGCAGTGATCTGATCTGGTCCAGGCTGCCCCCAGTCAGGATGGGCTACGTGGTAGGGAAGAGGAAAAGGGACAGATCTGGTGACAGAAGACATCACCTTTGGACTTAGGAAATGTGTTGGGAAGTGTGCCCCTCAGCAACTCTCTCACATGGCTGTGCCCTCTTCCACTGTGGCGAAGGAGGCACCACAAGGAGGTCCCAAACTCAACAAGGTTCACACCGCAGTGCCAAGGCATCTCAGCGGACTCTCGGAAGAATCCCTAGGACACAGCTGGTGGCACAGTCACCCTCCAGCCAACTCATCTGTTGGGCGAAGCCCCTGACCTTGCTTAAACTGTATCCGCACGCCAGCATCATTCTGGATCTTCTTGATCATCTCTCCGCTCCGGCCAATAACCACCCCGACAGAATGTCTGGGCACCGGCACCTGAGGGAGGGGTGGGGGAGGGTCCAGCTGGGTCCTGTCCCCGCAGCTGTGGCGCCCTCCACCCACCACACCCAGCCCATGGCCCTCCATTATCGGGGGAGGCCTGCACTCACGTCAATGCCCCCACCAATCCGGGATCCGTACTCGTTCCGGTCCCCAAAGCCACCCTGGTCACGCTCCCGGAGGATGTCCATCACCATCTCGCAGGCTTGCTGCAAACACACAGGGCACGCTCTACTCCGACACCGTTCCCCCCGGCATCCCACCACCCAAGGGCCCACGGGCCGAGGCTGAGCCCATCAGCGCCCCGCTGAGCTCCTGCCCCGCTGTCCCGAGAGGGAGGAGGAAGGATAGCCAGCAACCCCCATTTTCCAGATAGGAAAATGAAAGATCAGAGTTTAGGCCTCTTACTTGTGTCCAGCACTGGGAGGGACAGCTCGGCAGGAGAGCGCTCTCGAATACTGCTTCCCCTTTCAATCAAATCCCGAGCCCCATCTGTTGCTCACTTCTCCAGGTGCCCCAACACCCCGGGGTTCTCACCTGCACTTTGTAAGGATCCCCAATGATGCGAAGAGGCTTGTCCACGTTCGTGTTCTGGGAGCCGTCCTGAATTAAAATCATCTTCACTCCGGCTCGTTCCTTCACAACCAATGTGGATAGTCAGTGCCGGGCTTTCAAAGGACTTTCTGGGGCCAGTGCACGTGGGTGGGGCAGATATGACCACGAGGGTAAGAGGCTCTGGCAAAGCAGCCGGCGGGGTATGCACACGCAGATGCAGGAAGGAGACTTTCCTGGGACAGGAAGAGCTTCCGTCCCAGCCCTCACCTGCAGCTGCTTAATGGTCTCGCCACCTTTGCCGATGACCAGGCCGGCCTTCCCTGCGGGGATCATGATCTCCTGTACAGTGCCGTTCTGGCCCCCGTTGGCGTTGTCGTGGAACTGTCCTGGGGGGCCCCCACGACCCCGAGAGACGATGTCATCCAGCATCATCTTTGCTTTCCTGGCAAGGAGAAGACTGGGACTGAGACACCTGAGACAGTACCGGCCTGACGGCCCCGTCCAGCTCAAAGGGAACGAGGTGAGTCCGACACGCGTGTCTGGCAAATGACGACGAGGAAGAGGGTCCATCCCCGGGGCCAGGGCTGGGGCCGTTCGGGTTGTTTTCCCGGATCTTCGGCGTCAGGGGAACCGAAAATCAGTACGGTCCCCGGCGAGGGCGACGCCCCCAACTTTCCAAAGGATGCTCGCTCCCCTCATCACAAGGGCCCAGCAAGGGACTTACTGGACAGACTCCGGGGCTCCTGTCAAGGATACGCTGCGCTCTGGTAGGCCACCGCTGTCTGGAGAAAAGAGACAGGGTCAATGCCTTTCTGAGTCTGTGGACACCGGAGAAAGGCTTTCTATGGACATGACGAAAGTTGCGCTACCAGTGGCCACTTCTGCCACCATTCAGCGGCCTGACAAACCACTACCTTGCCAAACACCCGGGAGGCTGCTCTATGCAAGACCAAGGTCAGGAAGCTCACAGTCCAGGAAAGGCGACAGATCTTTCAGGGACAAAGACGAGATAGAAGGAGATGTCCTGAACCTAGGCCACTTCTGGCACCGTTGAGGACCACACACGCACTCTCCACGGCCTATGAAGCCCACTACGTTAGAGCAAGTCCTCAGAAACCCCTGCACAGCAGTCCTTGCCTGGCCTTCAAATCTAGGCCTGGCCTCAAAGTCGTTCCCTTGAAGGCACCTCCCTGCTTCACACGTTCTCACTGATTTTCCACCAGGTGCTTAGTTCAGATGGTGACTTAACTAATCGCTTAGAGCAGGATCTAAAACAAGACTTTTTTTTTTTTTTTTTTTTAAAGTAGGCTCCAAACCCAGCATGGAGCCCAATGCGGGGCTTGTACTCCCGACCCTGAGATCAAGACCTGAGCTAAGATCAAGAGTCAGACACTTTATCAACGGAGTCACCGAGGCACCCCTAGAACAAGACTTCCTATATTCAATTTTCAACTCTCCACCTCAGCCCTCCCCCTGCAAGCGTACAATGGAAGAAACCAAAGTTGCAGCCACACCGCAGGGCACTGTGCTGTACGAGTGGAGACCCTGCCCTGAGCCCAGCACACAGAAAGCACTCGGTGAACACCAACCCATCTCACTTCTGCCCTGTCGGAGTCCAGCCCAACCCCCCACGCCCGTCGTGACACAAGTCTGGCTCTCCTACCTGGAGAGATCTGGACTTTGCAGCCTGAATCCTGCTGGATTTTGTTAATCTGTTCACCTCCTCTGCCAATGACTAGGTGGAGAAAAAGGAAAAAATAGAAAGGATTGGTGAGGGTACCCTAGCGCTGAGAAGACTGTGGCAGGGGTTCCTGGCCTCCCCTCCCCAGAGAGCTCCACCATCCTCCCTGCCCAGAGTGGACAGGTGAGTGCGGAGCGGACTACAGGAGGCCTGCTCAGACCAAAGGCTCTGGGCCAACAGGGGCTCCCAGGGCGCGGTCCCTGACAGGGCGTGATGGGCATCCCACAGTGACCCACTCACTTAGTCCCACCATGCCATCTGGGACCCTGTACTCTTCTGTCATTGAAGTCCTGCAAAGACAGATGGTAACAATCAGTCTCGAGTGGGAAAGAAGACAGGGGGAGGGGAATGGAAGAGGCAGGAGAGTCTCCAGGAGAAAAGGCCGCTGGAAGCCAGAGCTCCTAACCTGTTCCTAGGCCACAGCTCCTAACCTGCAGGGTCCTTGGTGCTTCCAGCCTCTGGCCCTGCTTTCCACCAAGGGCGGGCCTAAGCAGAATCCTAAGAGAGTACAGGACCCCCTCTCCCCACAGCAAGCCACTCAACCTCTCGAGGACTCATCTTCCCCATTCGGGCCATGAGAGGCTTGGTTGAGGTCAGCGTGGCCCCTGAACTAGTGCTGTTCCACTGATTCAGGACAAGAGCAAACACTCAGACACGTTTACAGAATTCCAATAGGCATTTCAGGTCTCTAGACTCAAAAGAAAAAAGACTTGTAACTTTTTCATGTCCTTTCTCTAGTAAGCCCTTACTATATTCTATGTAATTAAAAAGTGAAACAACGTGGTCCTTCACAAACAATTCTATGTCCGATCCACTGGACTCGTTCTGGGGGGGGGGGGGGGCAAAAAAGTTAAGAACCCCAAGCCCCATCAGCTCTCAGGGCTCAAACATTTGCAGAAAGCGGACAAGAAACCCACGGCCAGCCCCCTGCCCTTCTGGGAAGATGGCTGTCTGCTGAGGGTCTCACCACAGTGCACAGAGACCACCCCCTCCTTCATCATGGCCACGAGCTCCCCTCCCCTCCCTAGGCCCTACACACAGACCAACATAGGAGCAAATGCTGCTCCTCTGCCTCCTGGGCCTCTCTCTGGCCAAGTAGCAGTGGGGACGAGGCCGTAGAACGGTGTACCCCCAGACACAGCTCTCCCCACATCAGCAAGGAAGGCCAGAAGACAGCTGACAGACAAGGAAACAAGCGTTCTCCAAATCGCGACTTACCTGGGGGGAGGATGGATGGGTCCAAGTTGAGAACTGATGGCTGCAGAGAGAAAACCCAAAGCAAAGATTGGCCTGGCTCCTCCTTGGGACCCTGAACACTGCTGGCCCCCTGGCACTCCTGCCTGCGTGAGGAGTGGCTGGAACTTACTAGAGTGCTTCTGAGCCTTCCTGAGCGCTCAAGTGTGATAAGCCCACCTCACATCAGCACACCCACTGACTGTCCCTGCCTCAATCTCTGGGGGCTCTGGGATCCCTAGAGCTCATGGACCCCAGATGATGAATACCTAGAGCCTCCACAAAGGACAGATGCCCTCTGTCTAGAGCTTCCAGCTCCCGACTCCTAAAAATCTCTTAAAGACCCTGACACTGCCCTCTGCCTGCATCATCCAATGGACTTACAGTCTCCCTGGGAAGCCAGTTTCTTGCTCTCCGGTTGGTCTGTGAAAGAGAGAGGATGTCAGATGCTGCACCCACCCACCCACAGCTGCCTCAAATCTGATGCTGGTGCCACACGGCCTGGCAAACAACCCCCCCTCCCCCACCCCCACCCCCAGAGCCCAGACAGGAGAGGGACAGACTTCCATCAGTCCCACCACCAGCACTAAGGGTGAAGCAGTCCTTCCGAATGGGAACAGGGATGGCAACACTCCAGTCCAGGGGCAAGGAGGGCCTGGGTGAAAGTCCGGTTTGGGCTGATCCCCACACTGATCACTTTGGCTGCCGTGGGCAGTGCTGCATGCCCTAGGGCCAGCCACGGTGCACTTCTGTGGGGCCTCGATAAAACCGTGAGCATTTCCCAAGCCTACCAGAAGGGGAGGAACAATCTTGAGAACTTACAACTTGGACCTAGTCACAATCTGCTCCTCTCAGCCACCTGATACCCCAGAAAGGCAGCCCGAACAAAAAGAATGAACAAAGCTGGGATTGCTGAGGTTTTAAAAGACCAAATGGCAGTGGGCTTCCCCCTGACTCTGAGCCAAACAAAGGCTACCCCCAGGCCTTCCTCCCAGCAGGTAGTTACAGTTACCTCCATCTTCTAACTGCCTCTTTTGGCCCCCAAAACCAAAATCAGGAGTGCTGTTATTCACTGTGGTAGCAGCGTCGCCTCCAATTTTGGCTGCGATCTAGAAACAAAATTGTAAGCACACAAGATTACCACCAAAACCCAACCTTCCCTGGTGCTCGGCTCAACTTCTCGGAACCTACCCAAGGGCTGAGCGTTCAAGAGTCATCCAGGAATTTCAAAACTCCCTTTCTGGATGAGATTTGTACCTACGCTGTTCGTGATCCGACGGGCAAGCCACACTGATCTGCTCTCGAGAGGGTCCCCAGGTTGCCTCCACGAGGGAACCAGGGAACCAGAACGTGTGACTGTAGCCCCACTCTTCTGAGATGTTAAAGAGCACAACTTTCCTTTATCTCCCTCACCCTCAAAATCTTTGTATCTGTTGAACAAACTGTAGGGACGTTTTTGCTTAAAGGCATCCGAAACCTTCGTTCCACCAAAACAAAAGACCCTCTTGGGGCACACATGTTACATCTTAGACACGTGAAGAACAACTTCAAACCAAGCCTGATCCAACAAATTTAAAACCAGAGTCCGTTTGTGGGATTATCACAAGTTTTCCAAAGAAACACAAACCAGGAGCTAAGCTGAGGATCTATCTTCCACCTCTCCCCATTTTTTTTTTTTTTTTAACACTTGGGAGCCAAAGCTCTTAGGATGAAGACTTTTTCCTATTAACTCGCCCCGTTACAACTGCTTCTCAGTTAAAGCGCTTGGGTGGGCGTCCAGATTAAGTGCACATTAGAACCCTACCTGTCCCATCTCAAAGGTGAGAAAGCCACAGACCACACTGGGCGGGGAACAGGGCGTTCACCTAACGGGACCTCCCACTCTGCCCTGGAGGCACTGAACAACCCAGGGAAAGCACTCCTGCGGGAATGCACTCAGTCGGCCCCCCGCTGGTCGGCTTCCCGGGAGGGCGGCAAAGTTCTCCCATTCTACAGGCCTCCTTCCCTCCAGGACGTGGGGAGGCCGCAAATGGAGCCGGGGAGGTCAGTCACACCAGCATGTGACACCTCCACGTTACCATCACGCCTCAAAACACAGTGGTGGGACCCTCCCCCCTTTCCAAAAGAGGCAGACCACGCTTTCAAGGCACCGGAAGCATCAAAAAGAGCCAGCCCCAATGCCTACCCTCCCCATTTCGCCTAAGTGCTCGGCCGCTCTGATAGCAGAAGGGTCCCTCTTCCACTTTCCAGGCTGAAGAGAAAGAGCTGTTTTCCTCTCGAAGTCCCTTCTTCCCGGGGAGCAGACAAAAATGCGACTGGGCTGGGGGCAAACAGGGCCCTCTACCCTGATGGGGAGATGAGGGCAACGCAAGACCGTCCCCCGGGGAAGGTGGACACTTTGCTTCCAGGAGAGGGGAGCACGCCCTCGGGTGTCCTAAGAGGAGGGCTCCCTAAGTCAGTCCCCGCTTTCCGGAGCCCCTTGAACATCCAGGGGCCACTCCTGGCGAGCCCCCGGACGCCCCATGCCCCTGCAGGGGGTCACCCGCTGGGGGCCACGGGAGACACCCCGAGCGGCCCTGGCCCCCGCCTACCGCCCCACGTGACCCCGCGGCGGCCTCGCCCCCCCCCC
>NW_024412512.1:4553816-4580753 GCF_014898765.1 Herpailurus yagouaroundi
CCTCCTGTGCTGTAGTCCGACATGGCGCGGCGGGGCCGGGCCTGGCGCGGAGGCTGAAGCTGAGGAGGAGGCGGCGGCGGCGGCGGCTCAACGCGGGAACAAGGCCTCGCTCCACACGGCCGCGGAGCACTCTGGGAACCCAGCGGCTGGGAAGACGACGAGGGGGGAGAGGGACGCCCCCTCCCGCCGCCGGCGTGACGGACGGCGCAGCCAGGCCAATGGGAGGCGGCCGCCGCTCCTGGGACACCAATCGCGGGCTCCGGAGGCGAGCGGCCAATCGGAGTGCCGCGAGAGGCAGTGGGCGGGAGGCGCCGCGTGACCGACAGCTCTCGTAGGCAGTGGGCTGCCGGCTGCCGGTCCTGGGCGGGCAAATCGAGGAGACCCGAAAGGGCAGGAGGCCCAATGAAGCGGGAGTTCCAGAACTACGGGGCGACTTCAGAGCCGGATTGACGGCTCCAGAGAGTCAAGTGGACGGGAAGGAGGGGACTGACGAAAGGCCCCTTTCAACAGGCTGGGCGGGCGCCAGGTGAGATAATCGTGCACGCAAGCCAATGAGTACACGCGGGAGGCGGTTCTTGTCAAGATTGGCAGTCGATTTAACCCAATTCCTGACGAGTTCTGGGTGACGAGCTTAGGTTTGGACTGGATTGCTTTCCCCGTTAACCAGAATCCTTTTCTAGCCTTGATTTCTAAGCCAATGGCTGGGTGGTGGGGGCGGTGCAAGGTGACAGACACCGCTGCAGACAAATGGCAGTGAAGGCAGTAAAGGTGCCCGGTTTTGGTGGGAGCCAGTGGAAGCGCAGCTGCATTGGGGCGGAGCCGGCCACCCAGACGACGAGAGGCGATTGGCGGTAGCGGGAGTGAATGGCAGTCGACGTGGGCAGTGCCGACCGGCTGCGAGAATTCGGGCCTGACGTCTGAGTTAGCGCCCCTGGAGCCTGACTGGGTAGGCCGAACACATGGCCTGCTCGAGGTCTTGGAGATCGGTGCTTCCGGGGGTGGGGTGGCCCGAGAGTAGGAGGGAACCCAGGGATCCCCTGTATCCCTTCACTTCAACACCCAGGATTCTAGAGCCCCCACTTCTCTTCCAGGATTGAATGAAACCAGTTCCCCTCCAGAATGCAAGGGTCTAGAGCCGTTGGTTCTCTCCTAGGACCCTAATGCCACACCCCACACCCGCTTCACATAAGGTCTGGGATCTCAGCTACAAGCTCCCGTCCTAGGTACTCAATTTCTCTCCTGAACCCAGGTATCAGGTAGCTTTACAATTCCTATTCAGGTGCAAGGGGTCCAAGATATCCAGCCCCCACTCCGGGCCCCCGGGATCCTAGGTACCTGGCTTCCACTTTTGGACCTAGATATCTGAAGTGACCAGCTCCCTCTTAGACCTAGGGTATTCCAGGTCCCCAACTCATCTCCTGGTACCAAGGATTCCTAGTCCCCTCCTAGACCCAGAGATTCCAGACACCCAGCTCCTCTCTTGGACCCAGGTATCCCAGACCCATCCAGCAGAAACCGTCTCTTTATTTCAGATAGTCTCCTTGTCCACCATGTCACCCTGAAGCCAGGACAAGCCATAACGGGCCAAATTGGAGTCCAGACTAGTCCCAACCTGCACCCTGGGGAGGGGTCCCCAAGAATCTTCTGACCCAGGCCCCCAGACTGCTTCTCCTGACAAAACTGCCCCACCCCCCCCTCGGGCCTCAGCCTGGAGGGCTCTTTGGGCCAGGGGCACTGGACCCTCCTGTCCATTTCTGCCCAGGGTGTGTCGACTAGACGGTGTCTATATGCCCAGGGTTTTCTTCATGGCCTCATACACCACATAGCTGATGCCACCTGCTGGCAACACCTTCAGTAAGGTGGGAGTCATGCCTCGGTACAGCCCAGGCCAACCCTGCTGGGCCAGGATCCGCCGGAAGATTCCACACATGGTGGGGTTTGATCCCTTCACGGTGTCTGTGGAAACAGGGGAAAGCTTAGCGTTGATCCAGTCTCCTGGGGGGCTAGAATGTTGGGAAAGAGTCTGGAAGGCTTTTAGAGGAAATTGGTCACTTTGGGGAGAGTGAGAAGATCAACTCAGGCAGTTTTAAGGACTTGTTTTTAGGAGCATCCTAAAAAACATTCAGGCTTATTTGGGAGGGAGCTTCTGAGATCTCCCAGAGACTTGGCAAGCGTGCTAAGGGGTAGTTTGGGGATATTTTTAAGATTAGGGTAGTGAACTGAGGACCTGTTTGGATGTTTGTGGATTGGTTCAGGGGCTGAGAGTCCATTTGGGGAAGCCACATTTGGGGAGTATCCAGGTTAGTGGGGGCAGTGGTTATGACATCTTCCTATGACATTGGGACATCTAAGAGTCAGATTTAGCAAATTTAGGAACTTCAGGAATTTTGACTTTTGGAGCCAATAAGAGCTGGGTCTGTTTTGAAGAAGTTGGGGGACATTTTGGGGGAAACTATGACTGGAGGCCAGTATGGGGGCCTGGGTCATGTTTGGGGACATTTGTGGGGGTCAGTTGAACTAAGTGAACTAAAATGTCCGTTTTAGTGGTTTGTAGGTTAATTTCAGGGCTGGGATCAGATTTGGGGGTGAGTCTTGGTGGGTTCAGAGGTCAGCAAAGTTGGCCAGGATCAGATGTGGAGAGTTTGGGAGTCAGTTTCAGGGGATGAGAAAGTTCAGAGTCAAGGCCGAGGGGAGGGGCATGTCCAGTGGCTAGTGGCGCTAGTCTGACCTTGGGCCTGCATCCTGGTGCGCACCAGAGTCAGCGGGTAACTGGCCATCTGGCCACAGGTCGTGGACAGCGTCACAGATGACAGACTGACCAGGCCACTAGGATTCTCCATGTCCCTGCCTGACTTCAGCCAGAAACACCTGAGTGTCTGCGAAAGAAAGGAGTCAGGAGGACGTTCACGATGGGCCTGGGTTCATACCACTCCTGGCCCTCCCCGCCCCGGGGTGGGGGGGGACCCACACCTCGTAGACGGCCAGGTCGGTGCAGGCATAGGGGATGATCCCAAGCATGTTGGGCAGATAGCCGCGGTATAGGGCACGGGTGCCCTCCCGCTCCAGGATCTGCCACGCACAGTCCAGCAGCCCCTTGTACTGGCCGGTCCGGCGCAGGGTCAGCCGCGTCTTCAGCACCTGGGGAGCGGGAGGAGGGAGGTGGCTTACCTGAATGTGCCCATTGACCCTCAGCAGCAGCTGTTGTCTCCATCCTACAGCTGAAGAAGTTGAAGCTCAGAAGTGCACAGAGCTGAGTTTCAAACCCAGAGCCATCCGACCCTTTGGCCCGTGTGTCATCTTGAGCCAGGGTTCAGAAGCTCAAGTGCTGACAGAGGTCGGGCGGCTAACGGAAGCGATGTGGACCGAGTGGAGGCTGTGGCCGCTTACCCCTAGCGGCAGCCAGACATAATGCCATGGGAATGCAGAGCCCAGGTGGCCAGATTTGCCAGTTTTCCAAGAGAAGCCAGACATGGGGATTTGTATGAAATGCCCCGACGTCAAAATATTGGCCACTCCACAATTGCACACCAAGTGCAGTAGGCAGGATTCTAAGGTGGTCCTCAAGCGGTTCCCACCCCCTGATGTGTATGCCCCCCCACCCCCCCACCCCCGACCTTGATAATGTGCTAGACTTGTAAATAGGATTGGGTATCACTCCCCTTGACAAGTTACATGACATGGTGAAAGTGAATGGATTTTGCAGATGTGATGGAGGTCCTTAAGCAGTTGGCTTTAAGTGAAACGGCACAAATTGTGCTGGGTGGGCCTGACCAAATCAGGTGAGCCTTTTATTTTATTTTATTTTATTAAATTTTTTTAATGTTTATTTACTTTTGAGACAGAGAGAGACAGAGCATGAACAGGGGAGGGGCAGAGAGAGAGGGAGACACAGAATCTGAAATGGGCACCAGGCTCTGAGCTGTCAGCACAGAGCCTGACGCGGGGCTCGAACTTACGGACTGTGAGATCATGACCTGAGCCGAAGTTGGACGCTTAACCGACTGAGCCACCCAGGCGCCCCAGGTGAGCCTTTTAAAGGAGTCTGCTGCCAGAGACAGAAGAAATCAGAGAGATTTGGGAGCATCCCAGACACTCTTCAGTTCGTCTTAAACAAGCAGGCTGTTGTGGAGCGGACCACATGGCAGGGAACAGTGGGTGGCCTCTAGGAGCTGAGGACCTCAGTCCTACAACCATAAGAAACTGAATCCTGCCGGGGTGCTGGTACCTCAGTTGGTTAAGCTTCTGACTTTGGTTCAGTTTACAATCTCACAGTTCATGAGTTCGAGCCCCATGTCAGGCTCTGTGCTGAGAGCTCGGAGCCTGGAGCCTGCTTCAGATTCTAGGTCTCTCTCTCTCTCTGCCCCTCCCCCACTTGTGCACTTGTGAGCTCTCTCTCTAGAAAAAAAAGAAGGAAAGAAAGAAAGAAAAGGAAAGGAAAGGAAAGAAAAAACGGAGTCCTGCCAATGACCAGGAATCTTGTCCGAAGACCCAGGCCTCTCATGGGTTCATTGTTGCCCAACCAGCACCTTGATTTCAGCCTGATGGGACCCTGAACAGAAAACCCGACTAGCTGGGCACCTGGGTGGCTCTGTCTCTGCCCCTCCCCCACTTGTGCTGTGTGTGTCTCAAAAATAAAAATAAAAACATTAAAAAAAAAAAAAAAAAAGACCCGAATAGCCAGTGCCCAGGTATGACCCCCAGAGAAACATAATAAATCTGGATCATTTGAGGCCACTGAGTCTGTGGCAGTTTGTTAGGTAGCAACAGCACACAAATATCCTGGAGGAAATTTAACTAGTCAAGGGCAAGAATTATATGGAAAAAAAAAATTTTTTTTAAAGACCGTTAAAGCACATAAAAGGAGCCGTGAACAAATGGAAATGTTTTCCATTGCTAAAAAATACCAATAGGTGACTTTGTTTTCTGAACTAGACAAGTTACTCCTAAAGTTTATATGGGAGACCCAACGGGAATGACCTGACAAACAAGAGAAAGGATGGGACGGTGGTGAGAAACCATAAGATCAAGCCTCAAAAATTAAAGGCAGTAGGTAAAGCTACAGGGGTGCCTGGCTGGCTCAGTTGGGGGGAGCACGCAACTCTTGAGCTCAGGGTCGTGAGTTTAAGACCCACGTTGGGTGTAGAGATCACTTAAGATAAGTTAATAAAAGAAAGAAATGGAGGCAAAACTATATCAACAGTAAAATGATTGGTGGTTTCCAGGGATTCAGGAGGGAAGCAGGAAGGGGTGAGTCAGTGGAACACAGAGGATCTTTCGGGCAGTGGAACGACTCTGTATGACCCTGTAGTGGCAGATACATGTCATTATACATTTGTACAAACTCGTAGAACATACAACACAAGGAGCAAACCTAATGGCAACTACGGGCTTTAGTAATAATGTATCTATATCAGCTCATCGATTGCAACAAATGTACCACCCCGGGCGCGATGTTAATAGCAGAAACTTTGTACATGCGGAGAGAGGTATAAGGGAACTCTGTACTTCCTGCTCAATTTTTCTGTAAATCTAAAACTGCTGTACAAAAATAAAATCTTAATTGTCACCCCCCACCCACCCACCCACCCAAAGAAAGAAAAAAAGACATGAGTGTGTGGACAGACCCTCCTGAGCAAGGAGACGAAAGCCAAAATTACACCCAAACACATACAGTTTAGTAAATTACATAGGTGGCATCTTGGGTCATTGAAGAGAAAAGGAGGGGACCCATCCAGTAAATAGACGTGGGGAGCATCTGGAATAAAGGTTTGCCACACACCTCCTAGGAAGGAGAGGAGGAGGAGGAGGAGGGGAAGAGGGAGATAAGAAGGAGGAAAAGTAGTACCACTGGCAGCTGGTTTTCACCTTGTTTCTTCTTCCACGAGGTATGCTCTTACCTCCATGGGGTTGATGAGCGTCTGGGAGGTGGCCACAGCTAGGGAGCCGGCAAGGAGCCGTTCCTGAATGGGTGGGGACCCGTGCACGCCGCAGAAGTAATTCTTACACTGGGGGAGGAGAGGAGCAGGAGAGAACCGCTCACCATCTTCCTAGCTGGAACCCACCCTGGGTCTGGGGCCAGAGGGTGCAGGTGTGTCTTGGGTAGGGATCTGGGCTCGTGAGGGGTGTCAGACAGGTGTGGGTCGAAGGGTGGGGCTGGAGAAAGCAGGCCGTCCCCGCCCACCTGTTCAAAGACAGAGAACTTGATGGCATACTCGGGGGCAATCTTGAGGACGTTGATGCCATTGCCCCGCCACAAGGAGCAGAAGCCCCCCTCCTGGACCATGCTTCGGAGCCCCCCCAGCAGGTTCATGAAGTTAGCCTTGGAGGAGTAGACCTGCGGGGAGGGAGGCCCCCGGCCCTGTGAGGAGCACCCCCCCCCGCCCTGATCTCCCCCTCCATCCCAGCTTGGAGCTCAACCCCACTCTGTCCCTGGCCAGCCCCACAGTTCTGTGACGCAGCACACACACCCGGAGGCCCATCTCCTCATCTTCCTCTCCTCGCCAGGCCCAGTTTGCCTTCAAGGCCATCCGAAGACCCTATCCCCAATTCCCTTACCCCCAGTTCCACCTGTCCATGGCACTGCTCTGTCAGTTCCTCCAACCCCAGTTCGTGCCGCCTCCACATTGGCTCCCGTTCTACCCTCGCTCTTCTCTCCATTCAGCCTTCTCCTGACTCCAACCCTCGTCCCGGCCCCACCCTCACCCCCAACCTGACCTCCATCATCTCTCTCCCTCTGGCTCTCTCCTCTCCACCTCCGTCCAACCCCACCCCGAGGGCTCCCGCGCCGCACTCTACGCTCACCTGCATATACACCTTGGCTCGGTCCAGAGGGGCCGTGCCAGTGCGGGATACCGCGCCTGCCATGGCTCCTGAGAGCAGAAACTTCCAGAGGCCCCCCTCGCTATCCACTTCGAGGACATCCACGGGGACCATCAGCTGCTCTCCTGTGTCCAGCACCTGCAGGGCAGACCCAGCTCCCACCCACACTATGAGCCAGGTCGGAGCTCTTTCCTCGAATCTCCAGAAAGCCCTCCAGGTGAAAGGCCCACCCCGGTCCCCACTGCTTCAAGGTGGGGCTGCAGGTCCGCTCGGAGGGGAGTGGGTCATGCAGAGGGGGCAGGCAGCATGGCCTTCTAGCCCAGCGGCCAGGCTGGGGGGGCGGGTGGTGCTGGTAGACCTACAGTTCCCAAACTCACCTGCTGTGATGGGAGATGCTCCAGGTCATTTTCACGGACGTGCCCAAACACATACCCATACACGTGTGTACAGCCCGGGTTCCGGGATGGGGGCGGGGGTGGGCTTGGAGGTGGGGCTTTGGTGAGTAAGGCCTTGACCCTCTTAAACAGGACCTGGACCCTCAAGCAAGGCTTCTGAGCCCCCTCGGGTCGGGCTCCCATGCAGCTGGAGGGTTAGGACGCCCAGATTCAAAACCCAGCAACCATGTGGGAGAGCCACCTTGTCAATTTGGGTACCAGAGCATGATGAGGTCACAGAGGCCCTTGTGACCTCACTGGATATGGTGGGTAGAATGAGCGTGTCCCCCACAAAATGCCCACATCCAAATCCCTCTAAACCCATGAACTTGTCATGTTACACGGCAAAGGGGAAAGTAAATTTGCCGGAGGAATTAGGGTCGCTAACCAACCAGCTGATGAGACGGAGAGATTATTCTGGATCGACTGCATGGGTCCAGTCTGACCTCCTGAGTCCTTAAACAGTGAAGAGGGAAGTACAGCATTCGGTGTTCAAAGGATCCAGTGTAAGAAAGACTCGACCCAGCTTTGCTGGCGTTGCAGGTGGGGGAGGCATCCGCCAGCGCCGAGTGCGGGCAGACCCTCCTCGAAGCTGGAAAAGGCCAGGAAGCAGATTCTCCCCTGGAGTCTCCAGAAGGAGCTTGACTTTGGCCCCGTGAGATTCATGTCAGACCTCTGACCTCTAGAACAATAAACTTGTGTTGCTTGAAGCCACCAAGTTTGTGGTCATTTGTTAGAGCAGCCGTAGGAAACTAACACACTGGGTTTCGTTGTCATGGCAATGGGAGACAGGAGTGAGGGAGAATGGGAAGGTTCTGGAGTTCTGGGAGGGAGAGACACAGTTGGTCCCCAAAATAAGACAGGCCGTAGGGTTGGAGGCAGCCCGGGTTTGAATCCCATCTAGGACAACTCTTGCTGTGTGTGACCTTGGGATACTCGCTTTACTTCTCTCGAGTTTCAGTTTCTGCATTTGTAAATCGGAAGTAATGCCAAGCCCTACTGCATGGAGTCAATGGGGTCTAAGGAGTCTTCAGGGGGAGAACACCCATCCTCCAAGTGGTTTGGTTCAAAAATCTTTTTTTTTTTAAATTTTTTTTCAACGTTTATTTATTTTGGGGACAGAGAGAGACAGAGCATGAACGGGGGAGGGGCAGAGAGAGAGGGAGACACAGAATCGGAAACAGGCTCCAGGCTCCGAGCCATCAGCCCAGAGCCCGACGCGGGGCTCGAACTCACGGACCGCGAGATCGTGACCTGAGCTGAAGTCGGACGCTTAACCGACTGCGCCACCCAGGCGCCCCTTGGTTCAAAAATCTTGATGTCATCCGTGATTCCTCCCTCTCGCTCATGCGCACGCTGTCAGCAAATCCTGGCTTAACCTTTAACATACACCCAGAATCTGGATGCTTCTAACCACGTCTCGGGCCTCCACACTGGTCCAGCCCCATGATGGGTCCCCCGGACAGGTGCCGTCATGGCCACTCTGATCCCTCCCACTCTCACCCTCCAGTCTGTCCTCCCCACAGTGGCCACCAGAGGACACCAGTGAGCACCTGAGTCCCGTCCTGCCCTCTGCCCACAGCCCTCCAGGGCTCCCACCACCCCAGGTAGAAGCCCAAGTCCTCCCTGAGGCCCACCACACCCTGCACAACCTGTCCTGCCCCCTCTGCCCTCCCTCCCTCCCTCCCTCTTTCCCCCTTGCCCACTCTGCTTCAGCCCCACGGGCCTCCTTCCTCTTCCTCCAACACGCCAGGCATGGTGCTGCCCCAGGGCCCTTGCACTGGCTCTCTTCTCTGCCTAGAATGCTGTTTTCCTAGACATCGCCATGCTGCCTCCCTCGCTGTCTTTAAATCCTTATGCAAACATCTCCTTCTCCCTGATGCTGCCTCTGACCACCCTATTTAAAATTTAAACTCTGCCCTGTAGGATTTCATATCCCCCTTCCCTCCTTTGTTGGTATCTGTAGCACCTTTGTTTCCCACATGGCTACATATTCACTCACGTGTGTTATCATTGTTTGTCGCTCCCCACTGGAATGTGGGGTCTACGAGAGCAATGGTGGTTGTCTGTTTCACTCACTTCCGTGTCCCATGTCCAAAACTGGGTCTGGCACCAAGTAAGGGTCCGGCAAGTAGATGGTGAATAGGTGAAGAAGATAACACATCCAAGAGCTTAGCACACTTGCTCAATAAATGTAAGTTCTTTTCCCTCTAAAGATGTTAGTTGAAGCACCTCTTATTTTGGGGAGACATAGAAAGAGAAAAAGCAGTCTTTCTGGTGTCACACTGCATATCAGCAGGGCCTCCTAAGTCCCAACCAGCGTAATGGGATGCAAGAACATGAACAAGAAAACAGACGTTAACGGACCCGATTCAATCAAATCAAAGTGGTAATACTCGATGCTGGTGTGACTGAAGTAAAACTAGTAATGCTCATTCTTTGTTGGTGGCTGCGTCTATCGCATACGAGTTTTCTGGTGGCATGATCCTGAAACAGTCCTAGCCTTTGGCCCAGCGATCCTGCTTCTGGGCATTGATCCTCAGGACATAATTTAAAGGAAGTAAAAGTACAACATAGCCAGGTTTCATTTCTTAGTTGAGTGTGTGGAAAATCATGTCTATGTATGTGTACGTGTATCGGTTAGCTACAGCTGCATGACAAAGTACCCCAACTGTAGCAGCTTAAAACACAGAGAAGATGGTTATCTGCAGTGCCTTTTATAATCTCTTCTTGGTAGTAACATACTATCACTGCTGTTGGATCCTCTTGGTCATACAGACTCTCCTTGGTTCAGTGAGAGAGGGTACTACCCAAGAATGTGAGTTCTAGGAGGAAGAGATCCTTGGGGAACATCTTGGTTTTTTTGGTTTGCTTGTTTTTTGTTTTTCCTTTTTTTTTTTTAACGTATATTCATTTTTGAGAGACAAAGACAGAGCGTGAGCGGGGGAGGGGCAGAGAGAGAGGGAGACACAGAATCCGAAGCAGGCTCCAGGCTCCGGGCTGTCAGCACAGAGCCCGACGTGGGGCTCGAACTCATGGACTGCGAGATCATGACCTGAGCTGAAGTTGGATGCTTAAATGACTGAGCCACCCAGGCACCCTGGGAACATCTTGGAGGGTGACTATCATGGTCCACATAGGAAAAAGGTTGGTAATTAAAAATTTTTTTTAATGTTTATTTTTGAGAGACAGGGACAGAGTGCAAGTGGGGGAGGGCCAGAGAGAGAGGGAGACACAGAATCCCAGTCAGGCTCCAGGCCGTGAGCTGTCAGCACAGAGCCTGACGCGGGGCTCGAACTCACGATCCGAGCCGAAGTTGGACTCTTAACCGATTGAGCCACCCAGGTGCCCCATGTTTGGTCACTTAAAGACAGGCAGAAATTGGACTGAGTCTACAGGCTGAGGAACAGTGCCAGCGACTGACAAAAGCTGGAAGAGGCAAGAAGGATCCTCCCCTAAAGTCTCTTCAGAGGGATCATGGCCCTCCTGACCCTCTGATTTCAGACTTCTAGACTTCAGAACGGGGCAGACAATAAATTCCTGTTGTTTCTTATTCACGATATAGCCCAAAATGGAAGCAACCCAGTGTCTCTCGTTGGATGAAGGGTAAACAGGATGTGGTCCATCCATACAACGAAATAGTGTCCAGCCTTAAAAAGGAAGGACATCCCGGCACCTGTCACATCGTGGATGGACCCTGAGGACGTTGTGCTCAGTGAGAAAAGCCAGTCACAAAAGGACTTCATGACCTCCCTCACAGGAGGTCCCTAGAGGAGCCCTGTCCACAGAAACAGAGAGGGGATGGTGGGAGCCAGGGGTGGGGAGTCAGTGCTTCATGGGGACGGGGTCTCAGTCTGGGGAGATGGAAAGTTCTGGAGATGGGTTGTGGGGGTGGCTGCACAACCATGTAATGTGCTTGACTGAGCTGTATACTTCAAACTGGTTAGGATGAGGGGCACCAACTCAGTTGAGCCTCTGACTCGATTTCGGCTCAGGTCATGATCTTGGGGTTTGTGAGTTCGAGCCGTGCGTCCAGTTCTCCACTGACAGCACTGAGCCAGCTTGGGATTCTCTCTCTCTCTCTTTCTCTCAGAACAAACACATATTTAAAAAAATGGTTAAGATGGTAAATTTTACGTGTATTTTACCACAATAAAAAAAATATTTCAATCTAAAGCATTTGCCATTTTAAGGCCCCAGTTGGTGGTAATTTACAGCCCTGGGCAGACAAATACCCTTGTGTAATTAGAGTACTGGAAAAATCCAAAGTGCTCATGAATGTGGATTTCTCACTGCCCCCACTTTACAGCTATGGAAACTGAGGCTTAAAGAGGGAGTCACTTCCTGGTCTCCCGGAACTGCGTGCGACGGAGGACGGCCCATGTCCCTCCCCTGCTGGGTAGTTGGAGGCGGTTCCCCCCCCCCCCCTTTTAGCAAAAAACCCCACGAAAAAGCTTAAAAAATTGTTCCTTTTTTTTTTTTCTTGGAAAAAACACACACAGGGGGGGAGGTGAGACACGGTTTTGGTGGGGTGGGGTGGGGGGGGGGGGGTCCTCCAGCCCCCTGAAACAACACAGCTCCTCTTTTGCAGTCCTCTAATGGGGTTCCCCAAAGACTTGGGAGGAATGAAGGGAGGGGGTCCCCAGTTATGCTAAGCTCAGAATCCAACTATAAAGTGCAGAATGTACAGGGTAGTGGGGGGTGCTGGGGGGGGGGGCTTGGGTTATTTGAGGGGGAAGGAATGTCTGCTCCTCTCTGGTAGAAAAATAGACGTAGACTGAGTTTGGGGATTTGGCCTGTTCGTTTTGCAAAAGCAGATGCTGGGCTCCAGGGAAGGCTAGTCCGGGTAGACTTCCTCCTGGCTCCCAACCCTGAAGCCTGGGGAGAGGCTGGCAGTGCTAGGGTGGGTTTGGGGGGGGGTCCCCTTAATGTGTCCCCAGCCTCAGACTGCCCCCTTGCCAGCCCCCAAGGAAGAGTGACTGGGGGTTATCGTTAGCCTAAAGGTGGGAAGGGGACGGAGGACATTGCAGAGCATTTCGGGGTAGCAGTTTCCCCAGGGGCCAGAGGCATAGCCATGCTGGGTAGGTGGTGGGGGTGTCCAGCCTCTGTCTAGGGTGTGGGAGGGACCTCTCCTTCCTGTGCTGCCAGCTTTTAGATGGCTCAGGACTTTGGACAAGTCCCAAGAAGGAGGCCAGGACCCGGGCTTCCCGCAGGCTCCTTAGACCATGGGCTTTGTGTCACGGGGAGTGGGGAGGGCCCTGGGCTCTGTGGTGTGTCTGGGACGGCGGCGTGTGGGGTCCAGGATGCTGTGATTGGCCTATTGGGATCTATCTAGGCTCAGAGTCTGAGCACTCAGGATCCAGTGCCTTGGGAGGATTCCGGTCAGAATCCAGGGGTTAAGGGGCTGGGATCCAGTGCTTGGAAGGGTCGGGTCTCCTTCCTATGGGTGAGGTTTCAGCATCCAGTGCCTGTGGTGAAGGGGTTGGGGCCCAACAGCTGCAGTCGCTGGGACCCACGCGCTCTGCCGTTGGGCTCTCACATTGTGGATTTAGAAGCCAGGATCCAGCCGGTCAGGGCTTGGGAATCCGAGATCCGGTGGTTGGGGGTTGAGGGTGTAGTGGTTGAAATGTATGGAATCCAGTAGTCAAAGCGGAGGGATCCGGGACTCAGTGTCACGGCAAAGGAATTCGGGAATCCAGTAGCTGGGGTGAGGGGATCTGGGATCCAGTGGCTGGGGCTTCTTGATATCCAGAATCCAGTGGCTGAGCTTGGAGATCCAGGGCTGGAAGCATGGGGATCTGGGATCCGCCAGCGGGTTTGGGGATCTAGGACCCGGTGCTGGATCTGGGGCCTGAGGGAGCTGGGGTCTGGGTGTTTAGATATGGCGGGATGTGGTCCTGTGGTTGGGTCACCAGGATCCATTAGTTGGGTTGTAGGGGATCCCCTGGTTAAGACATGGAGGCCCAGGACCCAGTGGATTAGGTGTAGGGATCCTGTGATTTGGTGCGGGGGCCCTGGGGTCCATTGGCTGGGCCACCAGTCTCCAGTGGCTGAGGTGTGTGTGTGTGTGGGGGGGGGGGGCCCCATGATTGGGGTGGGGCAGGCTCTGGGTCCCTCACCTGGACGTGACCCCCAGGGCCTGCTTCATGTTCTCGTAGACCACATAGGAGATGCTCACAGCCGGGATAACCTTCATGAAGTTGGGGGCAATGCCCCGGTAGAGGCCCCACACGCCATCTTGGGACAGGATGTGACGGAACAGACCCAGCATGGAGAGCTGGGGGGCGCCCTCGATGGAGGCTGGGAGGGGTGGGGAGGCCAGGTAAGGCCAAAGGGCCCCTCTCACTGCCCCCTCCTACTCCCAGGACTGGGCTTTTGGCCGCTGCAGCAGGAGGGAGGGGGTTAGATTAGCAGTGGGACCTACCACTCTAGAGATGGCTGTTCACCTTTCCACCCGGATCTCGAGGGCCCGAGTTGGGGGACGATTAGAAACAGAGAAGGGGTATGTGTGTGTGTGGTGGGGGAGGGCACAGGCGTTTTCCCCTTCCTGGAACTCATCTCCTTGCCTCTTCTCCCAGCTGACTCTCACTCTGCCTTCCAGCCTCCATTCCAAAGCAGGCTCTTTAGGGGAGCCCTCCTGGGTACCCCAGTCTAAGTGTGGCTCTTTCCCTTCCCCTTTGCTCAACCCTAAGTCCATACTGAAGTGTGAAACGATTTATTCAGCATCTTGCTTCCCTTCCAGCCTGGGAGCTCTCAGAGGGTGAGAACCCAGGCTTATGCACTGATACACCCCCAGAGAAAAATCACAAAATACAAAAGCTAAAATTCCCAAGGAAACTCCCCAAACAGATCCAGGAGTGTGTGTGTGTGTGTGTGTGTGTGTGTGTGTGTGTTGGGGGGAGAAACTCCTGAAAGAAAACTACAGAGGAAAACAAAACACCCATAACTAGCCTGGCCCCACCCCTCCTTGACCTGAGCTTCCCCCCTGCCCGTAATCCAGCCTTGCAAATTGGAGCTCA
Source organism: Herpailurus yagouaroundi (assembly GCF_014898765.1). NCBI lineage: Eukaryota > Metazoa > Chordata > Mammalia > Carnivora > Felidae > Herpailurus > Herpailurus yagouaroundi. The sequence continues at coordinate 4,568,089 of NW_024412512.1, forward strand.
ATCGAGCAGCCCTCCCCGCTAAGATTGCTAGGGCACTCTTCCAGGAACCGCTGCACCTGCTCTCCTCCTTCGGCTGAAGGGCCCCTGTTCCAGTGTCACAGATGGGTACACTAAGGCCCAGAGAAAGGTAGGGACTTTAGTGAAGGCCATCCAAGTCCAGGAAGATCCCTCCGCCCACCCGGGGACCGCAGGAGCTGGGGATGAGGGGGAGGGGCCCAAGGTGTGAGGCTCACCCCGCCCTATCCTCCCGCCCAGGCCTCACCTTGGGCCTGCATGCGGGTCCGGACCAGGGCCAGGGGGTAACTGGCTATCTGGCCGCAGGTGCTGGAGACGGTGCCACAGGCCAGGAGCACGAGGATGCCTGGGTCGGCCGAGTCGTGGCTGTACTGCTGAAGCCATCGGTTCTTCAATGTCTGGCAGGGGCAGAGAAGGGAGCGGGATTGGATTGGAACTGGCAACACCGCAGACCCCCTGCTGGCTGGCTTCCGCAGCGGGGGGGGGGCCCGCCCCCCCCCCCGCCGGGGCCGCGGCCCCCCCGGGGGGGGGCGGCCTCCGCCCCCCCCCCCCCCCCCCCGCCGACGGCAGCGGGTACTAGCCTAGCGGTGCCTCCTAGGTGCCCCACAGCACTGTACCTGCACCCTGCCACTCAGTCCTCACCTTCTATGGTATGTGGAAGGATGGCCCCTGCCCCTACTGTCCATGCCCTTGTCCCTGGAACCTGGGAATATGGTACCTCCCGTGGCAGGAGCGACTTTGCAGATGTGATTAAGTTAAGGGGGCACGATGCTAGAATATCCAGGTAGGTCCAGTATCATCATGAGACTCCTTATGAGAGAGCAGGGGCATCTGGGTGGCCCAGTCGGTGGAGCGTCCGACTTCGGCTCAGGTCACGATCTCACGGTTTGTGAGTTCGAGCCCCGCGTCGGGCTCTGTGCTGACAACTCATAGCCTGCTTTGGATCCTCTGTCCCTCTCCCCTGCTTGTGTTCTCTCTCTGTCTCTCTCAAAATAAATAAGTAAACTTAAAACATGTTTTTTAATTAAAAAAAAAAAAGCACGGTCATAAACGTGCACTGTTTTAAACCACTAAGTCTGTGGTCATTTGATTCAGCAGCCATAGAAAACTAACACCCTCGCCAAGGTGGACACCCCGTTCTTATCCCTTACCATTTCGACCCAAATCTGTTGACTCCCAGCTGCCAGTATCCACGGTTCTGCCCGAGGACTCTCACCGGACCCGGGCAAGGCTGTGCTGAGCACCCAGGAATAGGCGGGAAGTGCTGGGGAACCAGCACCCCCAGAAGCGAGCTTCAGACAACTGACTGGGTGTATCAATACCCCAACTCCCTTGCGTCTCTGCTGGGGCGTGTTCTATGCAGGTGCCTGCAGAGCCCCCCGCCAGGATTGAGCTCCACCTGCCCACCATGATAGCTTGCTTGCTAACAGGCCCAATTATGTCCTCCCAAAAGATATGTTGGAGTCCTAACCCCCAGGATCTCAGATTGTGACCTTGTTTGCAAAGAGAGTCTTTGCAGGTGTGATGGGTTGGGGTGAGGCCATCCTGGAGTAGGGTGGCCCCATAGTCAAAATGACTGATGGCCTTATAAGAAGAGGAGACACAGAGATGGAGACGCGTAGCCGGGGGGAAGACAGCCACACGGTGACAGAGGCCGAGATCGGATGGATGGGTCTACAAGCAGAGAAGCGGCAAGGACTGCCGGCCACCACCGGAAGCTGGAAGAAGCAACGAAGGATTTCCCTCTAAGCTTTCAGAGGGAGCATGGCCCTGCTGAGTCGAGGTTAGACTCCGACCTCCAGAGCTGTGACGATAAATGTCTGTTGCCTCCCAGTTTGAGGTTAGGCGGCCCTAGGGAGCTAATGCTCCTTGTTTTGGTCGCCTTACCTTCCCGCCAAACTACTTGCTGTCACATCCCTGCTTCTGCAAGACCTCAAACTAAGACAAATACCACTGTCGTCTCCATTTAATCGATGCAAAACTGAGGATCCAGGGAAGCTGCTTACCCAGAGCCACAAGAGACAGGTGGGAATCAACATTCAGAGGCACACCTGAGTCCAGAGTGGGGTGCTCTGTCTTTAGGGGCAGCCAATCCCTTATTGGAGCCTCTGCGAGAACCTTCTTTCATACTCTGGGACTGGGATGGCTCCTCAGTTTCATTTCCTATGTCAATTCTAACCCCTTGGGAATGGCTGCCCGGAAGTGTGTTGAGAGGGCCTCCGGGCTGTGATAGATAGATTCGTGATGTCTGGCCACGGGGCTGTGATAGATAGATTAGTGATGTCTGGCCGGAGCATGGCGTGAGCACATTGGCAGCAACTGTTCACCATTATTGCCTTTGCAATTCTGGAGCAGCATTTGCCAACTTGGTGTTTAATGAGTGTTTCAAGAGCTGTTCTGTTGAAAAGAAGTTCTGATGACTGCATAGGCATGGCCCGCACTGGGCTAAAGAACAAAACAAAACAAACAAACAAAAAAAAAACCCCAAACAGTGAAATCACTGCTCTGTAGACTTGTCAGAGCCTTTAAAGGACTAATAAAGAGTTTGAAACTCCAAGAGGGCACAACGCTTCTCAAACTCCTTAGACCTCCCAGCCCCCTTTTTCTGGTGAAGAATGGATCAAATAAAGTTAGGTCTCATTTCTGCACACAGCCCTCAATGGCTTTGTCTTGCACTTAGGAAAAACCAGCCATGTCATTGAGCTCTTGCTGAATCTCTGGTTCCTTCAAGCCACTCAAGACTTCCATTCCTCCCACAGGCCTGCCTCTGGACCTACACTCTCTGCCTTGTTCACACTCCCTCCCACATCACCTCTCAGAGGCAAGCCTAGACCCCTCCACCCCCTGCCCACTGTTACTTTCAATTACACATCCTGTTTTATCATCTTCTGAGAACTTAGCGGGATCTGAAACTACTTGTGCGCTGGTTGGCTGACTTCCTTGTTCGCTGGAGTGGGTGCCCCAGGAAAGCAAAGATGGTGTTATTTAATGCTGTATCTGCATCAATCAGCACAATGCCCAGTGCTTTTGGATGTTTAGTAAGTAGTTGCTGAGTGAACCAGTGAATAAATGAATGGATGAATGAATCAACAAACAGGTGAGCGAATGACTGATGGCCTTGTCTCATTTGGCTGCATAGATGCTGGGTGCTGGGGACATCAGGTATGGATGGCAGGTGTGGAGTGTTGTAGGTCAGGACCAACCACATAATTCGCAAGGTCCAAAGCATATTAAAAATATGTGAGGTCCCTTGTCCAAAGCTGATTAGGAATTTCAAGACAGCAACAGCAGAGCATTAAACCAAGGGCAGGGCCCTCTGAACATGGGGCCCTTGGCAACCGCCCTGGTCACCTGCCTGTGAGGCTGGCCTTGTCCCAAATACAAAGACTTCGGGGGGATGCCTGGGGACAACTGGGGCTGTGCTACTGAGGAACCTGGTGATCCCACCAGAAGAAGGTAAAAAGCAATGAACAAGGTCTCTGGAAGAGAAAAAGCAAAAACCAAAAACTCCCTGTTCCTGCCTCTCTTGAAAAAGGTGCTGAGATGTGTAGTTTTTACGATGACAGCCGATGCCGAAACGGGCAGGCCCTGAAGAAGGCATCGGCGGGGTCCGATACGTGCTTTGGGGAGGTGGGCATCTTTCAAGCTCATCTTCACCTGCTCCCGTGAGTCTGTGAGCTACCGTGGTCCCTGAACTTCCCATGTCCCGAGACCCAGGAAGGCTGAACTGTGAAGGGAAGTGATGAGAATTCTCACAGTGGTAAATGCAAGAGTCGGGAGTCCGCTGGCTGAAGGGGTTCCCCAGGGCCCATGGCGCTTCTCCCTAGTTTTGGAGGTCGACTGAGTTGGCCCATGGGAAGACGGTGTCCCGTGGGCAAATCTCAGAGGGGAGAAAAAAGGAGGGAGGGGCGGGCTACCCACAGACCTCATAGACGGCCAGGTCGATGCCTGCGTAGGGGATGATGCCCAGCACGTTGGGCAGGTAGCCTCGGTAGAAGGCTCGGGGCCCCTCTCGCTCCAGGATCTGCCATGCACAGTCCAGCAGCCCCTTGTACTGGCCCGTCCGGCGCAAGGTCAGCCGCGTCTTCAGCACCTGGAGAGAACCCGGTTATCCCTGGAAAAACTGCCTCCAGACACACCACATCCAGGAACGAAGACAAGTAGAAATAGCTACTTCTGGAAGGATGTACCCTGGCAATACTGGAATTTAACAAACCACTTACTCTAGAATCTTCCGTCATCCCCAAATCCCTATACCTAAAAATGTTGACACCTCTCAGAGTTACATATGATGGCCACTTCTGTCTCCCAATATCTTGTTCCCTTTCCCCCTTAATAATAGAAGCTATAATTTTCAGCAAGCACAGAGCCACTAGAAATACAGACTACATTTCTCATTTTCCCTAGATGTATGGCCATGTGACTAAGTCCTAGCTAACGAAACAGCAGGAAAACAGGTATGTGTGACTCTCAGAAAGTATCCTTAAAGGCAGGGAGGTGTTCTTTCCTTTGTCTATTCTTCCTTCTTGACTGCAATATGGATGTGATGACTGGAGCACAAGCAGTCACTTTGGCCCATGAGGTGGGTGCTACATTCTGAAGTGCTGGAAGAAGATAGAGGGAAGGAACTTGGGTCTCTAACACTTTGAACTCACCATACCTGCCCTGAACTGCTTACCTCAGACTTCATTTATGTGATTTGAGTTTTCCATGATACACTGCAATCCTGATACACTGCACAACCTGAAACCTGAAACGATTTCTCTGAAAACAGTTTCATCTAGAAATGATTCCCCTGGGAACAAACATCCTGGAAATCAGTATCCTTAGAAGAGGCGTGACTGTGAGCGGCTGGAACCCACGGCTGCTGCCTAAACGGTTATGACCAACGCCACCATCCCCAAGAGACACATCTCAGTTGCCGATGCCCGCACAGACTACCCATGAAACAACATTTCTCTAATGAGCTACAGTCCGAATCCGGGAGAGGCAAAGCTATACTTCCAAAACGTCTACCACACCGCAGAGTGACATGGTTATTGCGAGCCTCCCACCCTGCCACGGGGCCTCTCCCATGGTCCCTCCTTCTCACCTCCATGGGGTAAATGATGGTTTGGGCTGTGGCGCCAGCGAGGGAGCCGGCCACAAAGCGCTCTTGCACGTGCAGTGACTCCTGCTGCCCTCGAATGGCCTGCTTGATCTGGAGGTGGGAGAGGTGGGCAGGATCTCAGGTCCTCCTGCTGTGGGCACCACACAGGGGAGCCGATGCCCACTCCCGGGGTCCTGCGGACACCCCTCCCCACCCCCACCCCCAGGCCAATCCCACTAGCCCTCGCGTCTGGCTGAGGTCTCTCACGCCTGCCCCCACCTGCTCATAGGCCATGAACTTGATAGCCGACTCTGGCGCGATCTTAAGCACGTTAATCCCATTCCCACGCCACAGGGAGCGCATGCCCCCCTCTCGGATCATGTTCTTTAGGCCCCCCAGGATGTTCAGCTTGTTGGTCTTGGAGGCGTGGACCTACGTGGGGAGACAAGGTGGCTTTGCGGTCCCCTTCTGGGGGCCCCAGGCCTGGGACGGGGGAGGGGGGCTCTTTCCAGGGCCCCTCACCTGCATGAAGACCTTGAGGCGGTCCAGAGGGGCTGTGCCCGTCCGCGACACAGCGCCTGCCACCGCACCCGCCACCAGCTGCTTCCACCACATGCCGCTCAGCTTCTCCTGCTCTGAAAACTCATCAGGAACAGTCAGGCACTCGCCGATGTCCAAGACCTAAGGACGCAGGGACTGGGCTGTCACGCCAGGGGGCAGGGAGATGCGACTCAGCCCTAAACGGTAACTCCCTCACGAATCCCAGGACACCCAGAGAGCCTGCCAGTGCATCGCACTTGGAGAGCCCAGGCGATCCCTCTTGGACCCCTACCAGATCCTACCAAAACATCCAGCCTGATCCCACACAGGATCCTAACACCTCTCCTGGGCACCTCCACCAGATCCCAGCAAAGGAATCTACTCAAGCATCTACACATAAAGATTCCTCCCAGAGCCAATCAGACCCCTTTGAGGGATCCCACCCAAGGATCTCCCACATAAGGATTCCACAAGATCCCTCCAGGGCCACATGAGATCCCATCAGGGACCTGCCACATAAGGAGACTAGTGGATCCCTCCCAGGGCCTCAAGAGATCCCACAGAGAATCTGTCCCCCAGGGATCACCCCTCCCCTAGAATCCACTTATAGACATCCCAACCAAGCCCCCTCATGGATCCCCAGGGTGGGAATCTCTGGATCTCCCAAGAGGATCTCCCCAGATCTCACGTGTGGATTCCCCTCCAGATGCCATCAGATCCTACTGGAAGCATCACTCAGAGATTCCCAACTAGAAGCTGGCAATCTAGAGCGCTTCCTCTCCCACCTTCCAGTGGATCGCAATGAACCCTCCAAAGAAGGTGGCTTTCTTGTGAGTCCCTTCGGCAATAGAACCATTTACTGAGGCAAACAGAAACCGGTAGAAGGAGAGCTGTGGGTGGAAGCTGGGGACTGGGTGACCCACCTGGTGAGCGCTTCCTTCCCTGTGCTCCCACCTCCCACAGTCTGCCCCCATTGCCCCAAAGTCAGGTCTGAAGGGCTCCAGACCTCCCCGCAGTGGGTCCCTAGTCCCCTGAGCACTGATCGGAGGAAGAGAGGACTGGAGTTTCTCATCCCTTGACCGTTCCCAGCAGCTCCTCCTTCTCAAGGCTCCTGACCCAGCCCCTCCATGCCCTGGGGAAACCAGAGTAAGGCCCGGCCACCAAGCTGGGAAAGCTGCCCCCACCTCACCGTCGAATGTTTCCAGAAATAGACTACATCCTCCACATTCTCCAGCGAATGCAACAGGAAGTGGTCGCGCCACTCCTGCCAGTCGATGGTCATTGTGCCGTCACGGTCCATGCTGGGGATGTGGGGCAAGGTGGGACAGAATCAATGCTGGGGCTGGAGGGGGTCGGATGGGGTTCGGTTGGTTTGGGGGTAGACTGACTCCCTGTGCACCGAGAGCGGGCCATTTTGCGAAGGGGAAAACTGAGGCTCAGAGAAGTGAAGAGAGTGGCCCAGGATTTGCCTGACTCCCGAGCCCACCTCTCAGCTCCACCTGCCCTGGGATTGGGCCTGGGGCCTAGAGGTTCAAGGGGGCCGAGGGGTCCCGGGGACCTGAGTTACCTGTGATTCTGGAACCCCAGCTACTCACCTGTGCAGAATTTTCTCTGCTTGCTCCAGAGAGATGGAAATACCCAGAGCTCGGAAACTTTGCTGGATCTCAGACACATCAATATGACCTGGGAGGGGGCCAGAGGTAGAAAAGGGTGTGTGTGGGGGGGGGGGGCGGGGGGCGGGGAAACCCTGGAGCCCAGGTGCAGTACAGCTCAGAATGGGATGGTCTAGCAAGACCAGAGGATCCAGGAACCCAGGGTGAGATTTGCAGCAGGGTGGGGTGGGGTGGGGTGTCACTGACCCATTGGGATCAGAGAGGTAGAACTGAGAAATGTTGGGGGGTGGGTTCCTCTGTTCCATGAATGAATGAAAGAATGAATCCAGGACAACTATGAGGGTCCTTATGCCATAGGAGATTGAGAGGCAATATTAGGGATCCAGAAGGATGGGGGGTGCCTACGCCTCCTAGGGAATCCAGAAGCAATGTGGGGCATCTTTGTCCTTTAGAAACATAAGGGTACTAACAGGGGTCGCATCCCAGAAGGGAGAGAAGGTAGGATGGGCCCATGGGCCCAACCACCTAGCTGGGGGGTGAGGAGAGCTCCCAAAATAGCCCGTGAGTCATCAGGGAGAAGTGGCCCTCCCCCCTCCTCCTAGCACTGCCAGTTCTAGCCCCGTTGGTGTCTCCAGGGCCCCTGCAGCCCATCCCTGGGCCTTACCATCCTGATTCCGGTCCAGGCTGTGGAACAGAAGCAGCAGGCGTTGTTCTCGCTCCTGCAGGTAGCGGCTAAACTCCTCCAGGTCCAGCCCACCGTGTGGGTCAGTGTCACCCTCAGGGGAACTGCCCTGGCAGGGGGGAGGGATGAGGGAGCTCCAGATGGCCGCTCCCCATCTGCAGGGGGCACGGCAAGCTCATGGCCCGGAAAACAGCCCCCCCCCCCCCCCCGAACCTAAAGCAGGGGAAGGCGCCGGCTCACTTCTCAGCAACATGCCCAAGCCACAGTTGAGCGGCGGGGTGGAAAGCAGTTGTCCGGTTTCCCTGGCAAACAAACTGAGGCTCTCCAAGGTCGAGTAACTTTTTCAAGGTTACAGAGCTGGGAAGTGGTAGGTAACCTTGGGCTCTTGTCTCTGAAAGCCTGTCCTCCCAGCTGTCTCTTAAAAAAACAAGAACAACCCAAAAACCTGTCCATATGGCTGTTCCGGGAGCTCCCGTTAGAGACAGCTCTGGGCAATGTGGGGTAGATCCAAGCTGAGAGCCCACCGGGCCTCTGTCCTCCCGCCTGGGAAGCGGAGGCTTGTACTGGAGGCCTCAAGATGCTGTGGAGACACTCCAGTGGCAGCTGGGGCTACAGGTGTCAGGGACACCTGCATAGGTCTGGGGGCAGGTTCCTGCTTTCCTACACCCCCAGCTAAGGGTGTTGGCGGGCAGGATCCCCGGCTGGGATAGCCTGGGGCATTAAGCCAGGCTTATTGGAATGGGCAGGTCGGGAAATGTAAACATTGAGAGGCTGGGCGGCTTGCTGGGGGTGGGGTGGGGGGCAGTGGGTGCCCAGAGGAGGGGAGGGCGGATGGGAAGGGTGTGTCTCCTGAGGCGGGAGCAGGGTAGGTCTTGGGACGGGTGGAGAGTTCAGAGGAGGGTGTGTCCAAGGCAGTGGGCAGGAAAGCGGACGGGCTCCATTCGCTGGCAGCCATCCCCCACCCGCGAAGCCCCGGCGACGGGGGTGGGGACCGGGTGCTGGCAGCCGAACTGCAGGCCTGGGGCCTCCTTGGCTCGGTCTGGGGCGAACCCGTTAGGCCCAGACACGGTGGGCAGGGGTAGTGGGGCAGAGACGCTCAGGCTGGGCACCGGCCCTGGAGTGCAGCCACAGGCACTCCCAGGCAGCGGCGGCGCTCCATTCAGGGGCTCGGGTTACCGGGCGCCGGCCGGGCCCGAGCGCCGCGCGCCAGGCTGGGGTCCCGCGGGGATACCTGTTGGGTGTCGCGGTTCGGGTCGCCCCCGCCCAGCCGAGCCAGTCCCTGGCGCAACTCGTGCACGTCCACGCGGCCGTCCTTGTTCCTATCCAGCTCCTCGAAGAGGCGACCCCAGCGCTGTCGCCGCTCCGCATCGCCCGGGCCCCCCCGCATGGCGCCCGGGGGGGAGGGGAGGCCCGGCAGCGGCGGCCTCAGCGGGGGCTTCGCGGCTCCCCCTCCCCCCCGGGGCCCCGCAGGGCCAGCTCCGCGGCCACGGCCACCGCAGCCTCCGCGCTGCCCGCCTGGCTCTGGCACTTGCAGGAGCCGGTGACTGCTAACCGTCGCCGCCCGCGCCGGAATTGGCGTCTCCTCCCCCGACCCGCATGGGGGGGAGGGGGCCGGAGGCGGAGCTGCGGGTGTGGGGCGGTGTGTCGGGGATGCTCTGATATTGCACAGCCTAGGAAGCGCCAGGGTTCATTCTGGGGAGAGGGGCTGGAGAGATCAATGGTCTCAATTCTGCTTTCAGAGTTCTGCCTTGCGTGCCTCAGTTTACCCTCTGCCCCAAGGGGCGAGGTAGAGAGATATCAGGGATTTGGTTTCGTAATCCCTTTCCACTTGACCTCCCTCCCCTACTAATCCTCTTTAGGCGCCAAAGTACTCGTTTTCAACCCAGACGTGCTCAAGAACCAACCCGAGGCCATCCAGCCCTCCATCTGCCCGCCCGCTCATTTCACATCCCCCACTCGGCCGCAGAAACAGAAAATCGAGAGGCCGTGCTTTCTCCCGCAAGCTTTACATCCCTCCCGCGAGCCTCCTTTCTATGTCCCACTTAGACTGGGAAACGGAAGATCAACTGGCGGCGCGGCTGCAGAGTCGGTTTCCTATTGGCCAGAACTGCTGGAGCTGCGCCCGCCCGCCCCACCTGGGCGGGGCTTCCGCGCGGACCTGGTGCAGTCTTGGGCCCCCGCGACTTCTGGCTGGCCTGGCCGTCTTAAAGGGGCCGCGGCAGGATCCGGTCGCTTGGCTGACTGCTCTCTCCAGACCAACCTGGGCCTCTCAGTATCCCAGGCTCGAGTGCCGATGGAGACCGGGAAGCCGAACGCTGGAGGCGCGGCGTCAGCCTGTCGCGCTCGCTGCACCTGCCGAAAGTCCCTCCCACTACTTTTGGGCGCAGTTTCTCGAGTCACCATTAGGGGGAGGGGCGGCCAGAAACACATTGGCGAAAAATAATAATAGCTAACATTGACTCACGGCGTTGCACAAACCCAAGGCCTTTTTACTCACCTCTCGCGTCGTCCTCGCCAAAACTCTATAAGGTAGGTGGGTGGGACTGACTTTCCCACTTCACAGATGAGGAAACAGAGGTTAAACTGCTCTCCCCAGTCCACATGCCCACTACAGGGCAAAGCAGGGATTTAACTAGACCTGGAATTCTTACCCATCGCTCTCTACTCTAAAAGTGATTAATTTCCCCTTAGCCGCTACTCTTCACCCTAGAGTTCCCAGGAGGTGGTGGTCTTATCATCATCGTCCTTTATCCCAAAATACAGCCATGAGGACCCATTTAGTCCTGCCCAGCCAGTGCTCAAATAGGTGCGTCCCAGACAAAGGAGCCTCTTCTTGAAGGTCCCCTCACAGATATTTTCTTCCTAGGTGGTCCTTGCAGGTGCCCTTCAACATGGGGAATACAGATGTTTCCCCACAGAAATGCCCCCAACAGGTGTTTTCTCACGGAAAACATCCCTAGCAGGTGGGCCTCAATACACAGAAGCCTTTGTCCCGCCGCGCCCCCCCCCCCCCCCGCCCCGCCCCGCCATCTGCTTTAATATGACTTGTCTCATGCAGATGTTCTCAGGTCTTTTTCTCACTTGATCTCAATTCTATGCAGATACTCCCCATACAGCCTATACCCTTCATGTCACAGGTATGTTTCCCAACAGAAATCCACTCAAGAATGCATCATACAGCTCCCCTCCACCCGCCTGCCCCCAAAGGCATGTTGCAGTTAAGTATACACCCATATGGGCACGTTTCCGTGTCACTGGGTCCTATAAGGTTCACTTAAACGCGGACGTGTCTCGTGCGGCTCTTTCCGATTCATTTCTACGCAGGGATTTTTCACACAAGCGTTGTTCATTTCATCGGGGAGCCATGCAGATGCTTTTCCAAAACAAACGTACCCTAACCCAGACGGCCGCGGTCAGGTGTTACAACGCAGGCGTGTTCTACACAGCCGTTTCCCACACAGGTATGCTTCCGTTCGTCTACACTCCAGAGGTGTGGCTCAACGCACACGTCTCCCACAGGTGTGCCCGCAACATAGGTGGGAGGTCCCTCTTACCCTAGCGCGCTTCCGCCCCTACTTACTCCTCGCTGTTGTAGAATTGGGTTCCCGTTACAGGTGCGTCCCTGGCGCGGCCCCACCCCCGTTTGGCTCCGCCCTCCCATCTGGGCTCAGGTGCACGAGCCGGAAGTGCGCTCCTCTCCCAGGTGAGTGACTAAACTTTCCGGGTCACGTGAACGGGAGGAGCTGGAGGAGTCCGACCGAGCTACCGACCGACGCACCGAGGGTTCGAGCCAGGTACTCGGACCGGGCACCGGAGCAAGGTCGAAGACGCCTGGGCCAGGTAGGGAGGTAGGACGCTCGCCTTGGCCTGCCGCCCCTTCCCCCAACTTTCCTCTTCCCTTTCCCCGGGCCGGGAACGCGCCGCTCCGAGTTAATCTTTAATCTCTGACCTCTGGCGGCGGGGGCGGGGCAGGACTCCGGGGTGCCCTGGGCGGGTCACCCCTCCCCTGGGCCTGCGCCCGAGCCCAGCCCCCTCCCCCACCCCACCCCCGGCCTTTCTCTTTCTCCCGCCCCAGGTGCCGGGTCGCAGGTACCCCCGGCCCGAGATGCGGTAGAAGCAGCGCGCAGGAGACGCCCGGTTCCCGGTGCCACCAGCCCGTCGCCCGGCCCATGGCGAGCCCCGGCCTGGGGCTGCTTCTGGCGCTCGGCCTGCAGCTGCTGCCCGCCCGCTGGGGCCGGGCCTGGGGGCAAAGTAGGTACCGGCCCGGGGCGCGCACGGGGCGGGGCTTAGAAGCGCGGGTTACCTGGGACCCGGAGAGGTCAGGAACTGGGGAGCGGGCGTGGGATACCTTGAGAGGCGATCAGTGCTAGGGGTTTCCTTGGGGCGATCAGTGCTAGGGGTTTCCTTGGGCTGTCGCCGTCGGTGTAGAATTCCTGAGTCCCTGAGGAAGGGGGAATTGTGATCTGGGGGACAGGAGCCTCTATACCTGAGTCTCAGTATGGCTGAGGTGTGTTGGGCAGACTGGGAGCCAGGAGGAGGCCTGCCTGGAGCTCTGATCCCGGGTTCACCAGGCTGGCCAGAGGTGTGGACTCAGCCATTCAGTCCTTCTATTTCAGTTTCGAGAGCCTGGGGGGAGGTGTGAGTCAGACACTCCAGGGAAACGCAGATCCACCCAGATCCTTAAGGGCCAGGGAGGGCCGGAGAGGTGGGGGGGTGGGGGGGGGGG
>NW_024412512.1:4580853-4595312 GCF_014898765.1 Herpailurus yagouaroundi
GCCCCATGGGAGCCGGAGCCCGGGTCAGAGGGTGTGATGGTGCTGTTGTCATTTATGGGGGGGTCCAGCGCTGCGGGGAGGGACAAAACCTTCCACTATAGCAGACCCCAACTCAGCACAAACTGCAAACTGCTGTAGGCTGCTTACTCGCTGCGGGGCTCTGCTGGGTTCGGGGCAACATCAACCCGGCGGGCCCTTGCAGGCAGGGCACCCACAGTCTCTACCAGAATGAAGACTCAGCAGAGTTCTAGCCGAGGGATGCCTGAGGGAGGTGCAGTTGTGCTAAGATGGGAAGGATAGATGAGGAATAATTTGTCCCTCCCCGCAGCGCTGGACCCCCCCATAAATGACAACAGCACCATCACACCCTCTGACCCGGGCTCCGGCTCCCATGGGGCGCTGGTGAGTTACATGTGGGAGGAGGGCAGCGGGGTGTTATTCAGGAGTCCCACATGTAGCAGGTGGAGGGACCCAGAGGTGGCGGGTGCTTGGGAGGGGGGATCCCAAACATGGCAGGCGGGAGCCTGGGAGCCCCAGAAGTGACAGGCTTGGGGGGGGAGGGGGGGCTTTGGGAGCCCTGGATGTTTCTCAGGTGAGGGTGGACAGGGTCCCCTGGCTCAGGTGAGCACACCTGTCCCCCCTCCTGCAGTCTCAGGAGGCCATCACCGCCATCATTGTGGTCTTCTCCCTCCTGGCCGCCTCGCTCCTGGCCGTGGGGCTGGTGCTGCTGGTTCGAAAACTTCGGGAGAAGCGGCAGACACAGGGCACCTACCGGCCCAGCAGCGAGGAGCAGGTGGGTGCCCGCGTGCCGCCGCCCCCCAACCTCAAGCTGCCGCCGGAGGAGCGGCTCATCTGAATGCCGGGGCCCCGTTGCCGCCTCCACCGCTGCTCAGGACTGCCCGGCGCTCGCTCACACGCAGCAGCCGCCACCGAGAAAACAGCCTCTGATGGTTCAGGAGGACTTGGGGGGCCACGGGGCACCTGCCTGGTGGGCTCGGTGAAGCATGCCACCTTTGCTTGACTGCCTGCAACTGGGGGGTGCCGGGGCTGGGGGCCCGCCTCCCCGCTTGCTGCACCATTTCGCTCGGCTGTCTAGCCCGCTGCCACACAGGCCCAACAAATCCCCCCTCCTTTCCTTCCAGTTCTCCCACGCAGCCGAGGCCCGGGCTCCCCAGGACTCCAAGGAGACAGTGCGGGGCTGCCTGCCCATCTAGGTCCCTTTTCCATCCATCTCTCTCTCTCTCTCTCTCTCTCTCTCTTGCTGTGTGACCTTGGGGGAAGGCAGAGCCCTCTCTGGGCAATCAAACCAACTAGTGCTTAAGAATAGAAGGGAGGAAGGTGCTTCAAAGACTCTGCCCCTGAGGGGAAGGGAGGGTGGTGCTGCTTATATTTTATATATATATATATATATATATATATATATATAAATACAATACTGAGAGAGAAATAAAATAATACATTTTTTTTTTTTTTTTTCTTTTTTTTTTTAAGCCGGTGGGGCAGGAGTCAGGCTAGATGGAGAGGACAAACTCAGGGCTCATAGGCTGTTGAGAGATGAATTGTAAGGGTGCAAGAATCCAGGGGGGGGCTTCCTGGAAGGGAGGGGCTTCCTGCTGCACCTGGGAGCCAGCTGGAGGAGGAGGAGGGAGGTGGCGGATGGGGTACGTTTCTGAGCACAGAGAGGGCCCCCAGATAAACTCACCAGGAAAACCAGCTTTGGGCTCATGTGGCTTTATTGAAGGACCAGGGTCTCCTCTGGGACCCTGATTCTTAACCTTCAAAACACTTTTTAAGCTCAGCGACTCTGGGCCGGCTCCTAGCCTGGGACTCCTGCCAGTCACTGTCGGGTGCAGCAGGGGGTCTGAGGGCTCCTGGCCCCTTGGGGCACTGGAAATGAGCACGTTCTGCCAGCATGACCTCAGATGGCTGGGACCTGGGGTTCTCTGGGGAACCAGGATCTGAGGAAGAATCAAGGGGCTCAAGGGGTTGGGATGTCCAGGTAATATCCAAGTTGGGCTTTGTGGGGACCAGAAGTTGGGGGCTTTCTGGAGGGCTGGACTGGGTGGGTGCTGTGGACAGCTGAGAGCAGGGGCTCTCCTGGGCTCTGGGGTCTTCAGCTGCCTTGTGGGGAGGGGAGAGATGTAGGATGAGAAGATCGGACTCGGGGTCCCCTGGGCTGCTGGGGTCTGCAGAAGCTGGTGAAGGCAGCGATGGAAGAAGGATGGTTTCTTGGCTGGCCTCCAAGGCTGGCTGGGAAATAGGGTCCTTTGAGGAGGTCGCGGCATCCGAAGACTGGAGGGTTTGCTGAGATGGCAGGTCAGCAGGCAGGGACAGGGGCTGGGGCTCTGGAAGTTTCTCATCTTCTGGTTGCCATCTTGGTCTTTCTGCTATGTCAGGCTGGGTGGGGGTAGGGAAACGGGCAAGTTGCTGGTCTTCAGATGCTGGAGAAGGCTGACAAGTCTGATGGACTTTTGGCAGGGGGGTTGGACGGGGGCTGGGGCTCTCACCAAGCTGAAGCAGCTGTCTGTGTCCTCTCTGTGACAGCAGTCCAAGCTCTGGCTGGGCCGCAGGCTACCTGTCCTGCTGGCTCCCAGGCTCAGACTGTCCAGAATCTCGCCCAGCAAATCCAGTTCTTCTCCAGACCCCAGGAAGCTGCTGTCCAGAGCTTCCTCTGCCCATGGGTCCTGGGCCTCCTCAGGGCTCAGAGCAGGTGTCCTGGGTAAGGATGGGCAGCCCCAGATGTCTGCCCAAGACCCCTAGTCCTAATGGGACTGCTCTGGAGGTTCTGGAGTTTAGGGACCTGGCCTCCCTGCCCCCTCCCCCTGCCTTTGAGTCTCACCCTTCCTCCCGGGACTCAGAAGGTCTCTCTTCTAGTCGCCGTCTCCTGCTGGGGCGAAGGGGCCGGTTCTGCGAAGGACAGATTTGGAGGGTGGGGCCTCAGGAACTACAGGTTTCTGGAGGAGGGTGTGTGGTAAGTGGGCACCGAACACTGGGGTAGGTGAGCATGTGAGCCAGAAGTCTGGGTGTGGACAGAATGGGAGAAGGACAAGGTGGCGTTAGTGTCGCAGGGTGCTGGGGGAGACGCGCTTACCTTTCCAAAGTGCTGGGTGATAGGCAGGCGCTGTTGCAGGCGCTCTGAGCGGCTGGTGAGGGACGGGGCTCTCAGGGAGCCCCCCCTTTGCCGGCTAGAGTCCCCATCCTAGGAAGAGGGTGGGTGAGCCGGGTGGGTGAGCCCTTCTCCACTGCCCCGGCCGTTGGCCACCGGCCTTACCTTGTACATCAGAAGGCTGTGCACACCCTTCAAGCCGCTCTTGGCCTACGGAGGAGCCACAAAGAGAATTAGACTCCGCAGTGCTTTGAACCTGGGCAGTCAAGAGCTCGGCTCTCCGTCCCCTAGGATCACTGTCGTGCCATCTGTTCACGTTTGTGCTACACGGACCACCTGAGAAGTCAACACAGACTCACCCCTTGCCTAATAGAGAAGAATTCCTAGAGGACATAACCACTGAACGAAATGGAGAGTGGCAAACACAGAACACTGTAAGTGGTGTCAGCATTCAGAAGACAAGCAACAGATAAGACCCAAGGGACAATTTGGTGCGGCAGAGGTTGGCCACAGGAAACTTCGGGGCTCGGGAGAAAAAGAAACACAAGGGCAGAGGCTGGGACCGTAGTGTCTGAGGACAAAAGATGTTCGCCAATGAATCCTGGTTGTCAGTTTTAAGTGGGGTAGAAATGATCCTGGCAGAAATGAGCAGGTAACTGGAAAATAAAAACGCGAAGACTTATTTAACTGCCACCTTGCTTCTGATAAAAAGACATGTTTGCACTTTACATGTGAGGTTAAAATGTCCTGTCCCCACGAGGGGTTGCCATGTGCCTTGTCCCCTGGTCTTTGTGACCCCCGGTCGGTGGCCTGTGTCGTGTAGCCTCACCGAGCGGTACATGTTTTTGACAGCTGGTTGAGTCTTGGCCTTGACCGAATGCAGGAGAGCACCGCCACCTTTCTGGGGAGACAGAATGGCAAGGGAGAGAGACTTGGGCCTCTGGGGTTACCCCAGACTCCACCTCGTCACCCCAGCTGTGTGAGGCTGGACGAGCCCCTCTCCCTAGCTGAGTCTCCATTTCTTCTGTCTATAAATGAGCATAACGGTGACCCTCCCCGGGGACTGTTCCGGGGCTAAGTTAATCCCATAATAAACACTAAGAGTGCGGTGTTCTACCTTTAGGTTGTCTGCCCAGAGCTGGTAGGAGTAAAGTGCGCCTGCAGTGAGGAGAGGGGTGGTCACGGCTGGCTGGCGGGCTCAGGCGGGGGTGCTGGTGGGGCGGGGCTCCGGGCTAGACACAGGGCTCACCTGAGGAGGCCCCATTGCAGGTGATCTCCTGCTCAAAGAGATCTGAGAAGCCCTCTCCTGTGTTCAGCTTCTCCAGTCGGCCTTCGATGAACTGGGGGTGGGGGAAGGGTCAGAAAAGGGCTGCCTCCGCCACTTTTGAATTGGAGGACCCAGGATTCTGCTGGCCCTGCATCTCTGGCCTCCGGGCCATCCCTGACCCCTCCAAGGGACTCGCCTCCGGGACCCAGGAGTCTGGAGGCGCCTCAGGAAGCCAGGAAACCTCCCCCCACCCCGCACCAAGTCAGGACCAGTCAGGGACCAGACCCCGCCCCTC
The DNA here is from genome assembly GCF_014898765.1 of Herpailurus yagouaroundi. Lineage (NCBI taxonomy): Eukaryota > Metazoa > Chordata > Mammalia > Carnivora > Felidae > Herpailurus > Herpailurus yagouaroundi. The sequence goes on from NW_024412512.1 coordinate 4,585,522, forward strand.
ATAGGGATCCGGAAGTGGGACTCTGACACTCCCGACAGGCCTCCCTCCAAGTCGACCCCACCTTCAGGGACCCGAGAACCCATCCCTACACTGATGGACCCTGGAGTCCAGCCCACCTCCCAAGAACCCCAGAAATCCGGCTCCGCGTCTCCACGTCCCGATAACCCAGGAGTCCCCGCCCACCTCCTCTCCGGCAAGGGGAGGGCGCACTCAGGACACGCCTCCTTCAGAGTCCCGCACTTACACCCACCCACCCCTGACCCTGGATGCTCCATCCTCAGGGACCCAGGAATTTAGTCCCACCCCAATCTCCCCAGGAACCTGGGAGTAGATCTCATCCCTCGGGAGCCCAGGAGTCAGGGGCTCCCATCTTTAGCGACACAGTTCAGTCATGCCTCCCCCACCCGGGGACCCTGAGGGCGGGACTCCCCGCTGGACCGACTCTAGTCTCGCCCACTGGACCCAGGCATCCGCCCCTCGGGGTCCGGCTCGCTCCCAGGGACCCAGGGTTGTCCTCCCCAGCCCCTACTTAGCCCCGCCCCCGGTCCCAGCCCCGCCCTCAGGGTTCTAGCGCACCTGTTTGAACAGCTGCAGGTGCACAGCTCTCCGATGGAAGGCCTGCAGGGGCGCCCCCGGCTTCTGGGCCAGGAAGGCCTCTTCACTGAAGGTCACAGGCTGACCCTAGAAAAAAAAAAGACCCGTGACCTGATCTTCCCGTGGCTCTCCTGGACCCCAACTGTCTCCCTTATTGGCTCACATATCTATGTAGCAAGGTTGAGCGCCTACTGTGTGCCTGATCTTGCGCAGGGTCTCGTGGGCCGCAGGGAGGTGGGAGCCTTTGAGGAGGAGGAGGGCGGGACCTGACTCAGGTGCTCACCATGGGGGAGGACAGACAGTAGGGGGCGAGGGTGGGAGCCCCTTGAGAGAGAACTCGAGGGAGATGAAAGTCCTAATCCAGGCGGGCAATCATGGGGGCCAGAGCAGGGTGGAGACAGAGGAGGGGAGAAATGGGCAGATTTGGGACGTGTTGTAAAGGCAGAGCCAACAGGAATGTCAGATGCTCACACGATAGACCCCCCCCCCCCCTTTTTAGAATAGTTGTGAAAACGGAGGTGGGGAAGTTTGAGAGTCAGCAGATCCTGAAGTCCTGGCTTCAACACTTACCTGCCGTGGGACTTCTCCAAGCCTTGGTTTCCTCATAAGTAAAATGGGACCATAATGGTATCTAGCTTATCACACTGTTGTGAGCATTAAGTGAGATCATAGTAACAGAAAAACCTAGCATTTATTGAGTGCTCACGATGTGCTAGGCACTACCCAAACATTTTGCATATGCCCATTCACTGACTCACGGGACCCTTTTGTGAGGGTGCTAGTGGGATCCCATTTTACAGATGGGCAAACAGAGGCACAGAGTAAGAGCTCCATAAAGGCTAGGCATTTATTATTATTATTATTATTATTATTATTATTATTATTATGAAGAATCTTTCAGGGACCCACGAGGCCTCTCCCTCGGCCTACCCGCTGCTCACCGGGCTGCAGACGAGCGCATCGCGGTATCCCCCGAAGAGCAGAGCCTGGGCTTTGAGGAAGAGACGGGACACCCCTTCCCCGGGCGCCAGGGCAACCTTCCTTAGCCGCAGCCTCAGCAGGGACACCTGGAGGACAAGGGGGCAGCTGTGAGCCGGCGGGTGTGGGGCCTCCCCTCCACCACGCGCGGGGGGAGCAGAGAAGGGGGTAACACTGACCACGTCTGGGGGCAACGCTTGCACGTCGTCGAAGGGCGTCTCTAAGGTATTGGAGTCCACGTTCATCATCACGACTTCCTCCAGGGCTTTCTCCCGCACTCTCTGCATTGGGGAGTGAGGGTGGGGACGGCCGCTCAGGGCCCGAGGATCTCTGGCGGGGGCAGTTATTTGGGGGTCCAAAAGAGGGGAATCCCGCAGGCCGCTGCGGTCCAGGTCCGCTCTCACTCACCTCGGCGAGACTGGAGTGCACTCCGATGAGGTAGGGCATGGGCGCACTGCAGACGACCGAGGGGACAGGGTCATGCAGGCGCCGCCCAGGGGTCCCCAGGACCCCAGGCCTCTGCCCCAAGCCCGGCCCCCCCCCGCCCCTCACCAGCAGTAGTCCAGCAGATGCGGCGGCAGTGTGGGGATCAGCACGTGCTCCCAGTGCATGGGGTACAGGAGGGCGCAGGACGCGTGGACGCACGAAGTCAGCTGGGGACAGGTGGGGGGCCGTGGAGTCAGGGCCTGGACCCCCAGCTTCAAGGAACCTCTTCGGGACGGTGGCTCTCCCGGCTCCATTCCCCACGTCCCCAGTCTCCTGTCCCTCTCTCCCCCTCCTCGCCCCTTGCCCCCCCCCTACTGCGTGAGAGGTGAAAACTCAAATCCCTTTAGGAATCCTGTGACGGCCAAGAATTCGGCAAATTACAGGGCCTGGAGCAGGTGGAGCCAGGACTCAGCGGGTCTCAGGCGCTCCCTTTAGGGGGCGGGGCTAATAGACAACCCTCGGGGAGCTCTCTCCGCAGTGGTAGAACAGCCCACTAACTCCACCCACAAAGAGGCGGGGCTAGAATTCAGCTTCCTTAGTCCCGCCCCTAGGGGAGGAGCCGGCGTTCCTCACCGCCCCCCTTCCCCCACCCGGGTCCTCCTCCTAGAGACCCAGCTACAATTTAGAGCTCCCCCCGACCTCCCCGACGGCACCCTCCAGAGGGGCGGAGCCAGCCTTGCTCTGGCCCATAGTGGGTGGGGTCTGGACCAAGCGCTCCCAAAGAGGGGGCGCTACAGCTCAGCCCACGCCGATTCCCCCCGCTAAGGGCGGAGCCAGGATTCCACTCCATCCTGAGGCTCAGAGGGGCAGAGCCAGGCCTTCGCCTCAGGTCTCGCCCAGAGGAATTAGACTGGGAATCCGTCCCGTGGTCACGGCCCCAGGGGCGAAGCCCCACCCCCGGCCCGGCTGGCCCCGTCTCACGGTGCTCAGCTTGCTGGCGGTGAGAAGGACCCTTCTCTCCGCCAGGAGCGCGGCGAACAGCCCCACGATGTTCTCGTCTGTCACCGCCACCACCAGCTCCGTTAGGTTCCTCTGAGGATCAGAGAGAAGCGCTGGTCGCGAGGGACCACAAGATGTGACAGCCCCCTCCGGGTTTCGGGACCTCTCACCGCCCCCAGAACTCCCTCCCAGGTGTCCGTCCACTCACGTTCTCAGGAATGGATGGCAGGCGGCCAGAGTCGGGGGCTACGAAGCAGGAGAGCTGGTGGTGGTGGGGGAGGCGGGGGATGAGCGGGGGCACCGATCAGTCAGGGGTTGGCCTTGCCTGGGGGCCCAACCCAACGGGGTCCCCAGTTCTGCTCACCGGCCTGCTGTTCCCAGGGGCAGGGGGCGGGATGCTTTGTGCACTGGAGATTGTCACTCCGCTGCCCTGGGAGAGAGGTGTAGCTGCGTGGTCCTCGGGGCTGGGGTACAGCCTCCCCACCCACCTAAGGTCGGACGCCCAGGGATTGCGGGCTACTCACCAGCTCCACGGAGACCTGGGTCCCAGGCAGGGGCTGGTGCAGCAGATTTAGAAGAAGTTCCTCGACCTCAGAGACCTGGGTGGGGGTGGAGTGTCTGAGCTGGGGGGGGGGGTGGGTGGGTGGGTGGGTTGAGGATTGGCTGGGGCTAGGTGGTCTGGGAGGAGCTGAGGGGCTCAGGTCAGGCCTGGGAATTCTGAGCCTGGTGGAGGGCTTGGGAGGGTAGAGGCTGGGACTCCCACGGGAAGAAGAGGGAGGCTGGTCTCACTTGGTCCTGGGCCAGGAGGTCGCCCACTGTGTTCAGTAGCTTGTAAAACACCTCAAACCAAGGCAGATGGCTGTGGAGAGGGCGCGTATGTTCCACGAAGTGCCCCCAGGCCAAGGCCCTTCCCACCCGCCCCCCCCCCTCCCCCAGAGCCCCAAATCTCACACCTGAGGATGCACAGACAACTGTGGGCACCAGCCCGTAGGTGGCAGAAACCAAATCTGCGGGTGCCGCTCAGGTCGGTGAGGGCAAAGGTGAAATGTTGTACAGCTGGGCTGGGGGGCTCCCTGGAGGTGGGAAGGGCTCTCAGAGACCCAAGGGTCCCAGGTCCCTGAACCACGTCCCCACCCCAGCACCAACAACACTCCTACTGCTGTGTCCACCAGTCTGGGGCTCTGGGTGTATACATCCTTAGTTGTCAGGGTCCCTGAGTCCCTGGGTCCCTGGGTGTTTGTGGGGGTCCCTGAGAAGTCTGAGTTCTTGGGTTCCTGCAAGTAAGCTTCCTTCCATACCTTTCCACATCAAAAGGGAAGCAGAATTTAGGCACCATCTGCATAGCTTCCTGGGGATGGAGAGAGGGCACACTGCTTGGCCATTCGGGTTAGGCCCCACCCCTGGCCAAGACAATCTCTTCCCCTGGGGGGACTGGCCCTGGGCCCAGGGGAGCCAAGAACCAGCCAGCATACCTGGTCCCTGAAGTCTGGGGGAAACTGCCGCAGGATGGGGGGATCTGTGGGAGAGCGGGCTTCTAAGTTCAGGGCCCCAGACCTGCCCTCCACGTCCCCACCCCCACCTGATGCCCCCAACTCACCTTCTTGCAGGGAGGCAGGGCGGGCTGCTTCGAAGAACCAATCAAACACGGCAGGTGGACCCCCTCTGTGGGGCAGGAATGGGCTTTAGTGGGTCCAGGGGCTTCCTTCTGTGTCTGTGGTTGTGTCTGCAACTCTGTACCTGTGTGTGTGACCTCAATGGTTTGTGACAGTGAGTAGGTTGTGGGATGCTGTGCGAACAATAGTATTGATGGTGTGTGCGTGACGGAGAAGTGTGAAGCCCCGAGTGTGACTTGTGTGCATGTGTGGACATGACGTGTGTGAGCCTGTGACTTGTGTTTATGTGCTGTGTGACTTGGGTGAGCACGCAGGGGCGTGTGCACATGACTTGGGTGAACATGCAGGGGTGTGTGTGTTTGTGATTCTCTGCTGTGTTTTCCTGGAAGGATGAGACTGACCAGTGGCGGTGTCCGGTCGATGAGTGTGTGTGACCAAGCCAGCGTGGGGACAAATAGCATCCACAACTTCTTGTGTGGCTGTGGGTGTGGCTGGGTAAATGCGTGAGCATCTCTGTGGTCTGGAGACCAAGAGACCCTGCCCGTGTGTCTCTGGCTGCGAGACTTCACGGTGGCCCAAGGGCTGACCCCAAATTTGTCATCAGAGGAAGGAGGGCAGCATGCCCTTGTGCCCCTGGGGGCCCCGCACTCTTTACTGCCTTCGCTTGCCCCCCCCACCCCCCACCCCACAGAGGATGCTGGGTCCTGGGCTCAGGGACGGGGACAGGGAGACCAGAAGGGAGACAGCACAGGGATGGGGAGTGACTATAGACACACAGAGCCCCGGACACGGGAACCCCCCAGCACTTCCCTCTCATGCTGGCATGGTCCCACACGAGCACCCAGGCACACGGACCCCACACAGTCTTCCCTCACCCCCAACCCCCGCTCCCTGCTGACCCCCGGAAGCCATGTTCCTCATCACTCTGATACACCAAGAGGTGCCTGCTCAGAGTTGCAAACTTAGTTACCCAGAGCCGGAAGGAGAAAGAACGAGAGGGAAGAGGGGCTGAGAGACATGCCCCAGTCCCAGCCACCTGCCCCTGTGGCTCACAACCCCTCCCGGGCCTGCCCCACCCCGGCTCCCCTTGGCCCCAGCCCAGGCCTGCTCTGGGAACCTTGGTCCAGAGAGTGGGGGAGGGTGTAGCTCTTACTCAGCTCTGGATCCCATGGTCCCTGCGGGGCCGCCGGTGGGGCCCTCGCTCTAGGGGTCCTGGGGGGCCTGTGCTTGCGTAGGGCTGGGCCCTGAGCCGGCTCAGCTTCCTGTGTGGCCGGGAGAGGAAGTTTAACGGGTGACGTCCCAGGAGGGAGGCCCCCGCCCCCACCCACTGTGAGAGACCCAGGCATCCTGTCTCCTAGCCCTCCCAGGGATGGGTGGGTATGGGTGGTGGGCTCGGAGGCCAGACCCCCAGCACTGTCCTGCCAGGCCAGGGCACCTCTGACCCCTGACATCATACCCAGGCCTCCCTCTGTGTGTGGCAGCCAAAGACTCACAACTTGCCTGAAATGCTTCCTCTTCGCTCAACTCTACTTTTCCTTTGGTCTTTCTGCATCAGCCATTCCCTTTAGGACCACCAGAGGGAGCCAGGCTAGAGAGTGAACGCAGGGGAGCCAGGGAGGTGGAGAGACAGCACTCAGAACACAGGTAGAGGCAGGCCACACACACACACACACACACACACACACACACACACACACCTCTAAGGTCTCCAGCCAAGACACAAGTGGAGATGAGACTGAACAGAGAGCTTCATGCCCCCCTTTCTCTCCAGGGAGGCTGGACCACAACCAGGACTGCAGATGGACGGTGCAGATTACTTGGCATCCGTCTCTCTCTCGCACAGTCTTAGACATTGCTAGAGACTGAATGTTTGTGTCCACCCAAAATTTACATATTAAATCCTACCCCCGCCACCGGGGTGATGGTATTAGGAGGTGGGACCAATGGGAGACGATTGAGCCATGGGGGCAGAGCCCTCATGAGTGGGATCAATGACCTTATGAGACCCCAGAGAGCCCCCTCCCCCCTTCTGCCATGGGAGGACACGGTAAAGAGACAGCGGTCTCTATGAGCCAGGGAGTGGGTCCTCAACTGGACACGAGGTCTGCCGGTGCCTTGCTGTTGGTCTTCCAGTCCTGAAAATTGCAAGAAGCAAATGTGTATTGTTTATAAGCTACCCAGTTTATGGCATTCTGTTAGAGAAGCCCTAATGATCTAAGGCCTGGAGTCTGGGAGGAAGTTCAGCCGAGTGTTGACCTCTCTGTATTAATTATCTATTGCCGTGCAACAAGTCACCCTAAAGCGAACGGCATAAAAGAACACCCGTTTGTCGTCTGGCAGTTTCTGTGGGGGCCCGGACTCTGGGCACAGCTCAGCTGGGTCCTCTACTGCAGGATCTCTCAGCTGTAGCAACGTGTCCCCTGGGCTGTGGTCTCATCCGAAGGACCAGGCGGCAAATGGTCTGCGTGGAAGCTCACTTGGTGGCTGTTGGCAGGATTCAGTTCACTGTGGATTGTGGGACTGAGGGTCTCAGGTCCTCGCTGGCTGCTGGCTGGAGGCTGCCCTCGGTTCTTTGCCACACGGACCTTCCCAACATGCTGCTTCCTTCACCACAGCAAGCAGGCTGAGAAGACCACAGAACGTATCAAGGCAGAAGTCAGTCTTTTGTAACTTAGTCTTGGAAGTGACATCCCATCATCTTTGACATATCAAAGATGATACGTCAAGAAGCCATCACCGGGTCCAGCCCACCCTCAGTGGGAGGGGATCACACGGGGGCATGAATAGGTGAGAGGGGCCTCACTGGGGGCAGTCTGAGAAGGCACCTTCTCTATTCTCTGGGCCTTCATTTCCGCACTCTAAAATGAGGAAATCACGGGGCGCCTGGGTGACTCAGTCAGTCAAGTGTCCAACTTCGGCTCAGGTCACGATCTCACGGTTTGTGGGTTTGAGCCCTGTGTCTGGATCTGTGCCGACAGCTCAGGGCCTGCAGCCGGCTTTGAATTCTGTGTCTCCCTCTCTCTCTGCCCCTCCCCTGCTCATGCTCTGTCTCTCTCAAAAATAAATAAACGTTAAAAAGATTTATTAAAATGGAGAAATCAGGACATGTACAGTGGAGTTGCTCATTCATTCAACAAAGAATTACTTGAGGGTCTGTGTTGTATCAGGCTCTTCTGGGCATGTGGTGACCAAGGTAGACAAGATTCCTGTCTTCATGAAGTTTACATTCCAGTAGGCAAGGAAGAGGACAGACGAGAAACAAGACGAGATCATTGGAGTTAGCAATAGGCATGAGGAGTAAATGAAACAAGATAGTTGATGGAGAGTGACTGGGTGCTAATTTTAGATGCGCCAGGGAAGGCCGCTCCGAGAAGTGACATTTGAACTGAAGCCTGCAGACCAAAGTAGCAGAATAGCATGTGCAAAGGCCCTGAGGTTGAACCGAGCTTGATTTGATTGACCACAAAAAGAAGGTCACTGCAGTTTCAACTTAGTTGAGTGAGGGGGAGGACGATGGAGAGGTAGTCAGCAGGGGGGCGGTGGAGAGCAAGGTGAGAGTTTGAGTTTCAGTCTGAGTGTGAGGAGAGTCGTGGCAAGGTTTTGAACAAGGGAGGGGCAGGCTTGGCACGTGCTATTTGCATATAAAGGCTCCTCTCTGGCTGCTGTGGATGAAGAACACACTTCAAGGGGACAGGGGTGGCAGCAGGGGGTCCAGGGAAGCGATCGGGAGGGGGGTTGTCTGGATGCGCAATAATGGAGGCTGAGACCAGGGTCCAGCCAAGTGGAGAGATTTTGGGGTGTCTTTTGGAGACAGAGGCAACCAGACTCAGCAAGAGATAGGAAGAGCGTGTTGGGCACAGGAAACGGGGAATCAAGGCTGATTCAGATCTGGGGTCTGAGCAACTGCACGGTGCCATTTGTCAGAGAAGGGGATGCTTTGGGAGTAGAACGGGGAGTTCTTTTGTGGCCACATTACGTTTGAGAGGGTAAACAGAGCCACGTTCACCGCCTGGTCGGTCCATTTTCTTTCTGCTCTACCAGCCAGCTCTGCGCTGTGCTTGCTGAAATGCGGGTTGCTGGGGACTGGCATCCAGGCCGTGTTCCCCACGCTTCTTCCTCGAGGCTGCAGGGGGACCCGGTTAGTCAGGGGTCTGGAACCCCGGTCCGGGCCAGGCGGCCTAGCACAGAGTGGGGTGGACGTAGCTGATTGGCGCTCAGCAACTCTCCTCCTTCTTCTCTTCCTCCTGGTTTGCCTCCCTCGGTATTGCAGAAGCCGGAAAATTAAAAAGCAAAAAAGACACAAAAACACAAAACCCCACAACAAGCCAAAGCGTTTCCTAGACTTCTTTGCCGCCCTGGCCCTGGAAGCACATGAGGTTCTGTTAACCAGAAATGCTCACGAGAGATTTGCAAGGCAGAAGTGAAAGCAGAACTCTGTGCGTTTGTACCTATTTCCAGCGTTGTGCGGCGTTGGGAGGTGTGCTTGGATTCTGTAACTCTGGTGGCGGTGCCTTTCCCACCGAGCAGAGGAAGCAGTTCCCCAGTGGCTCAGCTCTGTGGTGTTCTGACCCGTTCCAGGGCTACTCAGAACGTGGCCTCAGAGGCAGTAGCCTCACCCAGCAGCACCTGGGAGCTTGTTAGAAATGCAAGGTCTGGGGGCGCCTGAGTGGCTCAGTCGGTTAGACACTCTCGATTTCAGTTCTGGTCATGATCTCGTGGTTCATGAGTTCAAACCCCACAGCGGGCTCCGAGCTGACAGTGCGGAGCCTTCTTGGGATTCTCTCTCTCTCTCTCTCTCTCTCTCTCTCTCTCTCTCTCTCCCACTCTCTCTGCCCCTCCCATGATCTCTCTCTCTCTCTCCTTGAAATAACTAAACTAAACTTTAAAAATGTTTTTTAAAAATGCAAGGGCTGAGGCACCTGGCTGGCTTAGTTGGTGGGGCGTGCAACTCTTGGTTGTGGGTTTGAGCCCCATGTTGGGTGTAGAGATTACTTAAAAATAAAATCTTAAAAAATGTAAAGTCTTGGGCCCTACTCCCCAAAACCTATTAAACCGGGAAGTCTAGGGTGGGACCCAGGAAGCTGTGCTCTGGCCAAGTTTTCCTGGTGATTCATTGATTTCTTTTCTTTTCTTTTTTTCTTTTCTTTTCTTTTCTTTTCTTTTCTTTTCTTTTCTTTTCTT
>NW_024412512.1:4595322-4611440 GCF_014898765.1 Herpailurus yagouaroundi
TTTTCTTTTCTTTTCTTTTCTTTTCTTTTCTTTTCTTTTCTTTTCTTTTTCTTCCTTCCTTCCTTCCTTCCTTCCTTCCTTCCTTCCTTCCTTCATCTTTTACTTTTCATTATTTTTTTAAAATTTATTTTGAGAGAGAGAGTGTGAAAGCAGGGAAGGGGCAGAGAGAGAGGGAGAGAGAGAATATCCCAAGAAGTCTCCATACAGTCAGCCCAGAGCCTGAAGTGGGGCTTGAACTCATGAACTGCGAGATTATGACCGGAGCTGAAATCAAGATTTGGACGCCTAACTGAGTCACCCAGGCGCCCCCCCCCCCATTATTTTTTTTAATGTCAGCTTTACACCCAACTTCTGGCTTGAACTGACAAGCCTGAGGCCAAGGGTGGTATGCTGAACCGACTGAGCCAGTCTGGCACCCCTTGCCGGTGATTCTTCGGCACACTGACGTTTAAGAAATACTGGCCTGTGGTCCGCTCTCTTAGTCCCTCTAACAATGCCGGAAGCCCCCAAATCCTTGTATTAAATCCCTTTCTGCTTAATACGCCTATGATGGTCCTTGTCCTGAGCTCTGGCTGACAAAGGGGAATCAGAGTTCTAGACTTAATGTGTCTAGAACCCCAACCTCACTGCTTGATGGCCATGGGACGTTGGGCAAGACTGTGTGCAGCAAATCACAATTTCCAAAGATGGTCACAGAGATGTCTCCCATCCCACATGCCCTTCTGGAATCTTTCTTCTCTACCCTCAAGGGGGTGGAGTCTACATCCTACCCCCTTGAACCTGGGTGGGCCTTTGTGGACCCCATCGATCAGGAGTCCAGAGGACGCTATGTGACGTCTGCAGCTGGGTCAGCAAAAGGCAACGTAGTCTGCCCTGCTCTCCTGGGATGTCTGCTCACGGGGAACCTGCCACCACGCTGTGAGGATGCCCCAGCTGACTATGCAAGGGTACTGATGCCCTCCGTCTACCCACCCCATCTGAACAAATGGAGGCTGAGACCACAAGCGGCTTACTCAACACCACACAGTTAGTTAGCAATACAGCCTGCTCTGTCCCTCTCTGAAATCTCTGCCGCCCTCCCCAGCTCCCCCAGATCAGATGTCCCTTCAGCACCCAGGTCCATCCCATAAAGCTCCCTTGCCGACCCTCCCGCGGGGAGATGATACAACGCACGGGGCAGACACCTGGCAGGCCACCAGTTTATTTATTGCGGGTGAAGCAGAGGGGAGGAGGCCGGGGAGGCTTGAGGGCGCAACGCCTTTTGCTCACATGCTCCAGGGCTTCTCCCTCGGGCGGCGGCAGCCAGCCCCCCACCACCCTGGCAAACCAAGGTTGGCTAGGGCCGAGGGGAGGGGCGGGAGCCAGAGGGAGACGAGGCAGTCCTAGGGGAGGCGGGGCAAGGCCAGAGGGGTGGACAGTAAACTGGGAGCACAGTGGGGTCCGTGGGGGAGGTCAAAGGTGAAGGAGAGGTCCGCGCGAAGGGAGGCTCCCGGAGAGTTAACGGTGGGGCCCACGAGGGGGTGCGTGCGTCCACGTTAGAAGAGCTACGGGGAGGGCGCCCGCGGGTCAAGGGTCACCCGGGAAGCGCGAGGCTCGGAGGGGCGGGCCCAGAGGCGGGGCGGGGCCGGGTTGCAGCGCGGGGCGGGGCCTAGGCCACCTCCTCCTCCTCCGCCTCCTCCTCGAACTCGCCCTCCTCGGCCGTGGCGTCCTGGTACTGCTGGTACTCGGACACCAGGTCGTTCATGTTGCTCTCGGCCTCGGTGAACTCCATCTCGTCCATGCCCTCGCCCGTGTACCAGTGCAGGAAGGCCTTGCGCCGGAACATGGCCGTGAACTGCTCCGAGATGCGCTTGAACAGCTCCTGGATGGCCGTGCTGTTGCCGATGAAGGTGGCGGCCATCTTGAGGCCGCGCGGCGGGATGTCGCACACGGCGGTCTTGACGTTGTTGGGGATCCACTCGACGAAGTAGCTGCTGTTCTTGCTCTGCACGCTCAGCATCTGCTCGTCCACCTCCTTCATGGACATGCGGCCGCGGAACACGGCGGCCACCGTCAGGTAGCGGCCGTGGCGCGGGTCGCACGCGGCCATCATGTTCTTGGCGTCGAACATCTGCTGCGTCAGCTCGGGCACCGTGAGCGCGCGGTACTGCTGGCTGCCGCGGCTGGTGAGCGGCGCGAAGCCCGGCATGAAGAAGTGCAGGCGCGGGAAGGGCACCATGTTCACGGCCAGCTTGCGCAGGTCGGCGTTGAGCTGGCCCGGGAAGCGCAGGCAGGTGGTGACGCCGCTCATGGTGGCCGACACCAGGTGGTTGAGGTCGCCGTAGGTGGGCGTGGTCAGCTTCAGGGTGCGGAAGCAGATGTCGTACAGGGCCTCGTTGTCGATGCAGTACGTCTCGTCCGTGTTCTCCACCAGCTGGTGCACCGACAGCGTGGCGTTGTAGGGCTCCACCACCGTGTCCGACACCTTGGGCGACGGCACCACGCTGAAGGTGTTCATGATCCGGTCGGGGAACTCCTCGCGGATCTTGCTGATGAGGAGGGTGCCCATCCCGGACCCCGTGCCCCCGCCCAGCGAGTGGGTCAGCTGGAAGCCCTGCAGGCAGTCACAACTCTCGGCCTCCTTACGCACCACGTCCAGGACGGCGTCCACCAGCTCGGCGCCCTCCGTGTAATGGCCCTTGGCCCAGTTGTTGCCGGCTCCCGACTGGCCTGCAGAGGGAGGGGGACGGGACGGGACGGGACGGGACGGGACGGGGTGGGGGTGGGGGTGGAGAGCGCGCAGGGGGGTTACGGGGAGAGCTCCCCCTCACCCCGGCCATCCTAGGAGTCGAATAACAGCAATGAAATTATTATTATTGTGTTAGCGTTACTGTGGGTCGTTCTTGTGGTCTGCCTCTATCCTTGCTGGCTTCTCATCCAGCAGCCAGAGGGGATCCTGGGAAAGCCGGAAGCCATTCATGTCCCGCTTTGGCCCCGAAGCCTCCTGCTTTAAGCTCAAAAACCAGCTGGGTCTTTGAATAAAAGCCCAAGCCTCTCCGCCCCCACTCGGCCCACAGGGCCCTGCAGGACCTGCGAGCCCCTCTCCCTGCTCTCACCTCCTCTCTCTTTTCTGGCTCACTCTTCTCCAACCAGAGGGTCCTCCTTGCTGTTCCTCCAACACACCAGGCCCAGTCCTGCCCCAGGGCCTTTGCACATGCATTCCCTCTGCCCGAAATGGTCTTCCCGCAGATACCCACATGGCTCTCTCACCTCCTTCAGGGCTTTGTCACTCTCACTGAGGCTTTCCTCCCATTTCTTATTCCTCTTCCTTGCCTTTTTTTTTTTTTTTCCCCCCTGAAGCACTGACAAACTTACGTGTTCTTGTTACTCATGTCCATTGTCTGTAATCTCACCGGGAAATGTGACCTCCAGGAGGGCAAGGATTAGTATTAGTGGATGGGCCGGTATTTTTGTGAAAAGGTTAACATTTCTTCTCATTCCCTCCTTTGACTCCACCCTGGTCTGACCTCATCAACCCTGTTCTGGACTGGTTCCCACCCGCCTCCCCACCCTCTACAGAACAGTCTGTTCTCCTGCCAGCAGCCAGAGGGCGTCTGTGAGCACCTGAATCATGTCCCACCCCCCCCTACCCACAATCCTCCAGGGCTCCCACTTCCCCGGGGGCACAAGCCCAGGTCTTCCCTGCAGCCCACAGAGCCCTAAACAACCTGCCCCTACCCTGTCTCGTGCCTGCACTCACCTCCTCCCTCTCTCTCCCTGGTCCACTCTGCTCTAACCGCATCGGGCTCCTTGCAGTTCCTCCAGCACACCAGGTGCTGCCCCAGGACCTTTGCGCCTGCTGTTCATTCTGCCTGGGATGCCCTTACCCCCAGGTACTCACATGGCTGACTTTTCTTTCGGGTCTTTGTGCCATGTCACCTCCTCAGAGAGAAACGGGATTGCCAGGCAGTCGGTCTCCTGACTCCACACTTTTACCGCTGCCTCCCCACCCAGGCTCCCAGAAGCCTTCACATCTGTTGGTCCCGATGGAGCCACCCATAGTTATCCTAGACTCCCTCACACCCTTTGGTCAACATTGTTTAGTCCTTCCACAGCCATATCCCAAGGACGTATTGTATGCCATACCCACACGGGAGCATCGTTATCTTGCTGAATCATCACACAGACCAGAGAGGGGAAGTTGTTTGTCCAAGGTCACACAGCCTGTCCTGTCAACGCGTAGGCTTCAGACTCTATAAACCACCCTGCTCTGAGGAAGAGAGGTTCCCCGGGGTGCTGGGGGAGAGGGTGGAGCCCCGGGGTCTGAGGCCAGGTGGGTGGGTGTGTGCAGCCAGCCTGACCTGGGAGGCACTAGGAACAGTGTCTCTGAAGGATGTTCACAGAGCGTGTGTGCCCCAGGAACCTGAGCGCCACAAATGTGTCTGCTGTCTTCACGTGTGCTGTTCCCTCGGTCTTGCACATCTTTCCTCCCTTCAATGCCTCTTGGTCAGTCTAGGTCCTACTCATATTTTAGGCTGCAGGTATTAACAGTGATTGTGATAATGAAAAGTACAAATGCTTATGTGCTTTTTCCTCTCTGTTAGATACGGTTCTGAGTGCTCTCTGCATATTCACGGCTTTAAGCCTCACGATTGTGATGATGAGTAGGTCTTTTTTATAATCTCTGCTTTAAAGATGTGGAGACTGAGGCACAGAGAGCTGAAGGAGCCTGTCTACAGTCACCCAGCTGACTTTCAATCAGTGGCTGAGTTGTACTTATTTAGCTTCTCTGTTGCACATCCCTCCCCTGGGAGGTCGGCTCCAATAGGGTAGAGAATCTTCTCTGCTTTGTTCTTCTGGGGTGACGGCAGGGCCCGGTATGCCGTAGGTGCTCAATAAGTTATTTGTTGAATGCGTGAAATGGCAGAACTGGCATTTTCACCCAGGCAGTCTGGCTCCAGTCCATGCTGTTAAATTAAAATGCCACCTCCTCCAGGAAGCCTTCTCTCCACCCTCCTCCCTAGCAGATGCCCGTCCTGGGCTCTCACGGTGGCCTGTGTGTCCTCCATCACAACCCTGACTGCCCTGTTCACCTCCCCCGCGGGGCTGTGGGACCCCGTGGCCACCAGAGTCTCCTAAGCTACGCGGGGGGATTTTTCACCAAGCATTTGGAAGTCAAAGGAGCACGGGGGCTTCCTGTGCCTGGAACTCACCAAAAACAAAGTTGTCGGGCCGGAAGATCTGGCCGAAGGGGCCAGAGCGAACCGAGTCCATGGTGCCCGGCTCCAGGTCCACCAGCACGGCTCTGGGAACATAATTTCCTCCTGCAGGGAAGCAGATGGAGGGCGGCTGGGGGTTGCGGGAGTGCCAGGAACCAGCATCCTGCCCCCTCCCAGCCTCCCCACCCCCACTTATGCAGGTGCCCCCGGGCCCCTACCTGTGGCCTCATTGTAGTACACGTTGATTCTCTCCAGCTGCAGGTCACTGTCTCCGTGGTATGTGCCGGTGGGGTCGATGCCGTGCTCATCACTGATCACCTCCCAAAACTAGAGGGATGGCGGGGGTGGGGGTGGGGGTGGGGACGGGTAAGGGCAGAGGGCGGGGAAGCGGGCGGCCAGACCTGTCCCTGCCTCTCCGGGCCCACGACCTCCAACCGCCTTCCTAGCTGCCACCTGTCCCCAAGCAAGGCGAAGGGGGGACCTAGAGGCATGGTGGGGAGGGCAGGCATGAGGCAGCAAGAAGGGAGAGGTGGGGGCGGGGGTGGAGCCGAGTCACCACCTCGGCGGAGCCTGCCGGTGTCAGCTCGCCCAGGCTGCAGCGTGCGGGGAGGGGCAGGGTCCCTTTGTGCGCGTGGAGAGGACAGTGGGCCAGCTGTGCAGCCAGCTGTGGTCAGCGGACGGAAGGCTGGGCCCCACCCCCACAGGCCTCTTTGTTCCCAGCCTGGCCCTGCCCCCGCCCCCCCCCCTCCCCTAACCGTCCCCGGGGTCCTGGCCTCCCGCGGACCCCATCCCTCCGAGAGGCCCCAGGTGGGGGAGCTCTGCGGAGCCCGTGGACCTGCTCGGCTCCTCTCGGCCGCCCTCGGGGCCCCAGCCCCCGCGCACCTTGGCTCCGATCTGGTTGCCGCACTGGCCGGCCTGCAGGTGCACGATTTCCCGCATGGCGCTGGTGCTGATGGTGGACGCGGCGGCGGCGCTGGCGCTGGGAGCTGCGGCGGCGGGACGGGAGGTGGACGCGGCGGCGGCGGCGGCGGCGGCGAAGCAAGGTCCCTGCGCCCCCGGGGCGCCTCTATATGAGCGGGCGGGGCCCGCGTCACGGCCGGTCACCGGCCCGCCCCGCCCCCTGGTCCCGCCCCGGGACGGAGGGTGCCGGGGTGGAGGGATCCCTCCGGGGGCCCAGGCTGGGGCACGCCGGGGCCCCGTGCGCCCCCGCCGCGGGCCGTGGGGTGAGGCCCCTCGAGCTCCACCTAAACATTTCCTCCCCCACCCGCTCCACCCGGCTCCCAGCCGGGCCTGGCGACCGGGGTCTTGCGGGGATGGGGCGGGGAAGGGAGAGCGCCGAGTAAACGAGCTGCGGATCGATCCCGTCTCTCCCCCATCCTCCACCCCCGCCCCCCCCCCCCCCCGGGCGGCCCTGCCTCAGTTTCTCATCCGTAGCCTGCCTCCTCCTTCCGTGTAGGTCTCCTTTGCCAGAACCCTTGCGACAACCGAGAGGACCCCTAGTGGGGCGAGCTGGGGGGGCTCCGGAGCTGCGGTCTGTTTTGGGGGGCGGGGGGCGGGCGGTTCCTGGAGGACTTGTCCTGGAGCCGCATAGTAAGTGACACCACGATTTTTCTTTCATGTTTGGCTGGGGATGCTTGTGGACGCTGATGGAGGTTGTGGGGGACAGTGCGCTCCCCCTGGACACCTCTGTTGGGCTTTGGGTCCTTGGCAGGTGCGGCCAGCTCCAGCCTTGCCTGGCGTTGAACCTCAAGGAGTAAGATTTACAGCTGGATTATACATGGGATGGATAGATAGCCCCTGGGACTGCCTTGCCGCCCCCCCCCCCCCCCAATAGGCACCTCTCTTCGCCTTACCTTGGCATTTCTTGTTAGCTGAATGACCTTGCACGGTCACTTTGCTTGTCTTTGGCTGAATTTCCTTATCTGCAAGATGGGGCGGTCAATGCCTGCCCTCTAGGGCCATGGGGAGGGTCTGATGAGATGGCCCAGTTAACAAGCCAGGCCCGACTTTCTCTGCACAGAGTAAACAATACATTGTAGCTGTTGGTATTACAATTATTATCAGGGGCTGGACAAGACTTTCTGTGCTGAGCCTCCAGTGGAGGCCAGACCCCTTGGGGCCACCTTCTGCTGACCTCTAGCTGTGCCACGGGCGGAAGCCTCGTCCTCACCTCCTCTGCATCCCCCGTGGCCTCCAGCTATTGGGGGGGGGGGGAAGGTTAGTCAGGTTGGCTACGTGGCTGGGACCTCACATTTGCCATGGCTTCTGGTTTTGACCCGTGGTTCTCAACAGGGGGACACTTGGCCATGTCATGTCCAGACAGGGGGTGTGTGTGGTCCTGCCATCTAGTGGTGAATGTTGCCAAACATTCTACAAGGCACAGTTTAATCCCTCCCCCCTCCCCCCCCAGCCTCAAGAATGATCTGGCACCAAATGGCAATAGGCCTGAGAAACCTTGTGTTATTAATTGGGGGAAAAATGGAGACCCCCGAGCTCTCATTAGACACAATAGGTTTCTGATGGGTTAGACAGCTGTTTTATGGTTTAAACCAGGGTGACCCCCACCCCCGTATCTGTGGGTCACTTCCTCTTGCCTACCCCCCCCCCCGGGGGGGGTATTTAAATGTGTGCAGGGCTCACAGTAGGTCAGATGATTATGAAGGCAGAATTTCTTAGGGGCGGTGTCAGCGAGATCCTGTAACCCAGGGGGTCTCAGCTGCGGTGCCGTGCTCCCCCAGGGGATGCTTCCCAATGTCTGGAGACATTTTTGCTTATTACGACCTGGAGGTGCTACTGGCCTCCAGTGGGTGGAGCCCAGGGATGCCACCCAACGCTCTACAAGGCAAAGCATTATCCAAACTCCAAATGTCAATAACGCCAAAGTGGAGAAACCCTGATTTAGACCTTTGAGGTTATGACCCAGTGTGTCATCACTGACCCCTGAGACATGGATTTCCACTGACCCATGTTAACATGTCTCGAAAATCCCGCGTTGGCATTTTGTAATTTTTTCATATAGCAAGAGTCATAAAAAATATAAAAATGGAAGTGGCCCTGCTGGGAGGGGCTGACTTGGGGCTCAGCCCCAGAAAAATGGATGTCCTGGGTCACTCCGCCAGGGCAGGGCTGATCTGGGTCATGGATTGAGCCCCAGAGAGCAGGGCGTCCTGCTGGGAAGTGTACCTGGGAAGGGACGGTCTCTAGAGAGTATGGGCTCTATGGTGTCGTCTATGTCTGTCTGCATCAGGGCCTCCCTGGTGGTCCTCAGGAGAGCAGAGGGAGGGCAAGGGGGAAGAGAGTGGAGAGTCAGGGTGGTCTTCCAGCCCCTGGGGTTGCTGGGACCTGGCTGGCAATGCCTGAGATGTGAAGAAGCCAGAGACAAAGAAAGCCTGTAGGCATGAAGGCAGAGGGGGTTGGGGTGGGCTGATGTCACTTGTACCCCATGGCTGCCCCACCCTGGGAGGTAAAATGTGCCAGGCCCCCAGGCACGCCGACCCTCCCTGGTAGCATGCTTTCGCCTACCACCCAGAAAGCCGTCGAGGCTCTCCCTCCGGGAATCCGAAGACCAGATTTATACTGGTGGTGCCGAGAGTCCAAGATCCGGATGTGGCCAGTGAATAGAGCCAGGGACAAGAAAAGGAGCTGGATGACGGGCTGTTAAGAGCCTGTGTTTTTTTTTTTGTTTGTTTTTGGCTTCAGGAGCGGGTCTGCCCACAGAGCTGGGGGCAGCTGCGCAGGGTCTCAAGCCCCAGGAGCGGGTATGCAGAAGGACTCCCCACTGCAGTTTTGCACCCATCTGCCTGCCCGGCCCTGGGCAGCCATAGTGTGAGGCAGGACATTCTATCTTGCCAGTTTCGTATGGAAATGGATTTCAGCCTCTAAAGAGGCTATTGGCTCTGCACCCCACCCCCCCCAAACCAGCACTGTAAGCGAGCTAGCTCTATGCTGTGAGCCACACGCCAGTGTTGGGAGACATGTAGGATGCCGAAGAGAGGGTTTCCCATGCAGTCTGGTGAGACCCTGTGGGGAAGCTCACGGTACCCCCACCTCTTGCCGGGGGTCACAGCCCCGATCGAACTGGGTTGGCGTCATCAGGGAGCCCCGAAAGAGCAGAGGATGGGCTCCTGATTTTGCAACGGAACACAGAAAGCAAAATCCCATTTTAAAACACCAGGTTAAGTTACTACCTCGGGATGAGCAGCAAGCACAGGGAAGCGGCTGCGGGGCATTTCAGGAGAAATCGGGCATCAGCACTTGGGGAATACTCGTGAGGTGGGGGGGATTCCCAGAGACCCAGAACATTCCGCTCACTAAATGGACCACCCTTTCTGAGGTCTGCAAAACCCAGGAAAGGCCTGCCTTCTAATTGTGTGTGATCTGTCCACCGTGTGGGGGCCACACTGCCACCCCATCTGTGAGCCTCAAGGCATTGACATGCACCCCAACTCCCAGTCCACCTCGGGGCAGGGGTGGAGTCTGTTTTGCCTATTATTAATGATAATGGTGATATTTTAGCCAGATCCTGTTCTAAGTGCTTTGAGTGTGTCAGCTCGTTTGTGCTTTAGCTCGTGAAACCACAACCCTAGGAGGCAGAGGCGGTTTATATGCCCATTTCACAGGTGGGGAAATGGAGGCCCTGGGAGGTTGAGGATTTCACACACAGTTGAGGCTGGGAATAAAGTCCATACATTCCAGGTCCCAAGCCCCTGATCTTTTATCACTGTGGGAGGTGGTAGTTATTTGGTTACTTGGTCTTTAAAAAAAAAGGGGGGAGGGGAAGGCTGTCAGTCGAATGGGCGTCTTTCAGGAGGAAAATGTTGCCGGTGTGACCAGTAGCTGGTGTGAGCCGTGTGACTGTCACGTGCTCCGTGGCCTGGCCTCTGTCTGTGCCATTGTGTCTGCCCACCATGCTCCCTGAGTGCTGTGGGCTGGCTCCGCTGTGTGAGATCTCATGCCACCACCCAAGTCTGTGCTCTCTTTGTCCCCTGGGTCATTGACTCCTTTCCGGAGGTTTCCCTTCTCCCCAGCTCCTCCTGTCACCTCTCCGCCCAGACCTCAGACCTCCACCTCCCCTGGGCCCAAATCCCCTTCCCCCTGCCCTTGGCGGAGTCCAGCCCTGGGCATGAACCCAGCCTGGCACAGGCCCTCTCCAGCTGCAGAGAGGGGGAGACGGAGAGTTCTGGAAATTGCTGTTGCAGGACAGGGATGCTGAATGAGCCTTAAGAGGAGATAGGCCCTCCCCATTCTAGCCCTCCCAAGTCCAGGGGCATACACCAGCTCTGTGGAAGCCGTGCCTGGCGCTGGTGGGGGTGGGGGACAACGGAGCATTCTCTGGCCTTGCCCGGTGGATGGCCCGCCTCCCACTAACACTCGCCGCCAGATACGCCTTGGAGTACATCCCCGAGGAGGCGTGCTCAGAATAGAAGGATTTTCTGGGAGACCGGTGGGGGAGGGGCGGAGGAGGGCTGACACCTGCTGACCTCAGATGCGGCTGGGGTGTGGCAGGGGCTGCTTCCTGGGTTCCCCTCAATGCCCGCCCGCTCGCCTGGCATCGAGGACATTCTCGGGGTGCCTGGTGCAGGTGTCGGCGATGTAGCTGCTCTCATAGTTGAAGGAAGCTGGGTTGGGCAGGGACCGTGCCAGGAAGCGGGGCCTTAAGAGACTTGTGGTCATCTCATGCCACCAAACACGAAGGTCCCCAGATGCTTGGAGACCACGGCCACGTGGGGGCTCTTCGTGAGGGTTGGCAAGCTTACCTGCAGGCCCTGGACCCGGACCACCTCTCCCAGGCTGGTCTGCGGGCCACACTGGAGAGGGGAGGGGTCACCGCCGGGGGCAGGGGTGCAGCACGAGTGGGAGCTCCCCAAGCCTGTGTCTCAGACAATCTGCATTTCTCCCTGTCAGTGGGGGACAGGTGGGGCTGGGTTCCCACCAAGCCAGGCAGAAGGGCATCGCTTCCCGTGTCACCAAGAAGGAGGGTGGGCATCCCCCTATTTTATGTCAGACCTGGGCGGGAGTCCCACATCCGGAAGGGGCGGGACTTCCTGCTACACCAGGAGAAACGTGTGGGCTTCCTCCCAAATGTCAGAAAATGGGGGTGGGGGGGGGAACGACTTTCCTTTTCACCAGGATAAAGAGGCAGGATGTCCCCTCTATGTTTGAAAGAGGTTTCCCAGCTCCCCAGAAGAGGGGCAGCACCGCATCCTGCTTTATCAATATGAGCGGTGGGCTTCCCTGTGTGTTGGGGGGACCGGGGCTGTGCTTCCTCTGTGCCTAAGGCACCGAGGCAGGCATTTCCTCTATTCTGTGTTAACAAAGGGTGAGCCTTACCATGTGGTTCCTCAAGGAGAGGGGTTCTGTGCCGTGGAGCAGCGCGATTTCCCATCTCGTTGGGAGCAGAGTTGGTACCTGCCCCTGCCTCCGGCTTACGCTTTGCCAGAAAAAAGGGGGGAAGCTGGCCCGTGGCGTGTCACCACTGCACGGGCGGAAAGTGGCCAGCCCCTCACCCTGAAGAGGCAGAGTCAGAAGCCCACGATGGTGAATACTGAGTCCTCGATGGTGTAATGGGCCCCCCGGGGGTATTTGGTGGTAGTGTCTTCGCAGGAGAGGCCTTGCATGTAGGGTAAGAACAAACCGCTCTCGCTCGGCTCACTGGGGATGCTGACTGCCTGGGGCGGACAGTTGGCCTGACGCTGACTCTCCTTAGGCCTTCCGGCCGGTCTATCCTGCCTGCATCTCCACAGCCTGGACGTGGTGGCAGGGTGGGGAAGGCTGTGTAGGGAAGATGGTCTGGACAGAAGGCCAGAGGAGGACAGAGCTCCAGGGACCCATGCGTGGGTGGGGTCCTGTGCACAAAGTGGGTAAGGGGTTAGAATAATGAGGGGGCAAGGGTAAGGGGGTTCCTTTCTTTTCTTTTCTTAAAATGTTTTATTCATTCTTGAGAGAGAGAGAGCAAGTGGGGAAGGGGGGAAACAGAGGATCCAAAGCAGGCTCTGCAGTGACAGCAGAGAGCCCAATCCAGGGCTCGAACTCACAAACCATGAGATGGTGACCTGAGCTGAAGTCGGACGCTTAACCTACTGAGCCACCCAGGCGCTCCTGGCTGTGAATCTTCTTCTGTTTCTTTCTTGGTGAGCGTGAATCTCTGTCTTTGTAGGTATGGAACCATGTGTTTTTGGAAGTGTGTTTGTGTGTACGTGGGTGTTTTGGTACGTGCACCTGTGTGCTGGGGATGTCAATGAAGGCAGACGTGTGCGTCTTGGTGCGTGCACGTATGCACCATGCATGTGTTGTGTGAATAGTGGTTGTGCGCGCGCGCGTATGTGTGTGTGTGTGTGTGATTATGCATGTGTGTTCATGGAAGTGTGGTGTGTGTGTGTGTGTTCGTGCCTATATCTATGGCTCTGTGTCTGAGCTGGGTGATATGGTGTGAATACTGTGTGTGAGCATGGCCTGGGGCCCCTCACCTGACACCCCATCCTGAAGTCAGGCAGGGCAGGGGGGTCTCGTCTCAGGCTGTCAGGCCCACCCACCCTAAAGGCTTACTCCCAGACCTGCCACCCTCTCGTCCCGTTGCCCACTGAAGTCTGGTGGAGCTAGGTAGTTGGAACCTAGCCTCCTACAGCCCCCAGCTCCCTTCCTGGGCTAAGAGGGCAAAGCTAGTGTCCCAACCTGCCCTCCTCTTCCCAGCAAAGGGGCTTTGGTCACCAGCTCTACCCACTGGGGAATTGGGGGCGGGGCTGGCATATGTCAGCCACACATCTAGACTCCAGGCAAGCTCAGGCCATAGACGTACATCCACACACAGAGTCCGACATACACAATTACACGATACAACCACACAGTCTGACCCAGACACACACACACACACAGAAACACTGTGTGACAATATACCCGCAACACATATAGGCCCATCTAGACCCAGACACACACCAAGCTACGCAAATACCATCAGATCCATCCCAACCCAGATTCATAGTCCCAGGCTCAATCACAGAAGTCACGCACAATAAACACACCTCTCTAAGCCAATACAACACGACAACACAATAACATACGACACAGAGACCCGGAGACACGCATACATATCACAGAGTCAGATGCACCCAGATAAGCTCTACACTCACACCTCAGCACAGATGTAGCCAGATGTAGAAACAGACTGACGTACACATGTATGTGACATGCACGCATGAACACATATGCCTGGAATCGTACATTCACATGGATGTAAGTACCTCACAGACCAATCTCAGATACACAGATAGGCTCAGAGACTCACTTACAAATACACACAGCCAAACATACACAGAGATACACAGTGCAGACTCTCTCTCTGCCATAGACACACAGATACACAACTCAAAAAGACACACAGTGAATAAAATCATACGAGAGACTGAAAAAAAATTGTTGAAGGGGGAAAATAAAGTCATATGCAAGACTGACAAAAAAGAAAAAAAAAATGCACAGCCGGATGCTGTTCTGGGCACACAGACCCAGGAAGACAGGTCATACTTGTAGAGAGTCCGTTTCTCCTCCATGCACACAGACACACATTGACCCAGTCACCCCAGAAATACACTGATGTAGACATGTGACCCAAGTACATGCCCAACGGCAGCCAGCCAGCCAACAGTCCAAGGACCCTTGGATAAAGACAGGTAGATAGACCCCTCCACAGATCTTTGGGTGTCGTGATTGGGGGGTGCTCAAGGCTGGTGGGGAGGGGGCTCACCCAGCAGCAGACAGAATATGTCCAAAGCCACCAACATCCTGGGGGTCCAGATGTGCAGCAGGGGGTGGGGCAAGACTGTCCTGCACGGGTCCCCAGACCAGGCACTGGTACCAGATCACGAGCTGGGGCAAGGCCAAAATGGCATGTGGTAAATTCATCAACTGCGGGCGACAGGGTGGGCACACCCATCTGGACTGGAATTAGTGTCCTGTGAGCTGGACGGGGCCACAGAGGGGAGACACGGGCCTGGACAGTGAATACCACTGTGGCAGGGGTGGGATCCCACTGCAGGCAGGTACTTAGATGGCCAAAGGGTTAGGGCCTTCCAGAGGAAGGGCAGGGCTGGGGAAACTGAGACCTCCCTAGCTCCAGTAGCGAGGAGCCCCTCCACCCCCATCCCACACCAGGAACTTGGTGGCTTTGGGGTAGGACCTTGATAGTGTGTGTGTGGGGGGGGGGGGGGGACCTGGAAGAAGGAAGGGTGGAACAAAAGGGGCGGGGCCTAAAGGAATTGGACCAAGTGACCAGAGGCCCCGCAGGCCACAGAGCGCCCGAGGAAGTCAGACTAGGGATGGGGGTGGTTTGAAGGCTTGGCCTGAGAAGGGGCCGCAGAGTTCCTGAAAGGTGGAACCAGGAAAGGGGAGAGGACTTTAGATAGGAAACAGAAGGACGGGGCCTGGGAAGAGGGTGGTTCTGGACTAAGAGAGGTACCAAAGTAAGTCGGGGAGGCGAGTGGGCGGAGGGCCTGGAGGCTGATGGCAGGGAAGTGGGCAGAATCTGGTGAGAATGACCCGAGGTGGACGCCACCGGGGGGGGGGGGTGGGGGGGGGTAAGCAGGGCCTGGAAGTCAAGAGCTGGGGGAAGTGGGCGAGGCCTGGGGAGAATGACAGAGAAGTGGGCGGGATGGGGAGGCTGATGGCTGGGCAACTGGGCGGAGCCCAGGGAGAATGACGGAGTAGTAGGCGGGACTTGGGGCGAGGGTTGGGGGGATGTCTGGGAAGTGGGTGGGACTGGGGAGTGGGACTAGGCCTGGGAGGGGGATGGGAGGATGTGGGCGGGACTCGGAGTGGGAATGGGCGGGGCCCGGGTGGCTGACGGCAGGGGGAAGTGGGCGGGGCCTGGGGATAATGACAAGTAAGTGGGCGGGGCTGGAGAATGGTCAGGGCTTGGGAGAAGGGTCAGACCTGGAAGGGGCCGACCCACCTTTCTTAGGGTCAAAGTCACGTCGGCGATGGCTGGTAATTCTCTCGCACCAGCGGCCTCTGCCCTGGACATTCCAGAACTTGGACGAGTCTTTGGTGGTCATTTTCTGGCCGAGAGCCAGGCGGGGCGGGCGAGCACCCCTCCGTCTGCGCTACCGATCGCCCCGCCCTGCCGAGCACCCTAGGCGCGTCTCATTGGTCGGCCGCGGACCAATGGGAATCCGCCTCCCGGCTCACTGGGTCTTCCGAGGTACCGCGGGCAGCGCCGGGCAGGGGCGCGGGGCTAGGTCGTTGGAGCCGGGCGGTTGAGGGTCTTCCGTCCCACTGCAGCTTCCCGGCTCTGTTTCCGGGCTTAAGGCCTGACTGATCGGGTTTCGGCTGCCTGTCTCCCCGCTGCCCCGTCGCCACGCCCCTTCCTCACCCGCCTTTGCATTGAGACCAAAGACCTAGAAGCACCTTCTCTCTACCCTCAAGTAGACCGCCTCCCTACGCCCACTCGCTTTGCAGCCGGGGGTTGAGGCTCCTGATCCACCAGGGGTCGCCCGCGGCCTACATTGGGTGCCGCTGCCAAGGAAAGGGACCTACAGATTCCTCAAGGAAGTGAAAGACAGGTCCCCGGGAGAGCCTGGGTTCCCACTTAGGAGGGGAGTGGATCTTGGACGATTGAAGGATGGGCTTGGGTTCCTTTGGGTTTGTTCCCTTGTACTTTGCATCTTTGTTCCAAGTGTCTTGCGTGTCTCTCTAGGTCAACTTGCGCCATTGTGTTACTTATGTGCCTCCGGTGGTCTCTGGGTGTCTGATACTGTGTGTCTCTGATGGCATATCCCAGGAGGTTTGAGTCTCTTTGACGCTGTTTATGTGTTAGTGGGTATGTGTATAGATTTGATGGCTGCTCTTGGGTATCTACGAGTATGTGTCCAGGTATGTGTCTCAATGTGTGTGTGTGTGTGTGTGTGTGTGTGTGTGTGTGTGTGTGTGTGT
>NW_024412512.1:4611450-4617074 GCF_014898765.1 Herpailurus yagouaroundi
TGTGTGTGTGTGTGTGTGTGTGTGTGTGTGTGTGTGTGTGTGTGTGTCTTGTTTTGTGTGATTGTGTATGACTTGAATGGAGGTGTCTGTGGTACCCCTTTGTCTATCTGCTTTGTGGCTGCCTCCCTGAGCAAGTTGGAGAGTCCCTTCCAGGTGGTGGCCCTCCTGGGACTTCCTTCCTGGGGCAGTTGGGCTTGCTTCCCAGCAGAATGATCTGGCTTCTCATGCCAGGCCCCTCTGAGGGGTCCTGGGGGCTGGCCCTGGTCTGCCTGGGCCTTCCCCATCCCTGTGTCCTTCTACTGCCCTTAGCAGGGAAACACCATTTCCTGCCCTTGATGTCATTGGTGCTAAATTTTCCCTTCTTCAGCTCGGGCTACTGGTTTCTTTCTACGTGTGTGCACACCTGACCACAATTCCGTGCTTAACATAAAAACAAAACAAAACAAAACAAAGCAAAACAGTAGCACATGGAAAATGCAGGTGGGCGAAAGCATATACAGTGAGAGAGCCACATTTGCTCACCGCAGATTCCTCTGTTGTTTTTTTTTTTTTTAATATATATATACCTTCTAGAAATGTGCTGTGCAAATATATCTCTGCTCTAAAGCAAAACACGTATTTCAGTACAAGGCATCCTGCAGCTTACTTAGTTTTCCTAGCCCCTGGACATCTCTCTCGAGCCCCAAGGAGGTGACTCAACCTCGTGCACAGCTTGATTACCAAATTGATTCTATGAAGAGTAATCTGTCCAGTTCTTTTTCAGCGGCTGCTTTGGCCGTTTGCAATCGCAACACTTTTGCAACAGACATTCCTGCCTGTCTGCCTCTCTGTTCAGATGTCCACACTAGGTTTTCGACCCTGGTGGTATGTTCACGAGGAGAACCAGGCTGTCAGCCCCACTGGTAGCAATGACGGCTAACTGCTTGGAGCACCTTATATGCCAGGCCGGGCACTGGTCTGGCTCCCAGTCCTGGACAATAATCTTATGAGGTGGTCACTGGTGGTAGCCACACTTCCCAGATGGGAAAACCGAGGCACAGAGAGGGGAAGGAATTTGCTCAAGATCATGCAACTAGCAAGAGGCAGAGCTGGGCTCATGAAGCTGAGCAGTTTGGATCGTGTGCTAGTGCTGTTTCTCAAGCAGGGACATAGCTGTGCATATACGGGGACCCCCTTCCCCCCCACACCCTTTCCTCATTCCTAAGTGTGCAACGTCACATTGGAAACACATGATTCTGGAGTAGCTGCTCATGCACTCCAACTCCACAGAGCTGAATTGCTTTGCACGACCATGCCTTGTAGTGCTGACACAACACCACAGGTACACACGCTCACGTATGGGGCCCTATGTTTTTCCGTCCTATCTAGGGCTACGGAGACCCGAACCTAGCTTTTCCAGAGACTTGGCTAACTTGTATAACACAAGTCCCCCTTCTGTGTCTCTTTCCTCCTTCTACACATGTTAACATTGCCGTGGCTCAAGACCAACCCCCTTTGATTTGATTCTTCCCTTTTTTCTCCTTCTTGTTTACCACACCCCCCCCCCCCCATTTGCTTGCTCTCTCCCTCCTGTTCTTGCTCAGCGGACATCACTACACTTTGCCTCTGCCCTAGGGGAGACAGAGGATCCAGGCCAGCTAGAAGTTGACACAGGCTGGGGGGAGGGCCACCTGCAGGGGCTGGGGAGCAGTGTAGAACCCAGAGATCAGGAACTGAATTTTGCTAAGAAAAATCAATGCATACCTCCTGGGGAGGTACCTGTTCACTGGGCTT
The DNA here is from genome assembly GCF_014898765.1 of Herpailurus yagouaroundi. Classification (NCBI taxonomy): domain Eukaryota; kingdom Metazoa; phylum Chordata; class Mammalia; order Carnivora; family Felidae; genus Herpailurus; species Herpailurus yagouaroundi. Next base: position 4,613,224 of record NW_024412512.1, read on the forward strand.
CCTAGGGGGAAGGCATGGTACTCCTCCCTCCAACTACTTCCTGCCCCGCGCCCCCCCCCCCCTTAAACGCTGTGATGATAAGGGTGAGGAGTCAGGTCCTACCCCTAAACGCAAGGAAAACCGGGCCCACGCTCGCCTTGGGGAGACAGCTGAACGCAGAGGTGCTACTCTAGTGAACGTGGGATGCCAGCAGGGTGATGATGAGAGCCTCACGGTGGGCAGGGCTGCCTGGCTCAGATGTCCCGACCACAGCAGCGCGTCATGGCACTCCCTGGCTGTGGCCTGATCCTTCCCCGATCTGCTGGGCTTTGTTTCCTCTCCTTGGGGGGTAGTGTATAGGACTCTTCCAAGTCCCTTGGTGCAGGGAGGAGTTCAGAACAGTCATCGTGAGTCACTGAGGCTCATCGACTTCAATGTTTTGTTGGAGTCTTGGTTTCTGCATCTACATATCGGGGCTGACGTTGTACTGGGGCTGTTAAGAGATTCAGTGGTCATATATGCCAGCCCGCCTTTATTGAGCATTTACTCTGTGCCTGGTACTGCTCACGGCAAGCTCTCAACCAGCCTTTGAGACGTACTTTTATTCCCTTCAACATATAGGAAAAATGAGGCTCAGGGAGGTGAAGCAGGCTGCCTGAGATCACACAGCAAGAACTTTGAGAGCTGAAATTCCAAACTCAAGAGCAGAGATGGCAACTTTTTTTTTTTTTTTTTCCTGAAATGGACCAGAGAGAGTAAATATCTTGGGCTTTGTGGGCCAGTCTCTGTCGCAACTGCTCAGCTCTGCTGTAGTATTGGAAATATGGTCATAGGCAACCCTCAAATGAATGGGCGTGGCCACGTGCCAACAGAACTTTATTTGCGGACACTCACATTTGACTTTCATGTAATTTGCACATATGCCATGAAATAATTCTTCTTTTGAGTTTCCCCGGCCACTCAAAACCGGAAAAAAATGGAACGAAAATTTTGTAGCTCGTGGACTGTGGTTTCTTGACCTCTAGAGCCTGTGTGGGTAACTGTCATGCTGGACTTCACTCGTTCATTCATTCATTCATTCATTCATTCAATGAATATTACGGAGGCTGGCCATTTTCTGGGCACTGGAGGGAGAAGGGTCACAAAGCAGATGAAATGCTTCTCTTCAGGAGATAACAATTTTGTAGGCAAAACCAGCAAGGAAATAAAGAAATAAGAATATTTCAGATGGTGGAAATGCTCTCAAGGAAACTCAGCAGGGGCAGTGTCACCCGGGACCCCAGGGGGGGACACTTTCATGCAGGTCATCGGAGAAGGTGATGCTTGTGGTCCCCCAAATACCATTGTTGTCAGCGGAGGCAATCCTTGGCTGTGGGCCTACTGTGGGGGTAGGACTTAATAATAAACAGACTGGCCCAAGGGGCCCCCGGTGGCTCAGTTGGTTGAGCTTCTGACTCTTGATTTCGGCCCAGGTCTTGTTCTCACTACATGGGGCTCTGTGCTGACGATGTGGAACCTGCTTGGGATTCTCTCTCTCCCTCCCCCACTCGTGTGCCCTCTCTCAAAATAAAGAAAAAACATTAAAAAAATCTTTTGGTTTTTATTTATTTTGAGAGAGAGAGAGAGAGAGAGAGAGAGAAAGAGAGGCTGTGAATGGGGAAGGGGCAGAGAGAGAGAGAGAGAGGGACACAGAATCCGGAGCAGGCTCCAGGCTCTGAGCTGTCAGCACAGAGCCCGATGCAGGGCTTGAACCCAGGAGCCGTGAGATCATGACCTGAGCCGAAGACAGATGCTCAACCGACTGAGCCACCCAGGCGCCCCAACATTTAAAAAAAAAACCTTAAAAAACGAAACAAAACCAGACTGGCCCATGGCCTGTGAGCTTCTTGGCTGAGTGATGCCATCAGAAGAGGGCCCTTTGGCCTCAGTATCTGTGTATCTTCCTTCCTGGTTGGTCAGGTTCCTAGGAGATGGGCCTTTTACTGTCGCATCTTCCCAGTCCTGGGTGCTGAGTGGGGGTGGTGAGGGCTGCGGTGGGGACATTTCAGCTCCTGCATTCAGGGGCACCGGTGCACTTAACGCTCTGGTGTCCAGGGTGACTCTTGGACCTTAGCTGCCACCCACCGCACTCTCTTTGGGAGCCCTGGGGGGTGGGGTGGCCACCAACCACCGTGCCTTGGGGGATGGTGATGGCGGCATTGTGCCAGAGAGATCATCTTGGCTCCCCAGCCTGCTGGCTGACAATTTTGGCTTAGTTTTCAAAAACAACTGCTCTAGCTGTGACCGCGCTGGGGTTTCGGGAAAAAGCACAGTGTACCCGGTGCTGGGCTCATCATCTCTGCCCAGAGTGTCGCTGGAACGGAAAGTGAGCGTCAAGAAGGTGTCCCCTGCCTGCCGGTCTGGGGGAAGAACATTCAGGTGGCAAGTGCCCGGCGCAATGCAGTGGCCTGGAGGGCTCATCCCCACCGAGACTCCTCAGAGACTCCAGAGTTTATGCTCCCAGAGCGTCAGCAGGTCTAGCTTGTGGTGCTAGAATTTGCATAACTAACAAATCCCCAGGTGCTGCTGCTGCTGCTGCTGGTTCGGGTATCACACCTTATAAACCACTCACACCGGAAGCACTTAGCACCTGTGCACCAACAACGGCCAGTGTCATCATTGTTTTCGTCCCCTAATTCCCCAGGGAGGCCCAATACAACAGGATAGAACGCAGGGGCGTGCCATCCTATACTTAACTCAGTTGAACCAACATAACCCCCCTTCCCACCCCCTGCATTTCCTGGCTGCCCAAGCAGGGCCGAGATCAGGTGTCCTGCGGGCCCTCCCAGTTTCCACAGGGAAAGTGAGGCCTGCAGAGAGGGTCAGAGGATTGGCGTGGCCACCCGGCCGGGGCCGGGCAGAGCAGGGCTTTTGTAGGGGCTCAGGACTTTTCCAGGGCCGCCGGTCTCGTAACGAACGGTGGCTTCCTCTTTTGGGGCGAGTTTTGGCCCCTGCTCCGCTCCTCCTCCCGCCTCCGCCTCCGCCTCTACCAGGGACAGCGAATGGGAAATTTGAGTTTCCTCTGCTTTAGCCAGGGCTGGCTCTTCCCGACAAGGGGGATTTCTCTACCTGGACTCTCCAGCCTTCTGCCTGTGGGGTCCAGAGGGGGCCCCTGCCGGGAAGCGCCCAGGTGGGTGGGTGGGGGCAAGATGGGGAAGGCCCAAGGCTCCCCGGGAAGGTGAGGGAGGGTTGGGGGGGGGGGAGGGCTGAAGGGGGCTGAGGCCTGGCTGTCCTCTGACCCCTCCGCAGATATGCTGGATTTAGGGGAGCGCTGCGGGGCGGGGGGGCTAGGGAGTGGCAAGAAGGAAGGGAAAGAGACAGAGACTGAGAAACAGAAAAACCAGAGAGGCAGAGGCCTAGAGAGACAGGGGGAGTCGCGGGGACACAGAAGCAGACGCACGGAAATAATGAGGCCGAGAGACGGAAAGATCCCGCGCGACCTCCTACGGAGACAGTGGTCAGATAAAGAGCGAGCGAGCGAGCGAGCGAGGCACAGGGAAAAGAGGCGGTGCAGAGGTACAAAGAGACACCCAGAGAGACAGAGAGGCGGACGGAGATCGCCGGGAGGCACGGGAGACAAGTGGGGACGAAGAGGAAACGGTGGGCTGGCCCTCGGAGGGCGAGAAAGGAGAAGGAGAGTGGAGATTCAGAGAAGAGAAAGTTAGGGAAACTTCGCACGGAAGGCCGAGCGGGGCGGGACGCCGGGATCCCCGCCCGCCCCGCCCCGGAAAACGCGGCTTCCGCAGGGTCGCTATAAAGCGCGGCGCCCCGGGCCCGGCCGCAGCCGCTCGCCGCCGGCCATGTGCCCCCGCGCCGACGCCGTCCCGGACCCC
>NW_024412512.1:4617474-4658464 GCF_014898765.1 Herpailurus yagouaroundi
CCGCAGGTGAGATGCGCCCCAGCCCCGGGGCCCCCGAGCGCACCCCTTGCCTATGCGGGCCTTCGCGGGGGCCCCTCCCGGCGGCACCCCGTCTGCATCCCGGGCCCCGGACCCCGAGGGCTAGTCATCTCGAACCGCCGAGGGGACTCGAGGTTCTTTCTCAGCTCCCGGAGGACCTCGCTTTTTTTCTCCCGCACCCTTGGGGTATCCCCCTGTCCCTCCCCAGGGGGCCCCCGGAGGGTACCTCTCCTCTTTACTGAGCCACGAGGTTCTGCCCTGGCAGACCCGAGGGCTTGGGGCCAGCTTGAGCCACCAGCCTGGGGTGTGCGTGTGCGCTCCTGCTGAACGTTTGGAGCCCGCGGCGGGGCTCAAGGCCTGCGCGGACCCCGGGGACCCCCCTCCCCCGCTCTCCCGGGACTGCGGCGGCGGGAGGGGGGGGGCCTGCATCCCACTTTCCGCCTTTCCTCTTCGCAGGCCGTGTTCGCACAGCTGGTGGCCCAAGATGGTGAGTCATTGCCTCATTCCCTTGGGGGGTGGGGGGGGGCGTGGGGGCCGGGGGTGGCCACGAGGCCGAGGAACCCTCGGGAGAGGGAGGCCTCCACTCCCCCCATCTGGCCCTCTTCCCCCCACTCTCTAAGAGCTGTCCCCTCACCGCTTTGAACCTTCTCTGTCTTCCGGACCTTCCCGTGACCCTCTCTGGGTGCGCCTTTCTTCTGACCTCCAAATGTGCCTACCTCGGACGCCCCCACCCCCACGCCTGCCGTGGCACCTGTGGCTTGATCCCACAGACCCCAGCCTGCTCTTGTCTCTCCCACTGGGTTCCCCAAGGTCCAGACTTTCCTCTCCTTCTCCCCCGGTTCCCTTTGCTGCTTCTGGAGACCTCCTTCTAACCTCTTTCCTCTTCCAGACGCTTCCTCCCTATTCTCCCCTCTCTCGCCCTTCCCCTTCCCCTCCCCCTTTCAGACTCTCCTCCCCACCCTTCCCCTCTGTCTTCTCCCGCTTCCTGAGACCCTCCCGCCACCACCTCTCCCTCCACCTCCTCCCTCTCTGAGGCGCCTCCCCCTGCCCCTCAGATCCCCCCCTGCCCTCCCTGGCCAAACCCCTTCCTTCCCTTACCAGCCTCACCTCCCTCTGGGAACCTCTTCCTTCCAAGACCTCCCCAGCGCCCCTCCCCAGGCCTGCGCCTCTGCCCCCCAGCAGTGCTCAGCCAACCTCCCCTCTTCTTCCTCCCTCCTTCAGTACAGCTGACTGAAGGGCCCCTGCGCTGGTACAGCGACCCAGGCCTGGCAGGGGTGTTCCTGGGGCCCGGCCTGAGCTACGACCAGCACTCGCGGGAGCTGATGGTGGCAGAGCCTGGCGTCTACTATGTTTTCTTGCACCTGAAGCTGCAACGGGTGGTATCCAGCTTCGGCTCGGGCTCTGTCTCCGTTGCCCTGCACCTGCAGCCCCTGGGCGCTGGGGCTGCGGCCCTGGCCCTGACCTTGGACCTGCCGCCTCCATCCTCCAAAGCCCCGGACTCAGCCTCTGGTTTCCGAAGCAGCCTGCTGCACCTGGGCGCAGGCCAGCGCCTGGGCGTTCACCTGCGCGCAGAGGCGGGGACACACCTTGCCTGGCAGCTTGCGCAGGGCGCCACGATCTTGGGCCTCTTCCGAGTGGCCACCAAAGTCCCTGCTGGACTCTCCCTGCCGCCATGGCCCATTGACACTGGGCCTGGGTACCCCCCGCCGGACAGAGAATGAATGCTGCCTTCTTTCACCGGGGCTCTTGGTGACGCCCGGCCACTCTACCTCACCCGGCTTGGCAGGGGTCCCCGCTGCTGACCCCCTCCTCGAGGACTCTCCAATGGGACTCTCTCCCACTCCTGCCTCAAGTCGAACTTTTGGTATTTATTCTGAGCCTGAGCTCAACGGCATACTTTATATTAGTCCATTGTATTAATCCATTCAATGTATATTTATTGAACATCTTCTATATGCCAGGCCCTGTGCAGGGCTGGAGACAGAGCAGCAAACAACAGGAAAAAACAAAACAAAACAAAAAACTATTTATGTCAATATGTGAGAAATAAAGACTCATCTACAGCCCTGCTGCGGCTTTCAAGGGGCTAGTCTTTGGGGGGTCCGTGTGACTACGCTGTGTGACCTTCACGCATGGAGTTTGTTTTGAGCATCTCCTGTGTCGTCAGGCACTGTTTGAGATGTTGGGGACACAGCCCTGAGCAGGCCAGATAGCCCAGCTTTTGCCAAGCTGGCCGTCAGGTATGCCCGCCTGACCCTGTTAACCATGACTGCGTGCGACCCTGTATGACCAGACCACGTGGGGGGCGTGAGGTCGGGCATGGCACGGGGTTAAACAATACTTACAAACTTAATGACTACGAAATATTGAGGCTTTGTTGCATGCCAGGCAGCGTGAGTTACCTTCAATGAGACCTAACTATCCTATACTTTAGGGATTTCTTTCCCATCTTATTATTATTTGGGCTCCTGAAGTCACCTACTTCTCGTATCTGTGGCGGAGGTGTCGTGGAACACCATTCTGCAGGACCTGGCTTGCCGACTGTGTTCCGTGACCTCACGCTGGTAACTTAAAATCAGCCAAGAGGCATCTGCCTGCAAAGGCTTCAGGTCGGCTTCATGTATTGTGTATGGATCATCTGTTTAAGACAGCGATGGAGAAGATGATGTTAAACATGTAGATTATGTTTAAAAGTGTGTCTTGTCTTGGGCTGTTGCGTTGTGACTAGCACACGGAAAATTGAGGAAGTCTTGTGTTTTCGGACCATTTATCGGATTTAGCGAAGATGTTGCTCAACATGACTGGCAAGCCAGTGAGCGTGGACATCTTTGTCATCCCAGGCCATCTGTGTCTTTAAAGGAACAGGATCAACCACTATTCAGTTGTCACTTGGAATCCCGGGTGGCTCTGGGGACAGGAGTGGGAAAAATCAAGGAAGGTAATCTGTCAGAATTGACTATGGAATTTGCAATGAAAAGTATTTTATATATGTATTTCGCAGATTCTGTGCTGCACATTTTTGCCAACAAAATTGATAATAAATGGCACATAGTCATTTTCCCCCCTCTGGAGAGCTGGTTGTTAGGCATTTGCTAGCACACCGGTGTCTCTGGGCCAGGCCAGCTCCCCCAGCCCCATAACGTCCCCACCATGTAGGTCTGCCTGCTGGTCAACACAAACCAGCGGGATCTCGGCTTGTTTTTTATTTTTTTAAAGTTCTTATTTATTTTTTTAATGTCTTTATTTTTGAGAGAGAGAGAGAGAGAGCAAGCTGGGGAAGGGCAGAGAGGGAGACACAGAATCGGAAGCAGGCTCCTGGCTCTGAGCTGTCAGCACAGAGTCCCATGTGGGGCTTGAACCCACCAACTGTGAGATCGTGACCTGAGCTGAAGTCTGACACTTAACTGACAGAGCCGCCCAGGCACCCCTGAATCTTGGCTTCTTATTCAGGATGAAAGGGGCTGGGGTGGGCGGAGAAGTCCCCACAGAGCAGATGACCTGGAGGGGCCTTAGCAGGAGGTAAGGGAATGAGGGAGGCAGAGTTGGGAGAGTGGCCTGCACTGGCCAGACGGGGGTTGTGGGGTGGGCAGTGAGGCTGTACATGTGGAGGCGAATGCCGTTTGCCTGACTCACTTCTACCCGTTCTCAAAGAGTCCCTCCTGAGTGGGCAGAACTGGCATTGAGCTGACACCTGTGAATGTCCCCCCCTCCCCCCATATTGGCAATGAAATTATCAAGCGAATTGGTTGTTCTGTGAAAAGGAAGCAAGTGCAAAATGACCTCTAAAGGCCCAAGGAGCTGTTAAGACGGGAGAAAAAGGTCTGCCAGTCCAGCTCCATGAGAAACGGTTTATTAAGGGGGCTTACAGGCAGAAGGCCGTTTGGAGTGGCTCTGGAAACCCCCACCTCCTGTCAGACCTGCTGGAGGCTGGGAGTCCATAGTGGGTGGGTGGGGGGGCACTCAGGAGGAGCGTGTTTGAGTCATGCACCAGAGCCGATCAAGGACCTCCCATACTCAAGGGTGTGGTTAAGTAAAAGGGAAAGAGTGTGTGTGTGTGTGTGTGTGTGTGTGTGGTGCCGCACTTCAGAGTGATCATTGTGGCCGTTTGTCCAAGATCGCTTTAGTCTGGGTCACACGCTGGCAAATGCCTGTTACCGCCTGCCCCCATTGCTAGATGCTTCCTCTGGACTTCTGCCCTTGCTGTCCAAAACCTTGCCCTTGGTGCCCCTCCAGGGTTGTTGGGGGAAGGGCGCTTCCCAGAACCCTTGGTCCAGGGGCCAGCTTCCGGCTACCGTGGAAGCCCGGTTGTTGCCTGTTTTGAGTAGCACCCGGTGACGCAAGTCCTCTGGGGTAGCTGATTGGGCCAGAGTGGACACATGACTCGAGCTGGGCCAATCACGTCCCCTTGCACAGGAACAGGGGCAGGCCTGGCTCTACCGAGGGTATTGATCAGGAATCGGAAGCTGTACGTGGGACAGAAGCATGGAGGGAGCCACGTGCAGACACAGAAAGGGGGAAGGAAGATGTATGGGGATTCGCAGATGAGACCAAAGAGCCCTAGAGAGACAGAGGAGCTCCCTAGGTTCCCTACTTGTCTCTTCCAGGTGATGTGGGGAAACCCTAGTGGCGTTAGTTTGCTGGGGCTGCTCCAACAAAGTGCCATAAACTGGGTGGCTTAAAGCACCAGATAATTACTGCCTGCCAGTCCTGGAGGCCAGAAGTCCGAATTCGAGGTGTTGGCAGGGCCAGGCTCTCTCCAACAGCCCTGCCTCTTCCAGCTTCTGGTGGGTGCTGGCCCTCCTTGGCGTTCCTTTCCTGGCTACTGACGTTACTCTCATCTCTGCCTCCATTGTGGCACGACTGTTTCCCTTCTGTGTGTCTCGTGTTTCTCTTCTGTTTGTATAAGGACACTGCTCTTGCTGGATGGAGAGCCTCCAACTTCCTACTTCAGTATAACCTCATCTTAATTTAACTGGTAATATCTGCAAAGACCCTATATCCAAATAAGGTCACACTCTCAGGTTCCAGAAAGGGCACGGACACCCCACACCCCACCCCACCCCACCCCGCGGCCGTCGGGGGTGGGGGTGGGCGACATTATTCAACCTAGTACATTTAGTGTCTACCCTTAGCAGCCATGAGAAACTTGGGTGCCCTCCCATGAATTTCCTTCTGGGGTGGGTTCTGTTCCATGCTGCTCGAGGATGCAGGCCTTCAAGGTTGTTGGTGACTTTCTTGGTAGTTTTGGGGTCTGAGAGTCTGTCCTACTTCCTGGGTTATTTGGGTCTGGGCGTGTCCCACGACAAGGATACTTAGGCCGCATAATCGTAGGATGTTACCAATACCCAAGGTATACAGATGGAATTCGACAACAGTGACAGTAATTACAGCTGACATTTATTAATGCTTACTGTTCCCAGGCACTAATTGCTTTGCAAAGACTCCAGCAGGAAGCTACTATTTTATTTTAATTCTCATTTTACAGGCAAAGAAACGAAGGCCGAGGGAGGTTAGCCCAAGATCACACAGCTAATAACAGAGTGGTTGACAGTGTGAGTTGTAGAACCAGGCTTCCTGGAGCCCTAGTCACTTCCAAGTGACCTCATAGAATACAGAAAAGTTGGGGTCGAATAGTGTTCCCCCCCCATTCATATGTGGAAGCCCTACCTGCTCAGGACCTCAGAATGTGACTGTATTTGGAGATAGGGTCTTTACAGAGGTAATTGTGTTAAAAGGAGGTCATTAGGCTTGGCCCTAATCCAGTATGACTGGCATCCTTGTAAAAAGGGGAAATTTGGAGATAGACACACACACACACACAGGGAGAATGCCATGTGATGGTGAGGAGGCACATCAATAAACCAAGGCCTGGGACAGACCCCTCCCTTGCAGCCTCAGAGAGAACCAGTCCTGAACACACTTTGATTTTGGACTTTTGGTCTCCGGAACCGTGAGAGAATAAATGTTTTGTTTAAGACACCCAGTTTGTGCTACTTTGTTGTGATAGCCCTAGCCAACTGATACAGATGGTTACAGGATTCCCTTGCATTTAAGAGACACTTAATGCACAGTGCCAGGCTCTTGATAAGCACTCGATACATTTCACACCAACTCACACATGGAATTCTACAGTGACATATGGGTGTGTGACAAACAATGGAATGCCTGAGTGGCTCAGTCCATTAAGCGTCCAACTCTTGATTTCTGCTCAGGTCATGAGCTCATGGTTCATGAAATAGACCCCTTCATCGGGCTCTGTGCTGACAGTGTGGAGCCTGCTTGGGATTCTCATCTCTCTTTCTCTTTCAAAAATAAATCAAGTTAAAACGACAACAAAGGAGAGGGGGTACAATGGCACATCTGTGATGTCAAAAAGACACCCTTGCCAAGATAGGGGTTATAAAGTTACAAAGGCAATTCTAGAAAGATGTGGTGTTGCAAAGACAACCACAGAGGGGCGCCTGGGTGGCTCAGTCAGGGCTCCCGTCTCGATGATCTCTTGGTTGGTTGTGCAATCTAGCCCCATGTTGGGCTCTGTGTTGAGTGTGGAGCCTGCTTAAGATTCTCTCTCTCCCTCTGCTGCTCCCCTACTCTCTCTCTCTCAAAAAATAAAATAAAAACAAAAATAAAAAAAGCCTAAAAAAAAAAGACGACCATGGATTCATAGTCCTGCATCCACAACCATAAAATCCCCAAACAGAAAAATCTTCATAAACTCCTTCAGCAGCCCAAATGGACTGAACTCATGTGAATGTGTTTATGATTTTTACTTATTCCTTAGCTCAAATATTCCTGTAATAGGGATGTTAGTATGCTTGATTAATGGGTGCTGTTCCAGAAGCCTGTGGTATGTGGTGGTAACATATGTATAATATATACTGTATGAGTCCCCTTTAATATGATGTGATATATATGGTACGAGTCTGCTTTATTACTCACACAAAACCACTGCTGGTTCCTCTGGCCACCAAATCTGTGGAGGCTTTTCCTGACACCAATAAGCAATTCTCAGCCACCAGCAAGGAGTCATCAGAGTCCCCTTCCCCCACCCCCCGGAGTCACCTCATAGAACAAAGATGCTGCTGGTGTTTTATTTTAGGAATTTACTAGAGTTTACAAGCCCTGTGTTGGGGGTGAGGTCAGATATATAGAGATAGATATCTAAATATCTGTCTATATCTCTATCTATCTATTACCAGTGTAAATACTGGATTCCAAAACATATTTGACTTCTAGGATTTGGGATCAGGGATTGTGGAGTTGGATGAGAGAGTGGGATGTAAATCCAGACCCTTCACAAGAGGTGGGACGTACAAAGTGGTGATGGCCCACCCACACCATCCCAGGGGCAGGACCCTTTGGAGGAGGGTTTCCTGGCTGAGGGTTCTCAGACTTTTCAAGTGCAGTTTCCAACCTCTCTGCGAAGAGTCAAGGCTCTTCTCATCCCTCTCTTGCTTCCCTCAGTCTCTGACCCTCTGCTACCCAGGATGGGTGTGGGTCTGAAGACACTGAGCAGAGACCCTGCACCCTCCCACCTCCCCACCAGCAGCGTTGTGGGATGCATTTCCAGTGATGGAAGCTGAGTGGAAAGCCTGAAGCCTTGCAGCAGCTTCCCGTGTGTGTGTGTGTGTGTGTGTGTGTGTGTGTGCGTGTGCTGGGAGCAGTATGGTGAGGAAGGAGCAGAGATGGGTCACAGAGCATTTTTGAAAATGATGTTCAGAATACTTAACGTGAGAGCTACCCTGTTAACAATATCAGAAGTGCACAACACTCCCCCTTGTCAGCTACAGGCATAACATTGTACAGGGGAAGTCTAGAACATCTTCGTCTTGCATTACAGACCCTCTGCCCCCACTGAATGTGAACAATTACCCGGTTGCCCCTGGGGTCAGATTTCTACGAATCTGACGACTTTAGATACCACATACCCAGAAAATCTTCGGTATTTGTCTTACAGTCTGTGTCTGTCTTACTTCACTTAGTATAATGTCTTCCAGGTTCATCTGTGTTGCTGCAAGGGGCAGGGTTTCCTTTTCTTTTTAAAAAATTGTTAACTTTTTTTTTTTTTTTTTAAGAGACAGAGCACAAGTATGGAGGGGCAGAGAGAGAGGGAGACACAGAATCCGAAGCAGACTCCAGGCTCCGAGCTGTCAGTTCAGCGCAGAGCCCGACACGGGACTTATACCCACAAACGATGAGATCATGACCTGAGCCCAAGTCAGATGCTTAGCCAGTGGAGCCACCCAGGGGCCCCTCCTTCTCTTTTAGGGCTGAGTGGTATATCCCATGATATGGCTACACCACATTTTCATTATCTGTCAGGAGTCATTTAGGTTGTTCCCAGATCTTGGCCATTGTGAATGATGCTTCAGTGAACATGAGAGTGTAGATATTTCTTGGGGAATCCTGATTTCAACTCTCTTGGATATATACCAGGAAGTGGAATTGCTGGGTCATACAGAGTGTGCGTTTTTAGACTCACACAGAGCTGAGTTCAAGCCCTCATTCTGCCAGTGCTACCTAAGCTGTGCACCCTTGTGCAAGTGCATTGACCTCTCTGTGCCTAGTGTGTCTTCAACTGTAAAATTGGAAAACATGTTGTGTCTCATGGGCATTTGGGAGCATCCAGTCAGCGAATGGGTTTAATAGCATAGTGCCTTGTACTTCACTCAAAATATGGAAGCTATTATCAGTTGGGTCACAGAGAGATGATATCAAAGGTCCCAGGTGCATCAGGCAAAGAGAAGGTTTGGGGAAGTGAGTTCCAGGTGGGCAGGGCAGCATATACAAAAGCCAGAGGTAGGAGAGTGACCACAACAGTGTGAAACGGGGGGAAGGGATTGGACCATACCAGCTCGAGGATGCCAGCCAGTTTTATCCTGAGCATAATGGAGTGTTAGGAATACAAGAGGTCAGATTAGCTTTTTGACTAGATCTCTGTGGCAGGGATGTCACATTACAATGAAAAGCAGAGAGTAGAGGCAAGGAGGCCCATGGGATTACTCGGCCGAGAGAGAGCAGGAGGTTTGGGATGAAGTGTTAGGTCTGAAGATGGAGAGGGAGTGTGTGCATATAAGAAAGAGACAGAAAGGAACAGGAGTTGCCAAAGCTTTGAATATGGGCGAGAGGGAGGAGGAAGAGAAGCCAAGACTTGTGGCTCGTGCAACTAAGAGGTATTTAGGGATTTGGGGACCCTGGAAACTCATAGGTCACTTTGGGATGAATGGAATTTCCACGTGCCTCTGAGGTGGCCATGTGGGAATATTAAGTTGGTTCTGCAGCTATGCAAGCTCTTTGGCTAGGATGGAGATTTAAGAGTTGTTGGTATATTTATATAAAGGATGTTCGGGGCAAGGATGAGATGTCTTAGAATAACAAGTGAAGAGGTAACAGAAAAGAGGGTCTCAGATCAAGCACTGAGGAACTTCAATATGTAATGGTTCAGTAGGTGGTCAGATGTGCACAAAAGCCTGTGAGAGGAGCAGCCAGACAAGAAAGAGGAAAGTCAAGATCCCAAGGAATGTGCTTCAAAGGAGGAAGTTGTGCTCAATGATATCTGATAGTGTAAAAAGTCCGTGAAGATGAGAACCAAAAATATCCTCCAGAGTTTGAATCATCAAAATCATGAGTGGTTAACTCTTCTCAGGGGCATAAATGAATGAATCAAGTTGCATCAGAGTGGCTTGAGAAATTAGTGACAAGCTAAGACTTTGAGATGGCCTCTACAGGCAACTTCTTTTAAAGAAGTAAGTTTTGGGGGCACCTGGGTGGCTCAATCGGTTAAGTGCCTGACTTTAGCTCAGGTCATGATCTCACGGTTTGTGGGTTTGAGCCCCGCGTCGGGCTCTGTGCTGACAGCTCAGAGCCTGAAGCCTGCTTCGGATTCTGTGTCTCCTTCTCTCTCTGCCCCTCCCCTGCTCATGCTCTGTCTCTCTCTGTCTCAAAAGTAAATAAACATTAAAACATTTAAAGGAGTAAGTATTTGGAGCTCGCTTTGGCAGCATAGACACTAAAACTGGAAGGATACAGAGAAGACTGGCATGCAACCTGTGTAAGGGTGATGTGCAAATTCGAGAAGCATTCCATAATAGAAGAAAGAGTATTTGGGAATAATTTCAGATTTCAAGAAAAGTTACATGAATAAAAAGGGTAGAAAGAACAACCACATACCCTTCATCCAGATGCATCCGTTGTTAACATTTTGTCCCATTTTCTTCACCATTCGCTCCCCCCCGGCCCCTATACGAGAATATAAACTGTAAGTATTTATTTAAGATGAGTCAGACAAGAACAAGATTATTAAGAAACAAACCCAGAGGAAACCAAAACCCCAAAGGCTGGGGCAGTTCTAGGAAATTCCAAATGTGGTGTGAGTGGATTCAAGAAATAGGAGGAAGTTTTGGGGGTATTTATCAAGGTGATTACTTAGAAAGAAACACAAGAGGGTGAGGGGATCGGACAAAATGGAGGAAGAGGAGTGGGAGATAGAGGTTTCCAGTTATGGAATGAATAAATTGTGGGGATGAGAAGCACAGCATAAAGGATATTGTCGATGTTGTTGTGATAGCATTGCACGCTGACAGGGGGTGGCTGCACTTGTGCTGAGCAAAGTGTAAGACACAGACTTATTGCATCACTATGTTGTGCATCTGAAACTAGTGTAACATTGGATGTCAACTATACTCAAGAAAGAGAAAGAGAAAAAGAAAGGAAAAAGAAAGAAGGAAGGAAGGAAGGAAGGAAGGAAAGAAGGAAGAAGAAAGGAAGGAAAGAGAAAGAAGGAAAGAGAGACACACATGGAAATTAGCTGGATTAGCCCTACCTTCTCTTCTGATCCACATACTGAGCAAACCCAATGATATAATTTATCCTTAGGCTACATCAGTGGATGTAACTTATCACTCCTCTCCTGAGTCAAGTTATAGCAAATAGAACAGGCAGGAGAATTGTTTTGTTTTTTTTTTTTTTAAGTTTATTTATTTATTTTTAAGTAGCCTCTATTCCCAACGCAGGACTCAAAACTTATGACACCCTGAGATCAAGAGTTGCAATGCTCCGCTGTCTGAGACCACAGGTGCCCCAGGAGAATTGTAATTTTCAAACTCAAAGCTGAACAGACAACTAAGAATCACGGGGCATGAGACCAAAAAAATCAACGCTATGAGAGACATACCCCGAACTCCACATCAGCAGAAAAGAACCAACACCTAAAGATTCAGAGCTAAGAGAACAAACAAAAGACTCCAGAATGAGTCTAAATCATTTCCCTAGAAAGGCTTTAGCAAATTTTTGATTTGATATTTAAATACATGACTAATAAAATCTATAAGAACACTCCCTCAGATCAAGTAAAACCCTCCATTATCAATCTTTCAGGGAGATATTAAAGCTTAAAGATTACACATTGTTGCTGATTAAAGTTAGGCTGTTAAGACTTACCAGAGTGAGATGGGACAACACCTTTTCATTCGCTCATTTATTTACTCAACAAATACTTACTGGAGGTTTTTAATCTGTCAGCATGTTTCTAGGTACTGGGGACACAGGGTAAGGAAGAGAGGCTGGGGTTCTGCTTATATTCTAGATCAGGAGTCGGCAGCCCATCACCTGTTTCTGCAAGTGAAGCCTTATTGGTACATGGCCATGAATGAGCATTTGTTTATGTATCGTGAATAGTTGTTCTCATGGCCCAGCAGTGGAGTTGAGCAGCTGTGACGGAGGCCACATGGCCCATGAAACCTAAAATATTTATTGTCTGGACCTTTACAGAAAATACTACTCATCTCCCTTCTAAATAACCCCTAAGTATAATAATTCAAGATGGTACAAATGCTGTATTAGAGTTCTGCAGAGAAACAGAACCCATGGGATAAGCATGTATGTGTAGAGAGATTTATTTTGAGGAGATGGTTCACACAACTCAGGTGCTGCCCTGAAGGCATTCTTGGGGCACAATTCCTTCTACCTCTGGGGAACTTCAGTCTTTTTCCCTGAAGGACATCAACTGATTGGATGAGGCCCAACCACATTACGGGGGGCAATATGCTTTGTTCAAAATCCGCTACTAATTTAAACATGAGTCATCTAAAAGAATACCTTCACAGCAAAATTTAGACTGATGTGTGGCCAAATATCTGGGGACTGTGGCTTAGCCAAGTTGACATACAAAATTAACCATTACAAATGTTGTGAAAGAAATATGTGGGAGATGTTCTAGACAATGGGGGGGGGTCTATTTTTTAAATTTTTATTTATTTATTTTGAGAGGCAGAGAGTGTGGACAGGAGAGGGGCAGAGAGAAGGAGAGAGAGAATCCCAAGCAGGCTCCGTGCTGTCAGTGCAGAGCCCAACGCCGGGCTTGATCCCATGAGCCGTGAGATTATGACCTGAACTGAAACCAAGTGTCAGACACTTAAACCAACTGAGCACCCCAGGCAGCCCTGGTGGGGGCGTGTCTATTTTTAAGTGGTGGTCATGGATATCTTCTCTTAGACGGTAGCACATGTGGTGAAATTAGAATGCTGACAAAAATCCAGCCCCAAGGATATCTGGGAGGAAGACATTCCAGACAGAGGGCACAGCAGGTGCAAACGGCCCTGAGGTGGGAGTAGTCCAGGTCTGTTTGCACCCCAGGGAGGACCAGTGTGGTTGGAGGGGAGTAGTGAGGCAGACAGTGGTAGGGAATGAGGTTAGAGAAATTATGAAGGCCTCCCGTGCACATTTGGGGATTGGACACTTTTCTCTCTTCAGGACAAAGTCAGTGGAAGATTTTAAGCTATGATTGTGGCGTAGAAATTGGAAGGAGGAACGTGACTGGGAAGCTGGCAGAGGCCTCTAGGGTTGGCTTGGGCAAGGATGGGAATTGTGGAGCTAGATACAAGTGGAGAAGCGTAGGCTGCACTGACTGGGATTCGGTGCTAATTCAGTGACCTCAAGTGGCTTTCTATTAATCACTACCCAAAACCCCCAGCTATTCACACTGACTCATCAGATCCTGCCCAATGTGCTCCTGTTACCTCCTGCATCTCACCGTCCACCTGCCCCTTCTGTTCCCGCCACAGTGGGCTTCCTAGCTGTTCCTGCGCACGTCAGGCACAGTCCTGCCTCAGGGCCTTTGCTCTGGCTGTTCCTTCTGCCTGGAAGTCTCCTCTCCCAGGTCTTCCCATGTAGATTCTTGGTCACCATTCAGTGCTCAGATCCAAAGCCATCTCCTTACCTGACATTCCATGAAAAAGAGCACCCCTGGCCAATTCACTATTTATCATCGACCCTGTTTTATTTTGCTATCCAACACGGCATAATAAATCCCCCAAAGTTAGTGGCACAAAACAACAACCATTTTATTACACTCCTGGCTTCAGTGAGTCAACAGTCATGGCAGGGTGTAGTGGAAATGACTTATTTTCCTGTCTACAGTGCCTATGGCTCAACTGGGAAGATTCAAATGGTTGGAGATGACTTAAGTAACCTTGAGTTGGTTATTAAGAATCCTCTGGATGCTTGTCAAAGTTCACTTGGGACTCTCAAACCATGCACATACCCTCGTCTTTCCTTAAAAATTTTTAAATGTTTATTTCTGAGAGAGCGAGAGCGAGAGAGAGAGAGATCGGGGGAGAGGCAGAGAGGGAGAGGGAGACACAGAATCCAAAGCAGGCTCTAGGCTCTGAGCTGTCGGCACAGTCTGACACGGGACCCTGAATCCACCAACCGTGAGCTCATGACCTGAGCCCAAGTTGGTTGATTAACCACCTGAGCCACCAAGGCGCCCCTACACTTGTCCTTTCTATGTGGCTTGGGCTTCTCGCAGCATGGCAGGCTCACATGGTGGCTGGATTCCAAGAGGCAGGGAGTGCAGAAATGGAGGCTGCCAGGACGATTCAACACTATACCTGAGAGTCACTTGTGTCATCTGCCATTCTTTCCTTAGAGCCCACCCAAATTTAAGGAGGTAGAGAAAATGACTTTGGAGGTGCAAGTTCCAACTGCATAAAGGCCCATTGGAATGGGAGATGTTAGGACACTCATCTTTGGAACACACCATCTGCCACACCACTTTGATGGCTTATTAGGAGGATTTAATTAAATGATGCAACTTTAGCAACCAGAGAGAAGGCTTCCTGTTTCGGGAAATGGTAGAGTCCGGTATGTAGGATGAGGTGCAGATGACAGAGACCCAGCTTTGATTTGCCAAAGTGTGAGCTCCATGATAGCAAAAGTTTGAAATTTACTGATGAATCCCAGGTATTGAGAACAGTGCCCGACACATTAGGCAATCAGCAAACATGGGTGGGTAAGGAGGAAACGTACAAAATTGAGCATTTCAGGGCACCGCCATGGGGGAAAAGCAAAAAGGAGGCTCTCAGCACTTGGTCAGGCTTCATAGGATTCATAGAAGTCTTACAATCTCAAGAATGCCCCCCAAGGGGCGCCTGGGTGGCGCAGTCGGTTAAGCGTGCGACTTCAGCCAGGTCACGATCTCGCGGTCCGTGAGTTCGAGCCCCGCATCAGGCTCTGGGCTGATGGCTCAGAGCCTGGAGCCTGTTTCCGATTCTGTGTCTCCCTCTCTCTCTGCCCCTCCCCCGTTCATGCTCTGTCTCTCTCTGTCCCAAAAATAAATAAACGTTGAAAAAAAAAATTAAAAAAAAAAAAAAAAAAGAATGCCCCCCAAGAGGGAAGAGGAATTGTGCAGTGGGTACATCCTAGGGAAGGTCTGAGAGCCTCAGAATCCCTAGTAGTGCTGACTGGTGAAGCCATCTCCCTCCTGCAGCCAATCAATAAAGACTGAAAGACACGAGCCATTCTTCAAATCTGAAGACAGCAATGCAAGACTTCAAGGAACATGAAAAATCAAGAAAATGAGACACTGCCAACGAAACACAATGTTTCAGTAATTAACCCAAGGAAACTTAACTATGATGAGGGGGATGTAAGAGGGTAGAGTTATTTTATGCGGTTGAAATTAAGCTGTAATCAGCTTTAAAAAGACTGTTTTAACTATGGGGTGTTTTACGTAAGCCTCGTGTCCACAGAACAAAAACTGACAGCAGATACAAAAAAGATAAAGAGAAAAGAATCAAAGCATATCGCTATGGAAAATCGTCAAATCAAAAAGGAGGGCAGCAAGAAAGAACGAAAGGAACAAAGGAGTTACAAACATCCAGAAAACAATTGATAAGATGGCAATAGGATGTCCTTACCTACCAGTAGTTACTTCAACTGTGAATGGATTAAATTCTCCAATCAAAAGACATAGAGGTGGAGGGGCACTGAGGTGGCTCAGTCGGTCAAGCATCTGAATCTTGATTTTGGCTCATGTCAGGGTACATTGAACCCTGTGTTAGGGTCTGCACTGAGCATGGAGTCTACTTGAGATTCTCTCTCTCTTTCTCTGCCCCCTCCCCTGCTTGCACGGTTTCTCTCTCTCCATCTCAAACAAAACAAAACAAAACAAAACAAAACAAAACCAAAAAACAAACAAACAACAACATTGAGTGGATGAATGGATTTAAAAAAAAGCCCAAGACACAACTATATGTTGCCTACAGGAGGCACACATCAGCCTTAAGAACACGAAAAGGCTCAAAGTGAAGGGATAGAGGAAGACATTCCATACCAATGGAAGCCAAAAGACAGCAGGGGCAACTACGCTTTTATCAGACAAAATAGACTTTAAATAAAAACTGTAACAAGAGACAAGTTCATTATATAACAATAAAGGAGTCACTTCATCAAGAGGATATAACATATATGTACCTCCAGCACTGGAACACAAGGATATGTTATGCAAACATCAGAAAATCTGAAGAGAGACATAAACAGTCATGTAATAATAATAGAGGACTTTAATACCCCACTTCAATGGTGGGTAGATTAGCCAGGCAAAAAACCCAATAAGGAAACATTGGACTTGAACTGTACTTTAGGCTGAACAGACCTAACAGGATAGAGGACATTTCATCCAACACCAGCTGAATACACATCTTTTGGTACACATGGGACACTCCTTGGGATAGATCATATGTTAGGCTACAAAACAAATTTAAGAAGATTGGAACCAAATCAACTATCTTCTCTAACCACAGTGATATGAAACCAGAAATCAGTAACAGGAAAGAAAGGGAAACATTCGTGAATATGTGGAAATTAATCAATACACTCCTGAACAATCAACGGGGCAAAGAAGAAATCGAAAGGGAAATTAAAACACATCACAGAGCCAATGAAGAGGGGAATATTATATACCCAAACCTATGGAATGTAGCAAAGCAGTTGGGTAAGTTAGAAGAAATAGAAGAAATGGATAAGTTAGAAGAAATTCCTAGAAATCTACAACCTGCTGAGATTAAATCATGAAGAAATAGAAAATCTGAACAGACAAATGACTAGTAAGGAAATTTAACCAATAATCAAAAGTCCCCCAACAAACGAAAGTCCAGGACCAGATGGCTTAACTGGTTAATTCTTCCATACACTTAAACAAAAATTAGTATCAGTCTCCCTCAAACTCTTCCAAATAACAAAAGAGGGGAGAACTCTCCCAAATTCATTTTATGAGGCCAGTATTTCCTGGATACTAAAGCTGGACAAGGACATAACAAGTGATCAAAACAGTACGGTACTGGCATTAAAGCAGACACAAATCAGTGGAACACAATAGAGAGCCCATAAATAGACCTGCGCATATGGGCAATTAATTTATGACAAATGAAGCAAGAGTATATGATGGGAAAATAACCATCTTTTCAACAACTGATTTTGGGACAACTGGGTGGCCATGTGCGAAGGAATGAAACTAGACCCCTATCTTACACCACACACAAAAATGAACTCAAAATGGATTAAAGACTTGAATGTAAGACCTGAAACCATAAAACCTCTAGAAGAAAACAGTAAGCTCCTTGACGTAGATCTTGGTGATGATTTTTTGGAACCAACTTCAAAAGCAAAGACAACAAAAACAAACATGAACAAACATGACCAAGCCAAACCAAAAAACTTCTCTGCACAGCAAAGGAAACCATCAACCAAGTGAAAAGGCAACCCACTGAATGGAAGAAAATATTTGCAAGCCATTTATCTGATAAAGAGTTAGTCTTCAAAATATATAAGGGACTCACACAACCCTATAGCAAACAAACAAACAACAAACAAACAACAACCACAGCAACAACAAAAACAAATAATCCAAAGAAAAAAAATGGGCAAAGGACCCAAGTAAACTTTTCCAAAGAAGAGATACAAATGGCCAACAGGTACATGAAAAGGTGCTCAACATCACTCAGCATCAGGGAAATGGAAATCAAAACCATAATAGATGTTACTTCATACCTGGTAGAAAGGCTTTTATCAAAAAAACTCCCAAAATAACAATTGTTGGCAAGGAAGCAGAGAAAAGGGAACCCATAGGCACTGTTGGTGGGAATGTAAATTGGTGCAGCCATTGTGGTAAATGATATAGGGTTTCTCAAAAAAATAAAAAATAGAACTACTTTATGATCCAGCAATCTCACTTCCTGGTATGTATCTGAAGAAAACAAAATCAGTGCCTTGAAGAGATATTGGCACTCTTGTGTTAATTGTAGCATTACTCACAATAGGCAAGATGTGGAAATCACCTAAGTGTTCACTGTTAGATGTGTGGATAAAGAAAATGTGTTACATTAACAACTCAGGCAACAACAGATGTTGGCAAGGATGCGGAGAAAGAGGATCTCTTTTGCACTGTTGGTGGAAATGCAACCTGGTGCAGCCACTCTAGGAAATAGTCTGGAGGTTCCTCAAAATATTAAAAATAGAACTACCCTACAACCCAGCAATTGCACTACTAGGTATTTATCCAAGGGATACGTGTATGCTATTTCGAAGGGACACATGCACCCCAATGTTTATAGCAGCACTGTCAACAATAGCCAAAGTATGGAGGGAGCCCAAATGTCCATCGATGGATGAATGGATAAAGAAGATGTGGTGTATATATACAATGGAGCATTACTCGGCAATCAAAAAGAATGAAAGCTTGCCATTTGCAACTACGTGGATGGAACTAGAGGGTATTATGCTAAGCAAAATTAGTCAGAGATAGACAAATATCATAGGACTTCACTCACGAGGACTTTAAGATACAAAACAGATAAACATAGGGAAAGGGAAGCAAAAATAATATAAAAACAGGAGGGGGACAAAACAGAAGAGACTCATAAATATGGAGAACAAACAGAGGGTTACTGGAGGGGTTGTGGGAGGGGGGATGGGCTAAATGGGTAAGGGGCATTAAGGAATCCACTCCTGAAATCATTGTTGCACTAGATGCTAACTAATTGGATGTAAATTAAAAAAAATAAATAAATAAAAATAAAAAATAAATAAAATAGAAACTATTAAAAAAAGAAAATGTGTTATATATATACTTCTTTTATTATAAATAGAATGCTATTATATATGGAATTATATATTATGATATTTATGTTGTATATATTATTTATATATGATATATAAATGGATATATTTATAAATATATAAATATAATATCATTTAATGAAATATGTGATTAATATGTTAATATGTATGAATTATATAATTATAGATTAATTAGTATTGACAAATGGATATTAATATGTTATGTTGATAATATATTGATATTATATACATATATATTTTTCTTTTTAAAAATATAATTTATTGTCAAGTTAGCTATCATACACTATATACAGTGCGCTCTTGGTTTTGGGGGTAGATTCCTGTGATTCATCGCTTACATACAACACCCAGTGCTCATCCCAACAAGTGCCCTCCTCAATGCCCATCACCCATTCCCTCTCCCCCACCTCCCCATCAACCCTCAGTTTGTTCTCTGTATTTAAGAGTGCGTTACGGGTTTGCCTCCCTCTCTGTTTGAAACTATTTTTTTCCCCTTCCCTTCCCCCATGGTCTTCTGTTAAGTTTCTCAAATTCCACATATGGGTGAAAACATATGATATCTGTCTTTCTCTGACCGACTTATTTCACTTAGCATTAATGCCCTCCAGTTCCATCCATGTTGTTGTAAATGGCAGGATTTCATTCTTTCTTATTGCCAAGTAGTATTCCATTGTATATATAAACCACATCTTCTTTATCTGTTCGTCAGCGGATGGACATTTAGGCTCTTTCCATAATTTGGCTATTGTTGAAAGAGCTGCTATAAACATTGAGGTACAAGTGCCCCTATGAATCAGCACTCCTGTGTCCTTTGGATAAATTCCTAGTAGTACAATTGCTGGGTTGTAGGGTAGTTCTATTTTTAATTTTTTGAGGAACCTCCATACTGTTTTCCAGAGCGGATGCACCAGTTTATATTCCCACCAACAGTGCAAGAGGATTCCCCTTTCTCCTCATCCTCAATAACATCTGTTATTTCCTGAGTTGTTAATTTTAGCCACTCTGGCCAGTGTGAGGTGGTATTTCAATGTGGTTTTGATTTGTATTTCCCTGATGAGGAGTGACGTTGAGCATCTTTTCATGTGTCTGTTGGCCATCTGGATGTCTTCTTTGGAAAAGTGTCTATTCATGTCTTCTGCCCATTTCTTCACTGGATTATTTGGTTTTCAGGTGTTGAGTTTGGTAAGTTCTTTATAGATTTTGGATACTAACCCTTTACCCAATATGTCATTTGCAAATATCTTCTTCTGTTCTGTCGCTTGCCTTTTAGTTTTGTTGATTGTTCCCTTTGCTGTGCAGAAGCTTTTTATCTTCATGAAGTCCCAATAGTTCATTTTTGCTTTTATTTCTCTTGCCTTTGGAGACGTGTCAAGTAAGAAGTTGCTGTGGCTGAGGTCGAAGAGGTTGTTACCTGTTTTCTCCTGCAGGATTTTGATGGTTTCCTGTTAATGTTTATTTATTTTTTTGGGGGGGGGGAGGGACAGAGAGAGAGAGGGAGACAGAATCTGAAGCAGGCTCTAGGCTCTGAGCTGTCAGCACAGAGCCAGATGTGGGGCTCAAGTGCATGAACCGTGAGATCATGATCTGAGTCGAATTCAGATGCTTAACCAACTGAGCCACTCAGGCGCTCCTATATTTTTATATATTAGTATTGTTGAGCCATAAAACAGTAGAAATCCTGCCATTTACTACAATGTGCATGAGCCTGAAGTAAAATAAACCAGACAAAGACAAATACTGTATGATATTACTTATAAGTAGAATCAGGAAAAGAAAGGTCAAATTTATAGTAACAGAGTAGGACCATGGTTACCAGGGTCTGGAGGGTGGAAAAAATGGGGAGATACTGGCCAAAGGGTACCAACTTTCCCTTATAAGATGAACAAGTTCGGACACCTGGGTGGCTCAGTGGGTTAAGCATATGATTCTTGGTTTTAGCTCAGGTCATGATCTCATGGCTTGTGAGTTTGAGCCCTGCATCAGGCTCTGCACCGATGGTATAGAACCTGCTTGGGGTTATGTCTCTCTCTCTTTGCCCCTCGCCCCCTCAAAATAAATAAACTTGAAAAGAAGGATGAACAAGTTCTGTGGATCTGATGTACAGCACAGTAACTATACTTTATTGTATAATTGAAATTTGTTGAGAGTAAATTTTAAGCCTTCTCACCACACATCACAAAAAGGAAACTACGTATAATGACTTTATTGTTAACTGACTTTATTGTGGTAATTCTTTCACAATGTATAGTTATGTCAACTCATCACGTTTTACACTTTATTTTATTATATTTTTATATATTTTTTTTATTTTTGAGAGAGAGAGAGAGAGAGCGAGCGCCAGAGGGGAAGGGGCAGAGAGAGAGGGAGACACAGAACCCGAAGCAGGCTCCAGGTTCTGAGCTGTCAGTACCGAGCCGGATGCGGGGCTCAAACTCACGCAAACCGTGAGATCATGACCTGAGTGGAAGTCAGATGCTCAACTGACTGAGCCACCCAGGCGCCCCATGTTGTACACTTTAAATATATGCAATTGTATTTATCAGTTATACCTCAATAAAGCTGGGGGTGGTGGTGGTGAGTCCCTTTAAACATAGTTACTCATTTGGACATTAGGCATTTCATGCCGCCTGCCTCCATTTCAGCTTCCCTCCCCGAAAAGGTGATTAGGAATGTGGGGGATGGAGTGAGGTTTGAATATCCTCGTGGCAGTGGGGCACAGGTGGCCCTTAGTTAATACATTTGGTATGCTTTCATCTAGAATATTTCCTGCAACCATTCTCTCTTGTATGATGTTTGCTTCTTGGTTCTTCGTGCTATCTATAGCACGATGCACTTGACTTGTTTTTGCCATGGAAAATATCAGAATTATAAATATTTTTAGTTGTATAGGTAAAAAGCCATATTTTGGTGCTTAAAAATTTCTGGTCAGAAGTATTTGCCTGCTGCATACTGTTTATTGTATCTTATGAAATGGAAACTTGATGTTAATTCCTGATCTCAGAATCATGTACTTGGATGTGACCACAGGCACTGATTCTACAGACACTATCACTTTAACTGTTATTTGGGATTATCTAAACTTGTTTAAAAGGAAAGAAAGGAGTCAGCCGCTATTTTGGAGATCACCCTGATGATGAATTTTACTTTTTGAATTTTTTCTTATTTGGGGAGAAAAAACAGTTTCAGAATATGCTGCTATTGATAACTACTCACAAACCCATTTATGATCAAAGATGTAGCAGAAAACAATTTTTTTTTTTTGTTCTGGTCAGCATTGTCTGTCTAGGTAAATATATTGATTTCCAATATAATGGCATTTTAAAAATGTAAATCATTGTAAATATAAATGTAAATAATTTGTGAAATGTAAATAAATGTAAAATAATTTATTCTTTTAAGATACATGCTCCCCTTGGGGCGCCTGGGTGGCGCAGTCGGTTAAGCGTCCGACTTCAGTCAGGTCACGATCTCGCGGTCCGTGAGTTCGAGCCCCGCATCAGGCTCTGGGCTGATGGCTCAGAGCCTGGAGCCTGTTTCCGATTTTGTGTCTCCCTCTCTCTCTGCCCCTCCCCCGTTCATGCTCTGTCTCTCTCTGTCCCAAAAATAAATAAACGTTGAAAAAAAAAATTAAAAAAAAAAAAAAGATACATGCTCCCCTTAATGAGATTCAAAAGAAGTCAGATGTGAGGGATGTGTACCGATGCAGAGACAAGGTATGAAGTTCCTGTAATCTACATCATGTCTGTTTCAATGGGGCTTTGAGAACCAACTGAAACCATATCATTTTCCATCATAAGGGCAAGCAAAACTATAAAAAAAGGCAACTAAATCTTGGTCCAGAAACAAATAACTACCAGTGGTTCTTCAGCTCATGGTTTCGGTTCAGGTCATGATCTAAGGGTTCATGAGGGCGAGCCCCACGTCAGGCTCTGTGCTGACATTGGGGAGTCTGCTTGGGATTCTCTCTCTCTCTCTCTCTCTCTCTCTCTGTGCCCCTCCCCCGATCATGCACGGGCGTTCTCCCTGTCTGTCTTAAAATCAATAAATAAACATTAAAAAGGTAAAGAAAAGGATAACTACCCACTGACAGCCCCCTCCATCCCAAACCTCAGGACTCTTCTTTCCTTGGGACCACATAAAGGGTGATTGTGGTACTCTCTTAAAAAAAAAAAAATATATATATATATATATATATGTGTGTGTGTGTGTGTGTGTGTGTGTTGAGTAAATAAATGTGCTGAATCTTGGCTGTGCCTTGTGGGGAGGGAGAGGCTGGAAAGGAGCAAGGGGGCTGAGGAGAGAGAGCGGACCGGGGCACAGACCTGGTCACTTCGGAATTGGATTCTCTAGACCCAGCTGCCCCAGCAGGTACCACTTGGATCACAGAGCAACCACCCCAACAAACCCTTTTTTAATTCCTGACTCTTACAATTTTAAGCAAAATAAAGCCAGTACTTTTTTGGGGCAGCTTGCTGCCCCATTCCAGCCAAAATGGTGGTGATGGGGTATCATTCTGATTCTAGCAACAAAGCAGCTGAGGCTAGTGCTTGAAGTAATTTACCTAAGGAGGGGGGCTTAGGGCTTGTACCCAGACAGTTGAATTTCCATGCTTATTATTGTGCTTACCCCAAACCTAGACTAATGGTTCTCAACTGGGGATGACTCTGCCCGCCCCCCCCCAGCCCCCTGCCAGGGACACCAGGCAATGTCTACAGAGATGTATGGTTATCACATGGTGGGGGGGAAACTCCTGGCATCAGGTGGGTGTGGGCAGGGATGCTGCTCAACACCTCGAAGTGCCCAGGATGCCCCCACCATGGAGAACCACCCAGCTCCAAGTGTCAATAGCACTGAGTCTGGGAAAGCCTTCTCTAGACCTCAGAGTCTGGTTTTTCTGCTTACGAGATGCTCTGTATCACGCATTGGCTGCCTGCAGGTCTGGAGTAAAGATCCCTTCCTGAAGTGTAGCACCCAGCTCCAGGAAGGCTGTCCTAGTCAGCTTGAGCTGACGTAATAAAATACTACAGACTCGGGGAGGGGGCGGTGTAGACAACAGACCTTTATTTTCTCACAGTTCTGGAGGCTGGGAAGGCCCAGCAGGGTCAGGTTCTGTCAAGGACTCTCCTCCTGGCTGGCAAACAGCTGCGTCCTGCTTGCTGTGTCCTTACATGGTAGTGGGCGGGGGGCTGGGGAGAGAGAGAGAAAGAGAGAGAGACAGAGAGGTGAGGAGGGGAGGGGCAGAAAGAGGGAGAGAGAGAGAATCCCAAGCAGATTCTGCATTCTCTGCATGGAGCCCTATGTGGGGCTCTAACCCCCCAACCGTGAGATCATAACCAGAGCTAAAACCACGATTCCGACGTTCAACAGACTGAGCCACCCAGGTGCCCTCATCGATCACTTTTGACACCGTATGTGTGGGTTTTTCCTCCCACACTGGCCAATTCTCTGACCCCAGCTGGGCATCCTATGATTCAATCCCCCCACCATCTATCTGGAGTTAGTGGGAGATCCCACCAGTTAAGGGCTCGGTCCCACCAGACTGCCCGCCCCCCCCCCCCCCCCGCCTTCAGGTGCCAACCATGTCTGGGTCTCTGACCAACCGGCTGTGAGTAGCAGGTTTCCACAACTCCTCGGGTTGATAATTTGCAATCCCAAACTCACAGAACTCAGGAAAACAGTCTACTAACTAGTTTGATTACCTGTTTGATATAAGAGGATACAAGTCAGCAACGGCCAGATGGAAGAGACACATGGGGCCAAGTTTGGAGAGGGGTCGGGCCTCTGCGCCCTGTCCGGACAGACACCCTGCCCTCCGAAAACACCTTCGGGTCAGAGCTTTCGTTATGTAGGCACGGTTGATTAAATCATTGGCCATTAGTGCTGAGCTCAATTTCCAGTCCCTCTTCCCACGTAGGCCATGAGGGGGTGGGGCTGAAAGTTCGAACCCTCTAAATTACTTTCGTTCCGTGGCAACCAGCTCCCCCATCCTTTGGGGCTTTCCAAAAGTCACTTCGTTAACACAAACTCAGGCACGGTTGAGTTTAAAAAGGGGCTTGTTATGAATAATGAAAGGAGATTACAGGATTTTAGGAGCTAGGAGCTCTGTGTCAGGGACTGGAGACAAGACCAAATATATATATTATTATATTTATAATATTATAAATATATATAACTATATAAATATATATTTTTAGTATATATAGTATATATAATATATACTATAAATAAATAAAAATATATATTATATGCAATATCACCTTCCAACGGCCCCATCTCTGAATACCATTACATTGGGGTATAAGACCTCAACTTGAGAAATTTGGGGGACACATTCCATCTATAACATGGGTACCCCACCCCCCCAGTTGGTGCTTCAGCTAAGTTCTTACCTGGCTGTTCTACTAGCCTATGACTCCCCGTGGTTTTTACTTCTGGTGTTTATGATTTCCCTCTCAGTGGACTCTCCATTTTATTTCTTGTGCAGGAGGATAGTTTGGGGACTACTTGGCTTCCAATTCGTTAGAAGAAAAAGACTTTTTTAAGTTTATTTATTTATTTTGAGAGACAGGGGAGGGGCAGAGAGAGAGGGAAAGAGAGACAGAATCCCAAGCAGGCTCTGCTCTGTCAGCCTGGAGCCCAATGGGGGCTTGATCCCATGAACTGTGAGATCATGACCTGAGCCAAAGTTAGACACTTAGCTGACAGCCACCCAGGCACCCCAGAAGAAAAAGATTTTAAACGCAAGCAATTTCAGAAAATTGGTGAGCGCCTGTGAGATGAATTATGTTAATTATGAAACCCAAATCCCAGGGCTTTAATTTATTTTTATTTCTTTATTTATTTTTAAGTAGGCTTCACATCCAACGTGGGGCTTGAGCTCACAACCTGAGCTGAGATCAAGAGTTGGACGCTTAACAACAACAAACAACAACAACAACAAAGAGTTGGACTCTTAACTGACTGAGCCACCCAGGCACCCCCAAATCACAGGGTTTTTAATGGACATAGAATTTACATAATTACAAGCATACCATTGCAATGATATTGACCGACGCTTTTATCTCGGTAACCCACATTCCTTACAAGATTCGGACCATTTCCATCACTCCAGAAATGTCCTATGTGTCCTTCCCAAGTCAACACAACAGGGTTGTAACCATTGTTGTGTTGTTGTAACCATTGTTCTGACACTCATTACGATGCATAAAATTGTTCCTGAACGTCTGATATGTAGAAGTATATAGAGTGTGTTTGTTGGTGTCTGGCATCTTTCACTCAAAATAAGGTTTCTGAAGTTCAGCCATGTTCTGTGTATCAGCAGTTCATTCCTTCTTCGTTGTTGAGTAACATTTCATTGTACAAATGGAGCTCAGTTTGCTTATCCTGTTGGAAAAGAAACAACGACCCTGAATGGAGTCATTTGCTCCCACGATGGCAAGCCAAGACACGATGGCAGCCTCAACCTCCCCAAAACGTGATTTTTGAACAGTCAACCTGAAAGGTCCTGATCAGTGCTAATGAGGTAATGCATGAACTAAGATCCCTTCTATTTCCTCTTCCTCTTCTGTAGAATGAATGGGGCTTAGCCTGAAACTTTTTTTTTTTTTTTTTTTTTTTTTTTTAGAGAAAGAGGCCACAAAGAAGAAGGGCAGAGGGAGAGAGAGAGTCTCAAGCAGCGCTGGATTCCACGACTGTGAGATCATGACCTGAACAGAAACCAAGAGACCAAGAGTTAGACACTTAACGGACTGAGTCACCAAGGTGCCCCTGAAACAATCTTTTCTTTTGTTTGGTAATAACTTCTTTGCTCCACTCTCTCGCTCAGAAAAACTTTGTTTTATACCGTTCCATAGAGTGCCATTTTCTGGAAGGGATGCTCCCGAACTGATGGATTGTTAAATTTATTCCATTGAATTTTTGTTCTTTAGAAATCTGTTCCCTAGTTGACGGACATTTGGGTTGTTTCCCGGTTTTGCTTATTATGAATAATGCGGCTACAAACAGCACTGGGCACCTGTCGGTTAACACATGTTCATCGTTATCAGGGAAACACCTAGAAGTGAACTGATTAGTTACAGTGTTGGTACACATTTAATTTTACAAGGCTCTTACCATATATATTTTTTTAAATAGCAATATAAAAATCAAAATAGAAACAGAAACTTGAAAACACATACGTGTGTTTGCACATCAGTCACAAAACGTGGTACCCATATGTTACCATTTTTATGCAACCACATAATAATTCAATACATCGCGCTAAAAAAATTTTTTTTTAATCTTGTAAAATGTACCTAATTTTAACATCTTAATCGTGTTAAAGTGTGCAGTGCAAAGGCATTAGGTACATTCACATTGTTGTGTGACCATTCTCCATTACTCATCTGCAGGACTGTTTTTTTTTAATTTTATTTTTTATTTTTTAAAATTTACATCCAAATTAGTTAACATATAGTGCAACAATGATTTTAGGAGTAGATTCCTTAATGCCTCTCACCCATTTAGTCCATCCCCCCTCCCACAACCCCTCCAGTAACCCTCAGTTTGTTCTCCATATTTATGAGTCTCTTCTGTTTTGTCCCCCTCCCTGTTTTTATATTATTTTTGCTTCCCTTCCCTTGTGTTCATCTGTTCTTTTTTTTAAAAATTTTTTAACGTTTATTTATTTTTGAGACAGAGAGAGGTAGAGCATGAACGGGAGAGAGAGGGAGACACAGAATCTGAAACAGGCTCCAGGCTCTGAGCTGTCAGCACAGAGCCCAACGCGGGGCTCGAACCCACGAACTACGAGATTGTGACCTGAGCTGAAGTCGGACGCTTAGCTGACTGAGCCACCCAGGCACCCCTGTTCTGTGTCTTAAAGTCCTCATATGAGTGAGGTCATATGATATTTGTCTTTCTCTGACTGACTAATTTCGCTTAGCATAATCCCCTCCAGTTCCATCCATGTAGTTGCAAATGGCAAGATTTCATTCTTTTTGATTGCCGAGTAATACTCCATTGTATATACAGACCACAACTTCTTTATCCATTCATCCGTCAATGGACATTTGGGCTCTTTCCATACTTTGGCTATTGCCAATAAGGCTGCTATAAACATTGGGGTGCATGTGTCCCTTCAAAACAGCACACCCGTATCCCTTGGATAAATGCCTAGTAGTGCAATTGGTGGGTCATAAGGTAGTTGTATTTTTAGTTTTTTGAGGAACCTCCATACTGTTTTCCAGAGTGGCTGCACCAGTTTGCATTCCCACCGCAGGACTGTTTTAATTCTGCCCCCCTTCGCATTTATATTTCTTTTTCTGGTAGCATGAACTTTCTGGGAACGACCTAGAAACTGTGAAAGCCTGAAAGTGATTTTGAACAGCTTTTCTTCTTTTTGAGTGTTTTTTTGGAACTCTCTTTTTCCTTTTCAGCATTTCTCTGTAAGTTTATCTCCTTCTTTCTCTTTTTTTAAGTAGGCTTCATGCCCAGTGCAGAGCCCAACGCGGGGCATGAACTCAAGACCTTGGGGTCAAGACCCGACCAGAGATCAAGAGTTAGATGCTTAACCGACTGAGCCACCCAGGCACCCCCCAGAACTCTAACATATTCTGTCCATTTGTTGTTTTTTCTCTTTCACCTGTCCTATCTCTGATTCAGATGTTCTGGAGAAAATTGAACACGTGTTGTAACTATTCCAGGTTTGTGAGACATACCTGGAAGGGGGCTGTTTCTCAGCATCATCTCAAAAGCTTTAAATAACACCGAGCCTTAGGACCATCTGAGACTGACTGCATTGGAATTTCTAGATGTGAGGCCCAATAACATGTATTTTAACAATATTGGTATATGGTAGGCAGAATTGAAGACTAACCCCAATGACCCCTGCCCTTATATAACTTCCTTCCCTGTGAAAAGGACAGGATATCACTTCCATGATTATGTTATACAGCAAAAGGGATTTTGCAGGTTTTGCTTAGTTGACTCTGAGTTAATCAAAAGAGATTATTCGGGTGGGCCTGGGCTTTTTATACAAACTCTTCTTTTTTAAAAATTTTTTAAATGTTTATTTATTTTTGAGAGAAAGAAAGAGTGTGAGCGGGGGAGGGGCAGAGAGAGAAGGAGACACAGAATCCGAAGCAGGCTCCAGGATTCAAGCTGTCAGCACAGAGCCCAATGTGGGGCTTGAACCCACAAACTGTGAGATCATGACCTGAGCCAAAGTTGGATGCCTAACTGACTGAGCCACCCCAGGCGCCCCTACACAAACTCTAACTCTGGATCTAGAAGTCAGAGGTGGAGAACGTTAGAGGCCAGAGATTCACAACTGGAGAAGGAGTCAGCCTGTCCTTGCTGGCTTTGAAGATGGAGGGAATCCTGTGGCAAGAGCCTGCACACATCTTCGAGCTGAGAGTGACTCCTGGCCAATAATAAGTGAGAAAGTGGAGACCTCAATCCTCCAACTGCAAGGAACTAAATTGTGCCAACAACACAAATGAACTTGGACATGATTCTTCTCTAGTCCAGCCTCCAGGTGAGAACACAGCTTGTAAACACCTCCACTGTGAAACGCTGAGCACAGAATCCCACGGAGCCTTGTCTGGACTGCCCCCTCTACGGACACCATGAGTTAATAAATGAGTGTTGTTTTAAACCACTAAGTTTGTGGCAATTCATTACATAGCTCTAGGTGACTAATAAACCTACTTATTTCTATGTGGTGAACCTGTTGAGTGGGGTCACTTGTCCTGAGAATTTTACACTGTGTGGATGTAGCACATTTTGTCTGTCCATTCATCAATTGATGGGCGTTGGATTATTTCCACTTTTTGGTTATTATGAACAATCTGCTACAGACATCTGTATGAAAGCATTAATCAGTTTCATATATATTAGCAAACTCACTTCAGATATTCTTTGGCTGACTGTATAAGTTATGTTTCCTGAATTTGAACCTGCCCTACTATCTTACCAATTCCTTCCTTAACGAATGAACTGAATAAACTCTTTGGCGCATGCTCATTTTATTTGCATAAAGACTGTGGTTTATATTTTTTGAACTTCACTAAAGGCCAGAGGTTTTCTGTAGCCTTTGGCTAACAACTAGGGCTATCCTTCTGGGTTCCTGCAATTGCTTCCTCCTCTGGCCTGTGAGAGCTGTGGCTAGCCCTGGGGATCTACATCTTTCCTGGCGGGTTCCCCTGACCCTCTCTCCATTGTTGAACATGGTCCCTTTACCGATCACAGTGAGTGTGCTATTTGTCTTCAGGCTGGACCTGACTGATACTGTAGAGGCAAGGAGCATTATGGGATATAGTTCCCTGTATCCCCGGCAGATACATAGTAGTACATAGCAGGTCCTCATTAGACCTTTGTAGAATGAAGAAACCAAAGGGCACATTCAAGCACTCAAGTTGCAGGTTCTTAAAGGTTTCTTATGTATCGGCTGCTATGAATTGGCAATGTTGATTAACTGTAGGTTAAGAAATCCCTATACCTTTCTGTTTCAGAAAATTGCTTACTGCAAGGAGCAACCCCTCACCATATGACATAGATAAGACTCACAGATGTCCCCCTCATTTATCTGTAGTAAGACCAGACACAGACCCTCCAAACCCTCGTTCTTTGCCTCAGAAGTGCTCAGCTGAACTGCTTGTCCCTGCTGATCCATTGAAGCACAATGCTTGTTAACCAAATTTTGGTTAAGCTCCTCTAGAGTAAAACTTCCTCTGATCCAATATCCCCTTTCACTGCCTTTTCATCCCACCTTCCCAGTGCTAGAAACTTCAGTTCTTTCTAGCATTGTTTATTCCTTTCTACAAAAGAAAAAAAAAATTCCCCCTTAAATCTTGAGATGCTTGAAGACTTTATATTCATGGTGTTCTCTTCTTGCAACAGTCCCCCTGACCAATTTCAATTATCTTTCCCTGCCCCCTTGTAAGACTCCTTTTGAATAAAGTCTCTCCTTACTGAGTCTGGATTTGCTTTTTATTGGACAGAGTAATGGCCGGACATACATGGTGCAGGGGAGGAAACAATTGCTCTACCCTGTTTTGGGGAATTATTACTAGTAGTTTTAATTATATACATTAGTTGGAATTCTTATCTCTTAGAAATCTTACTTTCTTAGTGAAAACTAGAAAGCAAGCAGTTATGAACTGTTATATACCAACATCTTATAGATTGGCAAATTCATGAATATACTATTTCATTATTTCTAGAAGCATCTATTTTCCACAATTTTCAACGTGGCACAAGACATGTTTACTAACAGACTCCAAAACTGTTTCATTTAAATAGGAAGCCAAAAGCAGGTCCTGATTTGTAAATAATCTAGACATTCAATTAATACCCATCATTTCACTTAAAATTTTTTTTAAATGTTTATTTATTTTTGAAGGAGAGAGAAACAGAGCATGAGCAGGGGAGGAGCAGAGAGAGAGGGAGACACAATCCAAAGCAGGCTTCAGGCTCCAAGCTGCCAGCACAGAGCCTGACATGGGGCTTGAACTCACGAGCCATGAGATCATGACCTGAGCCAAAGTTGGATGCTTAGCCATGCTTAGCCGACTGAGCCACCCAGGCACCCCAATCATTCCACTTTTAACTTGGTAGAACTGTAAGATTTAAAGGTACCAAAAACATTTTGGAAACTATTTTAAAGTGGACACACTTTAGGGGTGCTTGGGTGGCTCAGTTGGTTGAGCGTCTGACTTTGGCTCAGGTCATGATCTCACTATTTGTGTGTTTGAGCCCCCCCATCGGGCTCTGCTGACAGCTTCCAGGGCCTGGAGTCTGCGTCAGATTCTGTGTCTCCCTCTCTCTCTCTCTGGCCCTCCCCCACTCATGCTTTCTCTCTCTCTCTCTCTCTCTCTCTCTCAAAAATTAATACACATTAAAAAAATTTCAAGTACACACACTTATTAAACATAATCATTGTTGAAAAGTTCATTTATAAACTTTCATCTCACATTTCTTTAATTCAGTTGTTCTTAACAATTATGTTTAGATGACTTACCGGAACTTCATTAAACATTGAACAAAGCTGGGGCTGCAGGCTGGCTCAGTTGGTGGAGCATGTGACTCTTGATCTCTGCATCCTGAATTTGGGCCCCACGTTGAGTGTGGAGATGAGTTAAATAAATAAAAACTTAAAACAAAATTAAACAAAGTTAACCATCATCTCAAGTTATTTTTCTTGCTGACAATTTTTGTTAGTATCTATATTAGGCAAGCATCAAACCTTATAGGGTTGGAGCCCTCCCAGGGCCTTATGAAAGGCTATCTGCATATGAGGAGGAGGGTGTGGATGTTATGTGTGTTTTCAGTTTGTGTTTGAGCCTGGGAGTCCAGATGGCAGTTCAAGCTAAAGAAAGCCCGGGCATGTCTGGGCTTGTCTCCAGAGTCACGGAGCACCATCTCTCTAGGCCTATTTGCATAACAATAATGAAGAGTCCTTCCAGTATAGAGGTGATTTTAAGGGAGAAAAGAACCATACAGCTGGAATGTGATCTTGGGGTAGGAGAAAAGAAGTGTCTGCTCCAGATCTGCCAGCATGGATTTTTGCCTTCTCTGGGGTCTTGTGTGATCCCAATGGGGAACAGGTGGAGAGTGAAAAAAGAAATTAACGGACCAGTTTTTGCTAAGGCTGAACAAGTCTGCCACCTTCTCCGAGAACCCAGTGTTGTGGGGGAGGTCTCACTGTCTGATAGCTTTAAGCCTCAGGGGCTTCAGTTAAAGGTCTTAATGCCTCTGGACCTTGATGTGCTCACCAAGAAACTGATAGTGTCACAGGTGCATTTCGGTCCCCGAACACATGCCAAACCCCCAGATGCAAAGAAATGCAGAATGTGGGACTCTGGTGTCTTGCATCATACCGAAGGATGTGGTTGCCCCAAGGGGGGAAATCTGAGCTATCTTGGTTCAAATAGTTTCACTTAGGTCCTAGGGCTGATGAGATCTGGGGGAAATTCAGGTTAGACGCCCAAACTGGCATGGTCTTCGAGTCAGTATTTGGTGAATTTGAAAAAGATACAGTTTTTCCTTCTCAGATTGACAGACTCTCTGGCTTTTGTCATCCTCAGTCCAAAGGGGCACACAGAGAATGTTGAAATCCGGGACTCCTGGCTGGCTCGGCTGGTGGAGCACATGACTGGATCTCGGGATTGGGAGTTCGAGGCCCACGTTGGGTGTAGAGATTTTACTTAGAAACAAAATGTTGACAACCACCATCACCACCACCACCACAGAGAATGCTGGAGTCATCATGACTTCCAAATGTGGATGGGCCTCAGCCAATCAGTTAAAACCTGAGTGGAACAGAAAGATGGAGGAAAAAGAAATTCCTCCTGCATGACTGCCTTTGAGCCTGGATGTTTTTGTTCATGCCTTCATACTCAAACAGGAAGCCTGGTTCTTTGGATGGGTGTGAGCCTGTGGGACTTTGGACTATTTTATACCATTGATACTCCGTGGTCTCCAGCTTGCCCACTGAAGCTCTTAAGACTTGTGCAACGCCACGATTACGTAAGCTAATTCCTCATAATAAATCTCTCACTCTATTTTTGTGCATCCCATTGGTTCTGTTTCTCTGAAGACTGGTTACTAATGCAACCACTAATCTATTTTCTGTCTCTACGTGTTTTTCTATCATGGATATTTCATAGAAACAGAATCCCATAAAATGGAATCACAAAGTAGAGTCATTTTGCGTCTGACTTCTCTCAGTGTGGTCTTTCTAAGGTTCATTCATGGTGTAACATGTATCAGTGCTTCATTCCTTAACTGCCAAATAATATTCCATCATATCAACGCCACATTTGTTTATCCATTCATCTGTTGATGGACATTTGGGTTGTTTCAACTTGGGGCTATTTTGAATAATGTTGTAGTGAACATCTGTGTACAAGCTTTGTGAGGATGTAGGCTTTTATTTCTGTTGGGTACATACCTAGGAGTGAAACTGTAGGTCATGTGGCAGCTCTATGTTACTTTTTGAGGAATGGCTGGGCAGTTTTCCCCGGACGCTAACCCGTTTTAGAATCCCACCAGCGATGTATGAAGGTTCCTTTGTCAGTCAAGGTCAGGGTTCTCCAGAGAAACAGCCAACAGGAGATACACATCTGTAAAGAGGTAGAGTATGGGGAATTGGCTCACAAGTGTACGCCCCCCGATCTGCCACTTGTGCCCATGCTCGAGGCTGAAGAGAGCTTGGTGAGTTGGCGTAACTCGAGTCCAAGTGGTCCGAGTCCAAGAACCAGGGGAGCTGATGGACATCACAGTCCGAGGGCAGGAGACCAATGTCCCAGCTCAGTGTCCTAGGTCCCCTTCTTTGCTTTCAGTCTATTCAGGCCCTTGGTGGGTTGGATGAGGCCCACCCTCATCAGGGAGGGTAGTACTTTCTTCTTGGTTTACAAATTCAAATATTAAGCTCTTCCAGAAACACCCTCACAGACACACCCTGACTTCATGCCTAACCAGGTGTGTGGGTCATGTGGACACCTGAAGTTAAACATCCTGGTTCCAATTGCCCTCCATCCTTGCCAGCATTTTTTATTGTCTGCCTTTTTGATTACAGCCATCCTGGGGGTGTGTAGTGCTATCTCATTGTGGTCACAATTCATACTTCCCTCACAACTAATGATGTTGAGTCTTCCTTTTTTCTTTTCTTTCACCAATATTTATCCTTTTTATTTTTTTTATTTTTTTTAACGTTTTTATTTATTTTTGAGACAGAGAGAGACAGAGCATGAACAGGGGAGGGGCAGAGAGAGAGGGAGACACAGAATCGGAAGCAGGCTCCAGGCTCTGAGCCATCAGCCCAGAGCCCGACGCGGGGCTCGAACTCACGGACCGTGAGATCGTGACCTGAGCCGAAGTCGGACGCTTAACCGACTGAGCCACCCAGGCGCCCCACCAATATTTATCCTTTTTTTCCCTATCATTATTATCCTTATTTGCCTGCCAAACCACAGATACTCTAATGCCTGAAGTAAACAAGGCTACCCTGGTCCTGATGGAGAGTCAGCCAGTCTCCCCATGGATAGCTGCTATTTGTAGACAGCACGGTGAAGGAAAGTACCAGGGGTGCAGAAGGAGAGAATGTGATCTAGTCTTGGGGTGGGGAGGATTGTGTAGAAGGTTCCTGGAACGATCTCTTAAAACTGCAAGTTCAATCAGGTGCCTCTTCAATTGTTCCCTCTTGCTGAGGCAATAAATCCTTAGTTCTTAGCCTGGTATTCAAAGATCTGCCTAACCTGCTTCTAGCCTCATTTTCCAGTTCACAATACACCAAGAGCCCTTTCTATATCTGCCATCATGGGGCTCATGTCCTGACATGAGCTTTCAAGTTAGAGTGATACAATTCCTTTCCGAAAGTGGATGACAATGGCCTTGTTTATGAAAACCTCTTGACGAGTCCTGTTATATAGTCTTTGGTGATTGTTGAGCAATATAAAGTTCCCTGGATATCAATAAGGGCAGAATTCAGGTACTCTGCATGATAGAACCAGCAGAATTTTTTTTTTTAAGAGGTGGAAAGTGCAAGAGATGAATGTTGCAACTTTAAATGTTTATTTATTTATTTTGAGAGAGAGCATGAGCAGGGTAGTGGTAGAGAGAGAGAGGAGAGAATCCCAAGCAGGCTCTGTGCTGCCAGCCCAGAGCCTGACAGAGAACTTGATCTCGTGAACTTCAAGATCATGAGGTGAGTTGAAACCAAGAGTTGGATGCCCAACAGACTGAACCACCCAGGCTCCCCATGGAGTCAGCAGAATTTTGAGACAAGGGAGTCAGATCAGAGAAGGGAGCCAAGGGGGGAGGGGAGCAGGAGCTAGTGAGAAAGTGGAATCCCAACCATTATGGCAAAGGGGAGGACATGTATGGTTTTCTAGGGTTGCTGTAATGAATGATCACCAACCTTGTGGCATAAAACATCATAAGTTTGCATTCTTATGGTTCTGAAGGTCAGCGTCTGAGATGGGTCTTGCTGGGCCAAAAGAATGAAACTGGGCCCGTAACCTGCAACCATACACAAAAGTCAATTCAAAATGGATTAAAGCCTTGAACAGTTAATGCCAAAGGCAAAGGCAACAAAAGCAAAAGGAAGCCAATGGGACTATCTCAAGGGAAAAAGCTTCTGCACAGAAAAGGAAACCATCAGCAAAAATGAAATGGCAACCTAGCAAATGGGAGAAAAATACTTGTCAACTATATATCTGAAAGGATTAATATTCAAAATATATAAAGAACTCATACAACTCAACAGTGAAAACAGGAAGTAATCCAATTAAAATGTGGGCAGAGGACCTGACTAGACATTTTGCCAAAGAAAACATACAGGTAGTCAATAGGTATGTAAAAGATGCTCAACATCACTCATCATCAGGGAAATCAAAATCAAAACCACCCGAGATACCCCTCACACCTGTCAGAATGGCTATC
Organism: Herpailurus yagouaroundi; assembly: GCF_014898765.1. Taxonomy (NCBI): domain Eukaryota; kingdom Metazoa; phylum Chordata; class Mammalia; order Carnivora; family Felidae; genus Herpailurus; species Herpailurus yagouaroundi. The sequence continues at coordinate 4,653,334 of NW_024412512.1, forward strand.
CTTCCCATACTCAGCTGTGCTGTCCTCTTGAAACTCAGATATACTAGCAAGCAATCTGGAAGGATATATTGCCAAATGGCCAACAGTGGTCCTTTTAAAAGGTAGTTCAAGGGAGGGAAAATATCAGGCTTTTATTGTTGTTGTTGTTGTTTTATTTTACTTTATATTCTTCTGCCCTGTTGGGATTTTTTTCCACTGGGCATGTTTTACTTTTGGAAAAATTTTAAAAGCTGCAAATCCAAAAATTCCTGCTAAGACCAGAGTCAAGTAGTTTATTCCCTATGTTTTCTTTTAGGAGTTTTATGGTTTCAGGTCTTTAACAGTCTTTAACCCATTTGGAGTTGATTTTGTGTACGGTATAAGACAGGGGTCCAGTTTTATTCTTTTGCACATGGCTGTCCAGTTTTCTCAAAACCAATTGTCTTTTCTGCATTGCATATTTTTGACTCATTTATCATGGATTAATTCATGTTAATCCATATGCATGGATGTTTTTCTGGACACTATTCTGTTCCATTGATTGATGTGTCTGTTTTCATGCCAATACCTTACTGTTTTGTTGGCTATAGCTTTGTAATATAGTTTGAAATCAGGAAGTATGATGCCTGCAGCATTGTTCTTTTTTTTTTTTCTTGAGATTTCTTTGGTTATGTGGGGTCTTTTGTGGTTCCATACAAATTTTAGAATTATTTTTTATATTTCTTTGAAAAATACCATTGTAATTTTGATAGGGAGTGCACTGAGTCTATAAATGGCTTTGGGTAATGTGGACATTTTAATAATATTAATTTTTCCAATCCATCAGCATGGGGTAAAGTTGTTTTTGAGCCCTTTTATGATCCTTTGTATTTCTGTGGAACCTGTTGTAATGGCTCCTCTTACATTTCTGATGTTATTTATTTTAGTCTTCTCTCTCTCTCTCTCTTTTTCCTGGTGATTCTAGCTGCAAGTATTTTGTTTACTTTTCAAAGAGCTAGCTCTTAATTTCAATGATATTTCTCTTGTTTAATGAGTCATTGTTAACCCTTCCATTTGTAGGATACATTGAGTAGGGCTGCTGTGAGCATGGGTGTACTAAATTTAAACATTTACATCTAATTGACATCATCTTGTATGCCCTGGTGAGATCACCTTGGAAGCTAGGATTTTACAAGTCCACTGCTTGAACTTTTGACACTTAGAATCCCTTCCTTGGCTACATCATCCTTCCACTGAAGCAATTTTTATTGCTTTATTTTTTACTAATAAACTTTATTTTTAAGAACAGTTTTTGGTTTACAAGACAACTGAAAAGAGAATATAGGTTTTTTTTTTTAATATACTTCCATGCACACCATTTTTCTATTTTTAACATCTTACATTAGTGTAGTAATACAACTCATGAACCAATACTGATATATTATTTTAACTAAATCCCACAGTTGATTCAGATTTCTTTGCTTTTTCTCTCATATATCTTTTTTCTGCCCAGGATCCCATCCACAATTCCCAAGTACACTTGGTCATCACATCTCCTAAGGTTCCTCTGGGCTGCAACAGTTTCCCAGACTTTCTTTGTCTTTGATGACTTTTAACATTCTGAAGAGGGCTGGTCAGGCATTTTATAGGATGCCTCCCTCTTGGAATTTATCCGATGTTTTTCTCACGGTTAGACTGGGGTGATGGGTTTGGGGAGGAAGACCCCTGAGGTGAAATGTTCTTTTCATCCTATGGTACTCATACTGGGGGCGTATGCTGTCCCCATGGCTTATCACTCCTGATGTTGGCCTTGGTCACCTGGCTGAGGTGGTGGTCAGATTTTTCCACTGTAAAGCTACTGCTCATCCCTGCACTTTCCATATTGTCTTCTTTGGAAGGAAGTCATTATGTGCAGCCCACACCCATGGAGGGGGAGTTGTGGTCCCCTCCTTTAGGATGGAGTAGTTACATTGTGAAAACTGATAAAGGGAAACCTCACTAAAACGGAGTTGGCAATGTGTGGCACAAGGGCTCTCATGCCCTACCACTCCTCACTAATTGCAAATCCAACAGGAAGAGAGGCACCTTGTGCATGGATACAACTTTATTACCCCAGCAGGAAGAAGAAGATTTCCCTCCTCCCCTGGCAACAACACAGCCAGTAAGAGACAAACTAGCTCAGCCAATGAGAAGCAACTTCCTTCAAACTCCCAGGTTGGGGCGCTCCAGTGGTTCAGTCTGTTAAGCCTGGGATTCTTGATTTCTGCATAGGTCATGGTCTTGCAATTGGTGGGATGGAGCCTGGCATGAGGCTCTGCTCTGTCAGTGGAGCCTGCTTGGGATTCTCTCTCCCTCTCTCTGCCCCTCCCATGCTCACATGCCCTCTCTCTCAGAATAAATAAATAAACTTAAAAAAAACAACAACAAAAAACAACAACCTTCCAGGTAACTCTAGTAGACTTTTTGTTTATGACAGTCTTCCCAATTTCCTGCTTTACCTTGTTAAAGAGCAGTCCTCTCCTTGGTTTGGCAGACTTGCCTGTGGTTTTGCCATTAGCGTTCTTGTTCTGGATTGTAGTTTTCTGTTATTCCTGAATAAACCCATTTTTGCTGGTAAAATAACTGGCAAATTTATTTATTTATTATCTATTTATAATTTATTTATTAAAAAAAATTTTTAAGATTTATTTATTTTTGAGAGCCAAAGAGAGAGCATGAGCAGGGGAGGGGGAGAGAGAGAGAGAGAGAGGGAGATACAGAATCTGAAGCAGGCTCCAGGCTCTGTGCTGACAGCACAGAGCCCACCGTAGGGCTGGAACCCACAAACCATGAGATCACGACCTGAGCTGAAGTCAGATGTTTAACCGACTGAGCCACCCAGGCACCCCTATTTTTTTTTTTTTTTATTTTTGAGAGAGAGAGAGAGAGAATGAGAGAACAAGCATGTGAGAGCAGGGAAGAGGGGCAGAGGGAGAAGGAGAGAGAGAGAGAGAGAGAGAGAGAGAATCCCAAGTAGGCTCTGTGCTCAGCTAGGACCCGGATGAGGGGCTCGATCCCATGACCCTGGCATCATGACTTGAGCTGAAATCGAGTCCAACGCTCAACCGACTGAACCACCCAGGTGCCCCTGGCAGTTTTATTTTAAAGGTAAACAACATAAATTATTTGAAATTCTGCACAAAGGTTTTGGCCCTTCCCCACTTACAAATATATTCAATCACCTATTTATATCAATATAGACTCATGGATATTTATTTTATACTCTGAATTATAATCTGATACTATTCTATTTATTTTATTGCTCAAATTGTTCTAATTTTAGCCACTGGGGGCTTTGTCAGTTGGCTTCTGTGCTCCTTCGACATACACAGATCAATATGGCTTTTCTTTCTTTTTTATATAATTTTTTAAAGCTGGACGCTTAACCAACTCCTAACTGGTCTGGCCACCCAGGTCTCTCTCTTTCTCTTTCTTTCTCATCCTTATTTCTGCCACTTACCAATGCACCATTCTCATCATACATATTTTTTTTTGTCCTATTCCTATAATCAGCCATTTCCCTAAGGAGCCCCGATAGCTTTTTTTTGAGAGATGGATTGAGAGAGAGAGAGAGAGAAATTGCAAGCAGGGGAGGGGCAGAGGGAGAGAGAATCTTAAGCAGGCTCTATGCCCAGCACAAAGCTTGACCAGGGGCTCTATCTCACTACGGTGAGATCCGCACCTGAGCCAAAATTGAGTTAGATACTTAATCCACTGAGCCACCCAGGCACCCTCCCCACCCCCCTCCGCTCCCCTCCTCCCTCCAATTCCTTTTTCATGGAATGGTATTAGAAATCATGATGTGGGTGCTAAGTGTGCACATTGCTATGTGGGCTCGTGATGGTGGTTTTCTAGTTGACAGAATCCATTCCTCCGTTCAAAATTATGTGCCAAGCACTCCCTCGGCGTGGGGCTCTGGCTGTGACTGGCACAGAATGCAGTCCCTGGCCTCATGGCGTCTTCATTCTAGTGGAATGTGGGGGGAAGACAGCCAACAAGCAAAATAAGTAAGTGGATTCTTCGAATATGTTCAAAGGTGACAAGTACTATAGAGATCTGTTAAAAGATAAACTGAGGCATATCAACATTTTGAGACTTTATTTGAACAAAAACCAGTATGAGTCAGGCAGCGCCTAACCAGAAGTGGTGAGTGATGTTCCATCAACCTCACTCAGTGTTTTCTCGACGGGTGAGCACCCTCTCAGGACTTTCACTCGCTCACCAGTCTAGAAGCTTCTAACCCCATCCTTCTGTATTTTTGAGCATGACACGGATGCCATTGGTTAAATCACTTGCCGTTGCTGGCTGAGCTGTCCACAGCCTCTCTCCCCTCCTCGGAGGTCAGGCCAGTGGGAAGGGACAGTTCCAACTCCCACCTCTCCAGGTGACCTCAGGGCTTTCCCCAAAGTCACCTCATTAACACAACAAAAGGCACCCAGACCGCTCGCCACACAGGAAATTCCAAGAGCTTAAGCTAGCAGCAAGGATTAAGACCGATCAGATGTTATACATCACTATATTACAGAGACACATCAAGAAAAAAGCTTCTACGAGAGACAGGAAAAAAAAAGAGAGAGAGAGAAAACACACTCTCCCGACAAATCTGGGCCAGGGGGCGCAACAGTCAGGGGTGCACCAGCTGAACCCCAAAAAAGGTCTCATCAGCATTTGCGGAGGGCAGCAGAGGCAGCGTGAGGTTGGTGCACAGCGTGTCCCCGCGAGCCAACGGCGTCAAGCGCTGGGAGGCGGCCACGCAGCCTCCGTGGAAGCTGAGCCTCAGCAGGCTGATGCTGTGGGCGGCCGGGGAGCAGATGCCCACCGTCAGCGTGGCCCTGGGAGGCCGGGCGGCCCTCGTGGAGGAGGAGCAGTTGGCCAGCGTCACTTGGATGTGCAGCCTGTAGACTCCGCCGCGCCGGACACGCAGTTGCCCGCCGTCGTCCAGCTCCAGTCCATCCACGAAGGAGCGGCCCAAGGCCGGACTTCCCTGCCAGCGCAGCCTGTGGTCCAGCCGCTGTCCTGGCCGCACAGCGTCAGGGACGTGGGAGGACACACGTTTAGGGAACCGGCGCTTAGAGACCAAATGTCTAAGCTTGCTCTGTCGAAACCTCACCCCCTCCCCCCTCCTCCCTCCCCC
>NW_024412512.1:4658864-4690605 GCF_014898765.1 Herpailurus yagouaroundi
CTCTCCCCCTCTTTCCCCCTCCCTCCCTCTCCCCTCCCCCTTTCTCTCTTCCCCTCTCCCTCCCTCTCTCTCTCCCCCCCTTTCTCTCTCCCTTTCTCTGTTCTCTCTTTCCGTCTATCTCAATTTCTCCTCTCTCCCTCTCTCTTTCTCCCTTCTGCACATGCACTCGCGGTTACCTGTGTGATTTAGCTGCAGCTCAGCCATGTCCCGCTGATAGAACAGAAGAGAACACGTGTGGTGAGCACAGAAGCACGGAGGTTTTAAGTCCCCGCACCCGCCCCCCACCACCCCGCACCGTCCCCGACCGAGATCAAGACGTCTCTTTTCTCTGCTCATCTTCCTACCCGCTTCTCAAACAGCTGGACTGAGTTGTGACTTTTTAAAAAAGATCTTTTAAAGAGGAAGTACTTTGAACTAACAGCCTACACCTGCTCTCTCGGCTGCAGAGGCCCCCCCCCTCCCCCGCCCCGGCCTGCGTCGCCTCCAAAGGGGGTCCCCGTGGTGGGTGTCGGGGCTCCCAGGTGAGCGGCGCGGGTCGCCCTGCCCTTGCAGGCCCGGAACCCACCCCCCTCCCGGCTTCGTGAAGCCCCCAGCAGCCTCTGAGTCAGCTCGCTGGGGAACACCGAAGACGAGTCACTTTCCATGCCCACATCGGATGCTCCTTTCCTAGCTGCGACCTCCCCACTCCGGGATCCCCACCCGGGACTTACCTCCAGGGCGCGACTGACATCCCCCCCCCCCCACCCCACCCCAGCCCGGACCTCCAGGCAGCCGTGCCCCAACGGCCGGCTCGGTCTCTATCTGTCTTCGCACCCAGACCTTCCGGGACGATTTTTATCCATCTCATGTGGATTTTTTTTTTTAATGTTATGTACTCTTGGTCGTTCGCCCGTCTGCGCCCAAACGCACGGTCCCATGGTCTTCCTGGTGGTTCGCCTCCCTCCTCTGCGCCCCCGCAGAGCCGGCCCCACCCAGAGGTCCCCAGGCTCCGCCGAGCAGGTGGGAGGTTTGCATCTTCCTCCTCCCCCCTTCTCTACGCACCTTCGGCGGCTCGAGCTGCCCTTGCTGGACGCGCAGGAAGCAGTATGCCATTATGCCGGTAAGAGACAGGATCGCGGCAGAGCGCAGCACCGACGTCCAGGACAGGCGGGGCACCGGGCAGCCGGAGCTCCCCTCCTCCGGCACCATGATCCTCAGACAGCGCTGCATGGGGCCCGTGCTGGCGGGGCGCGGGGCGAGCCAGGGAGCCGGGAGCACGGAAACCTCAGCGCTCTCACGGCTCGGGGGCCTCGGCCTGCCCGAACCTGCCAGAGACCCGCCCCACCGCACTCTGGGGATGTCCGGCAAAGGGGAGGGATTTGAGCTGTTCGCCGAGCAGGGAAATCCCCTCCAGCGTTTGCCCACCCCCAGCTCGCAGAGGGGTATGCCAGGAATCCGACCGCCCCACGGAGCCCCTCAGTCTTCTGATGCGGCCCCTGGTCCTCACCTTCCTCACAGTCATTCATTCATTCATTCATTCATTCAACAAACCTTCACTGAGCATCCCCCGTGGACCAGATGCTGTGCGGGAGCGGGGTGTGTGTGTGTGTGTGTGTGTGTGCGCGCGTGCGAGTGTGTAGGGGGAAACCAGGGGTACAGCCAGCAGCCAGGGAGGTCAGGGAGGCTCCCCACATATCCAGGGGCTTCTTTCCATTTTCCCAGTCTCCCTGCACGCGATGGGGCCACGTGACTGACCTGCCCACCAGGAAGAGAGTAGACGCAGATGAATTTAGGAGAGCTTGGGTGGCCTGCTCGGCTCAACACCCCGCATCACCCTTCAGCCTTCTCGTCCTCTCAGAAGTGGCCTCTGCTTAGTCTGCAGTGGGCTGAATAGTGTCCCCCTCCCTCCCCCCAAGAAATTCATGTCCACCTAGAACCTCAGGTGGTATGTGACCTCACTTGGGAACAGGATCCTGGCGGTTACGATTAGATGAGGTCATAGTGGATTAGAGCGGGCCCTAAATCCAAAGAACGGCAAGCTTGCAAAGAAAGGAGAGGGCACGCACAGGGACACAGAAGGGTGATGGCCATGTGACGGTGGAGGTGGACGTCAGAGGGACCGGTTCATCTACAAGCCAGGGAACCCCAAGGATTGCCCCGAAACACCAGACACCGGAAGAGGCAAGGAAGGATTCTTTCCTGAAGCCTTCAGAGGGAGTGAGGTCTGCGGACGCCTTCATTTCAGACATCTGGCCTCTCAAACTGTGACAGGATAAATACCTTTCGTTTTAAGCTGCCCCGTTTGTGGCACTTTGTTGTGGCAGCCACAAGAATCCAGTAACCTTGGGGGCCCCTGGGTGGCTCAGTCGGTTGAGCATCCGACTTCAGCTCAGGTGGTGAGCTCACGGTTGGGGAGTGGGAGCTCCGCATGGGGCTCACTGCTGTCAGCGCTGAGCCCGCATCGAATCCTCTGCTCCTCCCCTGCTTGCGCGCTCTCTCTCAAAAACAAACAACAACAACAACAAAATAAAAGCATTAAAAAGAAAGAATCCAATGATAATGGCACCGCTGCAAGATGTCGAGAGATCACCTGGGCTCATAGGATTGTGCCAATAGCAGTCAGTATCAGTGAGTCTAACCCCTCGCCGGCCCCCGGGGCACGAAAGCTGCTTCAGCGGCAGTTGACAAGCGCCTGGGGCTGTGTTCTCAGAAGCTTTACCTGTAGACCCCAGAATTGGAAAATTTCATCCCAAAGTGAGGAGTCATGGAGGCCTGGTCTGGAGGATGGATACAGGGCAGAAGTCAGAGCTTGAGGCAACCACATCGGCTGATGGGGGCAGGGGGTGCGGGGAGGCAGGTGAGAGAGAGAGAAAGGAGTCAAACATGTCCAGAATCCCCGGGATGCAGGTGACTGGGGACCCCAACTACTAAAACAATGTCCTTCTCTAGGATTATGTCTGGGTATTCAGCGGGCAGCCTCCCCATGGGGGCCCCCAACTCAAGCTTTCCTGAATATAGGGGCATGATCCTAAGAATTTTTTCCAACCTTCTTTCTTACTCTGTGACACCCCTGCTGGGTTCTAAAGTCTAGCTTTACCCACTAACCCCATCTCCAGAACCTTCCAGTTCCCATTACATCATGTTCCCCACAACGGACTTTTGATGGTTTCCTGCGGTCCCACTAGTGTCCCTTCCCCGCCTCCATCTAGCCACGGCAAAAATAATGCCGCGGAGGGTGTAGTCAAGTATGAGGAGTCTGCAGTCCTCCAACACACCTGGATTCCAGTCTTCAGCATGTCACATTTTAGCTTTGAAGTTTGGGAAACTTGTGCCCTCATCGTCTTTTAAGGGCCAACGTCCCCAACCATAAGTGGACCATGATGCGGTTCAGAAGAAAGATATGTGTGCAAGGCCGTAGCGTCGTATAAGCACATGGCAAGCGCTCAGTAAAGGCCCGCTCCGACTCAGTTATTTTCTCCCCCGAAACACGCCTCAGAAGAACGGTTGAGGACGCAAACGGATGATTCGCAAAGAAAGGAATTCAAGTGACGCATAAACCCAGAGAAAGGGCGTCAACTTCTCTCAACAATGAAGTGCAAATTACAGCCATCGCTGATTGACAGAAATGCTTAAAAGATGGGTAACCTGAAGTAAGTTCCAGCTGGATCAAAGATTTAAGCGTAAAAAGGCAAAAAAGAAACATGAAAATGCCGAATGTGGTAAATTCATAAAAATTCATCCCGGGGCAGTGATTTGTTAAGCATGTTAAAAAAGCAACTAAGAAGGCATAAAAAAGAATGATGCTCTGTTTCACGTATAAGTGAATAAATTCCTCCATTAAAAATACCAAGTTGAAAGGCATACACACACGTAAATTAAGGAGCAAGAGAAAAAACAAGGAAAGGTTGGTAAGACATTGATGGCGATTGATTTCCTTTAAGGTATAAATATCTTACAAGCGATGTCTTCAAGAAATGACTAATATTCTCTAGAAACATGAAACAGAAGAAGCAGCCAGTTTGTAAAAGAAATGCCTGTACACATGAAACAACATCGAATGATACGCTCGCTTTTCATAACAAAAGAATTTGGAAGTTAAAAGCCCGTGGGGTACACTTTTTCGTTTTCATCTGTGATTTGGTAAAAGATCAAAGCACTGGATGATTTGCCGCTTTGCCAGACTGTGTGGCTGGGAGGCATCCTCACACCTGGGATCTGAAATGGATCCAACCTTTTGCAAGGACGGGGTTTAGCAAAATCAGTCAAGATACCAGAATGCACCTTCCCTTTCTGCCATTGGTTTTACTTCAAGGATTTTCTTCCCTTAATATTATTATTATTATTTTAATGTTTTTTTTTTTTTAAATTTTTGAAAGAGAGACAGAGAGACAGAGAGTGAGCAGGGGAGGGCAGAGAGAGAGAGAGGGAGACACAAAAATCCGAAGCAGGCTCCAGGCTCTGAGCTGTCAGCACAGAGCCTGACGCGGGTCTCGAACTCACAGACCGTGAGATCATGTCACAGACCGTGATGATCTGAGCCGAAGTCAGACACTTAACCGACTGAGCCACCCAGGTGCCCCTCAAGGATTTTCTTTCATAAGCACACTCTCACACATCACAAACTCAGATGATCACGCATAAATTCGATGGTGGTGCGATTTGTAGTAACAAAAAGGAAAAAAACCAGCAACCCTACGATGCATTCGTTATCGAGGGCTTATGCCTGTGAGAAGCAGGGGTCGCCTTTCTGAACGTTCACGCGTGTCTAGCCTTGACTTCCATCTTCCAGCCGCAGGGCTAGAGAGGGACGCGGGCAGCCGTTCGCCAAGCAAAGAGGTTGGGGGAGGGTGTGCCCGAGTTCGATCACACATTTGCATTCACAAGCCCCGGGGTTTTTTCCCCCTGCTGCTCTGAATTACTGGCTGGGACGTGAGGGAGGCTCCGTCGATCGAATGCTCTCCGGACGGTGTAGTTCTGCTGGGTGGTGTGGGATGTTTGAGGAAGTTCTGAAACCAGAGCTTCTCTCCCTTCAAGCAAGTGGCTGGCTCCCTCCCCTTGCCAGTTAGCTCTCCACCTCCCCTCACTACTTTTCTGACTAAGCTGGGGAGGGAAAGGGCCAGAGGCCCCTGGGAAGGGGGCGGAGGAACAATTTGGATGCTGGGACTTAAGATCACTTTCCTCCCGAGCCTTGCCTTTTCCGGAATGTCACAGAATTGGAATCATACAGTGTGTAGCCTTTTCAGACTGGCTTCTTTCGCCCAGTAACACGAATTTACATTTCCTCCGTGTCTTTTCGTGGTTGAGAGCTCATTTGATTTTAGCGCTGAATAATGTGACATTGGATGTCCCACAGTTTCTTTTTCCATTCACCTCCTATACACCTGCTTCCAAGTTTTGGCAATTATGAATAAAACTGTGTGCAGGTTTCCGGGTGGATGTAAGTTTTTCAACTCCTCAGGGGAAATACTAAGGAGTGTGCTTGTGGACTCGAATGCTAAGGGTCAAGCGATCCTCCAAAGTCATCCCAAGCTCCTTTCCACCGTGGCTGGATTCTAGAAGCTGCTGTACAGGACCTCAACCAGGAAGTGGCACTGTGTCCCTTCCACTGTATTCTTTTGGTGAAAGTAAATCAGATCAACGCAGACTCAAGGAAATGGGAAGTAGACTGTATGACTCGATGGGAGAAGTGACACATATATACAGAGATACAGAGATGGGGGGCGGGGGGGCGGGGAATGGCTGGGACACGTTTCTGCAGGCAGTTCTACCAGAAAGCCAAAGCTCAAACCTCAACAACAAACGAATGTGGTTTTTAAACATTTCCCCCCCCAGATTTATTGAGATGTGATTGACAACTATGTATTGTATGTGTTTAGATTGTACGATGTGATTTTTTTAAAAAAAGGTGCACAACACAATGAGTTAATACATGTTTCTACTGTGAAATGATTACCACCCTCAAGTTAATGAACACATCTATCACCTCACAGTTACTATCTGCCTTGTTTTTTTGTGTGTGGCGAGAACACTTAATACCTACTCCCTTACAAAATTTTAAGCATGCAACACAGTGCTAGTCGTTATATTAATCATACTGCACATTAGATTCCCCAGAACTTACCTCGTTATTGAAAGCTTGTACCATTTGACCAACTTTGCCCCCCTTAACCTCAGCACCTGGCAGCCACTGGTCCATTCCCTAGTTATACAAGTGAGACTTTTTAGGTTCTACATCTAAATGAGATCATATGTGATTGTCTTTCTGCATCTGGCTTATTTCACTTAACATAATGTTCTCCGGGTTCATCACGTTGCCACTAACAACTTGACCTAGTCTCACATTCAGTGTTCTGGATCTGTGAAGAGCTGGACTGCCTACCCCCAGGTTTCTCAAAGAATCTGAACAGGTGATTACACCATCTGTGTGATCAAGATGTCATCAGCAGGAGAGCTGTGGCCTGGGGGGGGGGGGTCACCCTCTTGTTTTGAAGATCATTGCTTCAGTGACAAGGAAATAGAAATTTGACCAACAGTGATGACCTTTGTTGTGAAAAGTACTCTTCTTGGAGAATAAGACGTTGGAAATGTGTGTTTGCTGATCTGGTTTAGGCACTCAGTGAGGCTGTCAAGACCAGTTCCAGACTCTGTCTTTTTGTCATTGCCACCATCAGTGTGAAGGTTTATTTTTAATGGAGGCATAATTTATATACAATTGAATTCACCCATTCTAAGCGTACAGTGTGATGAGTTTTATCAAATACATAAGGTCATAGAACAATACCACAATCAAGATCTAGAACACGTCTGTTGCCCTAGAAAGTTACCCCATGACCCTTCTGTATTTGCTTTTCCCAAAACATCCCTAGACAACCACCCATCTACTTCCTGCCACTCTGACTTTGCCTTTTCTAAAGTTTCATATAAATGGAATCCTGCAGTATGTACTCTTTTGTGCCTGATGTATTTCTCTTAGCATAGTGTTTTTGATTCATCCATAATGTTATGTGTATCAATATGCTGTGCCTTTTTATGGCTGAGTAGTATTCCATTTACTTGTGCGTTCATCAGCTGATGGGCATTTGTGTTGTTTTCAGTGTGGGGCGGGCTATTATGGATAACGATGCTGTGAGCATTGTGTGTGGGTCTTTATGTGGGCATGAAATCATTTCTCTTGGGTAAATTCCTAGGAGTGGGACTGCAGGTGATATGGTAGGAGTATGTTCAACTTTGTATGGAATTGCCAAGTGTTTTCCTAAGCGACCATCTCATGTTGAGTTCCAGTTGTACCGTATTCTCAACAATACTTGGTCTGGTTGGTCATGTTTTAGCCATTCTAATGGCAATTTGTATCATTTAAGTTTGCACTTCCTTGATGTCTGGTGATATTGAGCATCTTTGCATATGTCCATTTGCCACCTGTAGTATATCTTCTTTAAGACACAGCTGTCCAAATTAAAAAAAAAAAACTTTTTAAATATTTATTTATTTTTGAGACAGCGAGAGACAGAGCGTGAGTGGGGGAAGGGCAGAGAGAGAGAGAGAGAGAGAGAGAGAGAGAGACACAGAATCGGAAGCAGGCTCCAGGCTCTGAGCCATCAGCACAGAGCCTGATGTGGGGCTCGAACCCACAAGCTGTGAGATCATGACCTCAGCTGAAGTCAGACGCTCAACCAACTGAGCCACCCAGGTGCCCCCAGCTGTCCAAATTTTTGACAATTTTTTTTGGGAGGTGCTGAGGTTTTGTCTTCTAATGATTGAGTTGAAACAATTCTTGATATATGGTGGGTACACATTCCTTTCCAGATGCATGGCATAAAACATGTAAATATTTTCTTCCTCTGTGGTGGTTCCCCCCATCCCCCATTTTCTGAATTGTGTACTTAAAGGGCAAATGTTTTTAATTTTTGTAAGTTCCACTGGGTCTCTCTTTCATGGTTCATGCTTTTAGTGTCACTAAGCATTTTTTATTTAATTGTTAATTTGTTTACCTCTTCTTGGGGCCAAGTAATAGAAAGCAAGGAAGAGTCCCTCTGAGTCAGGCCATGCCTCATGGATCTTGTCTTAGGAAACATTCAGTCAATAACTATTTAATAAGTACCTACTCTGTGCCAGGCACTGTTACAGGCACAGGGGATACAATGGTGAAGAAAACAAAGTTTCTGCTCTATAGAATTTATGTTCCAGTGGGTTTTAGACAAAAAGCATCAAGTGCTGTGGGTGCCCTACCCACATGCCCTTTGCTAGGCCATGGCACCCCATCTCCAGCTGCTATGCGTGTTGGCTGCTAATGACACCGTTGTTGTTGTTTTTTTTCTCCAACAGACTGATCTTGTCTGACAGATGTTGCTTTGCTTAAGGATGCTATGAAAGTTGTTTTCACCCCACCCTGCAGGTAGACCTTGGCCAAAGACCGAATGATTTAGGGATATAAGAGCCCACGCCTCCTGTGTCTCTGGGTGGGAAAGTCTTTGTGGTGCTTGCCATGCTTCAGAGCTCCCTATGAGATCGGGCTGAGGCACATTCTCTTCTCTTGCAATCACATCTCTATGGCCAGCTTCTCCTCCTGTCCTGTTCTGGTTCCTTCACTCTACTACAGGTTTTTCCTGAGAGACCTCCTTCAGTAAACCATATGCACAGAAACTCTCATCTCAGGATATGGTTTTAGGGAGCCCAAGCAAAAACATTGGACGCCAAAAGTTATCCTGAAGGAGGACTCTAAAAGCGATTTTGGAACAGGGTAGCCAACTCCATCACTGGCGATAGGGGGACTGCTGAGCTCCTCCCGACTCCCAGCCTCAGGCAGTGTGTTAACACTTTCACTAGTGACAAACTGAGATGTAATACAGGAGGAAGGAGATGTTCGTGCCACATCTCTGGTGTTTGAGAGGGGGAAAACTAACTAAAAAGACTGGAATTGGATGGCTACTGCTAAGTGACACTGATGCTTTGAAGAGAGACAAGAGGAGACTCAGATATATTCGTGACCAATTCATGGTGCAGGGCGAGAGTCTGGGGGCCTCCTTGGCAGCATTTGGAAAGGTCGTCACCTGCAGCCAAGGGCAGGCAGAGTTGGGCAGGAAACTCACAACATAATGGTAAGGATTGCAGAATTTCAGCGAAGGTTGTTGTTGGTATCGAAGCAAGTTTCTGGTATCAAAGTCAGGGTCCTGCACTGAGACTTTCAAGTCCCTGGGCAGGTGCAGTTGCAAATCAAACTCCACATTTCCCTGAGCCTCTGGACCCACAAGAGTGGCCCCATCCCTGTTGTTGGAAGATTATGCAAAAGTCTTAAATAGGCTGGTGTCTTGCAGGACACTCTCTTTAATATGCCCCCCATCCCCCCCACCCCCTGCAAAAACCCACCTTCTCTCCTGGCCACTGGGTCAACACTAGGGTCAAATCTTAGCATAGCTTGAATGTGCCAGTGTGCTCCTGCTAAGGATGGAGATGGAAATTTTTGCCACTAAAAAATTTTTATGGCAGCAATATTCATGATAGCCAAGACATGGAAACAATCCAAGTTTCATCTGCAGATGAGTGGATAAAGAAGTTGTATTATATAAATATTATGGAATTATTATTCAGTCATTAAAAAGAAGTCGTTCTGCCATTTGTGACCACATGGATAATCCATGAAGTCATTATGATAAGTGAAACAAGTCAGACAGAGAAACAGAAATACTTCACGATTCCACTTATATGAGGTACCTAAAATAGTCAAACTTATAGAAACAGAGATTAGAATGGGGGTTGCCAGAGGTGGGGTGGGGGATATGGTAAGACATTGTTAAAGGGCACACATTTCCAGTAATAAGATGAATAGTACCATCTTCTTGTGTGTTTTTTTAAATTTAAAAAAGAATTTTAAAAAATGTTTTTTATTTATTTTTGAGGGAGAGCGAGAGACAGAGCATGAGCAGGGGAGGAGCAGAGAGAGAGGGAGACACAGAATTCGAAGCAGGCTCCAGGCTCCGAGCTGTCAGCACAGAGCCCGACGCGGGGCTTGAAGTCACGGACTGAGAGATCATGACCTGCGTCGGGCCACCCAGGCACCCCTAATTTTGGTCTTAAATTGTATTTTCCTGATGCTCAGTGAAGCTGGACGCCCCTTTTTCAGGTGTTTACAGGCCATTTAGAGATCACTTTCAGTGAAATGTCTTTTCCGGTCTTTTGCTCGTTTTCCAATGGATTGTCTAAGGACTAGGGAGTGTGGTGCCCTCAGATAGGTCATAGGAGCCCCACCCCCCTTCCTCCCACTTTGTCCCCGGCATGTCTTCCGTCTGTGGGTGTTCCTGAGTTAATTCTTTTATACTAAAACAGTAGCCTTATAAGTAAAATATTTCTCTGAGTTGTGTGTGAGCTGCTCTAGCAAATTTTAATGGAACCCAAAGTGTGTGTGTGTGGGGGGGGGGGTCACTGGAACCTCTGATCTGTAGCCAGTAGGTCAGATTGGCATCTGAAGTTGGGGAGAATCTTTCAGGATGCTATCTTCAGGTAGATAGTGTCAGAATTTACTGGAATTGCAGGACACCCAGCTGGTATCTGAGAATTGCTTCGGAAGTGCCATGAGCGGGGTAGCAGAGTGAGAATAAAGGAGAAACATAGGAGGAAAACTGAGTTTTCCCAAAACATAGACATACACGCATATGAAGAAAGCCAGAGACTGAAGTGAGGCATCTACAAGTCAAAGAAAACCAAGGATGGCCACAAGAAGCTGGAAGAAACTAGGAAAGATCTTCCCCGACAGTCTTCACAGGGATCATGGCCCTGCTGAGACTTAGGTATTGGATTTCTGGACTCTACAACTGTGAGAGAATATATCTCTGTTGTTTTAAGCCAATGAGTTTGTGGTCCCTTGTTATGGTGGCCCTAGGAAAGAATACAATGAACAATGGTGGAAAAGGCATATTTATAGCACAATTGGTAGCAGCTATAAACATGTGAATTTCCTAAAAAAACAAAAAAAAAAACCCAAAAAAACCTAAAAAACGTGAATTTCCTAAAAAAACAAAACAACAACAAAAACAACAAAAAAAACCAACAAAAAAAAAAACATGTGAATTTCCATCTCCAGGGGGCAGGATTCAATGACATAATTAGTTTCTCCATAACCAGCAAAATTTCATGTTACATGTCTCAAACTTAAAGGTTTCAGCTAACGAAGGGATCATTAATATTTTTTCTCCTTTGATATAACTTCACAACCTGTTTTTGGGTCTTTGGTATTACAAACCCCTTTGTTTTTCTGAATGAATGCTGAAACTCTCCCTCTCCCAAAACATGTATGTTTCCATCTTTTTTTTTTTTTTTTCTAAATTTTTTTTTTCAACATTTATTTATTGGGACAGAGAGAGACAGAGCATGAACGGGGGAGGGGCAGAGAGAGAGGGAGACACAGAATCGGAAACAGGCTCCAGGCTCTGAGCCATCAGCCCAGAGCCCGACGCGGGGCTCGAACTCACGGACCGCGAGATCATGACCTGGCTGAAGTCGGAGGCTTAACCGACTGCGCCACCCAGGCGCCCCTGTATGTTTCCATCTTTGTCAAATGTATTAGGCTTGGAGGTTGACTTGTGAGTATAAGGCTCACCTATCCCTGTGGGTCCCAAAGTAAATCTGAAAAAAAATGTTGAGGGGGAATATTGAGTCCCTGGGAATAAACAGCCTCTAGTTTTGGTTAAAAAAACTCATGTGTGAGGTTCTCGGATTCCTGGTGGGAGGGTAGCCTTCTCTTTTCTTCCTGCAATGCACTGTGGCTCTTACAGATGGCACATTCCAGTTTCAGAGTTTGGAGTCTGCGGTCTTTTGTTTTTTCTTGCCTAATTGCTCTGGCTAGAACTTCCAGTACCTTGTTGAGTAGAATTGGCAAAAGTAGACATCCTTGTGTTTTTCTTGATCTTTCATTATTGAGGATGGTATTCGCTGTGGGTTTTTCATAGATAACCTTTATTATATTAAGGAAGTTCCCTTGTATTCCTTGTTTTTTGAGTGTTTTGGTCATAAAAGGTGCTGGATTTTGTCAAAAGCTTTTTTTTTTTTTTTTTTTTTTTTTTTGCATGACTTGAGATGACAATATGTTTTTCCCTCTTCATTTTATCAATTTGGTATCTTACACAGATTGATGTTTCTGTGTTGAACCGTTCTTGCATTCTGGAAATAAATCCCACATGTTCGTGGGTGTATAATCCCTTTAATATGCTGCTGGCTTTGGTTTGCTAGTGTTTTGTGGTGGGTTTTTATATCTATATTCATAAGGGTTACTGGTTTATAGTTTTTCCTTCTTGTGATGCCATTGTTTGGTTTTGGATGCAAGGTAAAGCTGTTCTCAGAATTAGGAAGTGTCCTCTCCTTTTCAATTTTTATTTTGGAAGAATTTGAGAGACATTGGTGTTTAATCTTCATTAAATGTTTGGTAGAATTCCTTTTATTTTTGTGAAATCAGTAGTAATGACCCCACATTCATTTCTGATTTTGGTAATTTGAGTCTTTCTCCTCTCTCTCCCCCATGAATCTAGCTAAATGTTTGTCAATTTTGCTGACCTTTTAAAAGAATCAAGTTTTGATTTTATTGATTCTCTCTGTTGTTTTTCTATTCTCTATTTTACTTATGTCTGCTCTAACCTTTATTTTTTCCTTTCTTCTGATAGCTCTGGTTGAAATTTGCCTTTCTTTTTTCTAATTTCTTAAGGTGTGCATTGAAGTTATTGACTTGAGATCTTTTCTTTTAATGTACACATTTACATCTATAAATTTTCTTCTTAATACTGTTTTTGCTAAATCCTATATATTTTGGTATGTTGTATTTTAATTTTCATTTATTTTAAGATATTTTCTAACTTCTCTTATTATTTATTCCTTGACACGTTGGCTGTTTAAAATTGTGTTGCTTAATTTCTACATATTTATGAAATTCCCAGTTTTTCTTCTGCTATTCAATTCTAGTTTCATTCTATTGTGATGCAAAAAAATATTCTACATGGTTTCAGCACTTTAAAGTTTATTAAGACTTGTTTTGTGGTATAACTTATGGTCTATCCTGAATAATGTTCCATGTGCACTTGAGAAGGATGTGTATTCTGTTAGTGTATTAGGCCTAGTGCTCTGTATATGTGTGAGGTCTAACTGGTTTATAGCATTAAGTCTTCTATTTCCTTATTGATTTTTTTTTTTTTTTTTTTTAAATTTTTTTTTTTCAACATTTATTTATTTTTGGGACAGAGAGAGAGCATGAACGCGGGAGGGGCAGAGAGAGAGAGGGAGACACAGAATCAGAAACAGGCTCCAGGCTCCGAGCCATCAGCCCAGAGCCCGACGCGGGGCTCGAACTCACGGACTGCGAGATCGTGACCTGGCTGAAGTCGGATGCTCAACCGACTGCGCCACCCAGGCGCCCCTCCTTATTGATTTTCTATCTATGTGTTGTAGTAATATTGAGAGTGGTGTGTTGAAGTCTCCAACTATCATTGTCCTACTGTCTAGTCTTGCTTCAATTCTTTCAAAATTTGCTTCATATATTTTGGACCTCCTTTTTAAATTATAATTATATTGTTTTGCTGTTTTGAACCTTCACCAATATAAAATGTCCTTCTTTGTGTGTTGTGATCTCTTTGATTGAAAGTCTATTTTGTTTGACAATAATATAAGCTTCCCCAGCTCTCCTTCAGAACAATTTGGAAGAAATATCTTTTCCCATCCTTTTACTTTAAACCTTTGTGTGTCTTTGCATCGAAAGTGAGTCTCTTGTTGACAGATGGACTGTGGTTGTTGTTGTTTTCTTCTTTTTGCGAAGGTGCCAATCTCTGCCTTTTAATAGGAAAGTGTAACCCATTTACATTTAAAGCATTTACTGATAAGGAAGGATTTCCTTCTGCAGTTTGTCTATTTTCTGTATGTCTCATATATATTTTTCCTAGTTTCCTCCATTACTGGCTTTTTTGAGTTTTAGTTAATTTTTTGTAGTGTACCAATTCGATTTCCCTTATTTTTCCTATCTTTCTTTCTTTCTTTTTGTTTCTTGTCTTAAAAATTTTATTCTCTTAGTGATTATCTTGGGGATTACGATGAACATTTTAACCTCATAGCAACCTAGTTTTAATAATACCGACTTATTTTCAATAGTATACAAATAACTTTCAGCTACACATCTCTGTCTCTCCCTCTTTATATTGTTATTGTCACAGATTGCATTTTTATTTGGTGTGTTCTCTTTAACATATGATTATTGTTTTGTGCATTTGCCTTTTAAATGAGAATTTGGTTTAACATTAAAAATAAATTATTATAATTCATTACATGAACATAATAAAGGGAAAAAAATCTCAAAAGATACAGAGGAAGCATTTAATAAATTCAACATTTTTTAATGATAAAAACTTGAAGTGATCTAGAAATAGAGTATTCTTTTTCTAAAGTTTATTTATTTATTTTGAGAGAGAAAGCACGAGTGGGGCAGGGGCAGAGAAAGAGTGGAAGAGAGAGAACCCCAAGCAGGCTTGGATCTGATGTGGGGTTCAAACTCACCAACTGTGAGATCATGCCCTGAGGTGAAGTCAGATGCTTAACCAACTGAGCCACCCAGGCACCCCTAGAAATAGAGTAGTCTTAATATGCTAAAGAATATCAACAAAATATCTAAAACAACAACATACTTGAAGGTGGGCAAATGAAATCGGGATTGCCATCACCCCTTCTTACTAATATTGCACTGAGGTCCTAGACAGTACAATAAAATAAAAGAAAGAAACAAAAGGATTGGAAAAGAAGAAATAAAAGTCATTACTTAGATTACATTATTGTGCAGGTAGAAAACTAAAAGAGCCTATATATAGACTTAAGAAAGGAATTTAACAAGATCACTGGATATAAAATAAAAATACAAAATCAGTGGCATTTCTGTGTACCGACGTCTCTAAAAACAGACATTTGAAAATTATGCCATTTACAAGAACATCAAAAAACATCAAATACTTGTGACTAAATCTAAGGAAAGTAGTGCAAGAATTCTACACACAAAACTGTAAGACGTTATTGAGGAAATTAAGTAAAATCTAAATAAAAAGAAGGATATACTATGATCATGGATTGGAAAATTTAATATTGTGAAAACATTAATTCCTCACCAATATCTATTGATCTATACATTCAGTGCAATCTCATCAGGGAATGAATGTGTGAGTGTTATGTGTGAGTGCGTGGGTGGGTGGGTGATACCGATTCAAACGATTCAAACGATACAAAGAAATGCAAATGACCCAAGATAGCCTGGATGGGGTTCCTAGGTGGCTTAGCTGGTTAAGCAGCTTCTGACTTGGGCTCAGGTCATGATCTCACGGGTTCCTGAGTTTGGGCTCTGTGCTGACAGCTCCGAGCCTGCTTTGGATTCTGTGTCTCCCTCTCTGTCTGCCCCTCCCCTGCTCACGTATCTGTCTCTTTCTGTCTCTCAAAAATAAATAAACATTAAGAAAAATAGGCTGGATGATGTTCAAGAAAAGAAACAAAGTGGAGAGTTACCTTCCAGATAGTAAGACCTATCATAAGGCTGCAGTAATTTAGACAATTTAGGTATTAGTACTAGGATGAACTATAATCCAGGTAGATTATAAATATAAAAGTGAAGGTAAAACAATAACACTTATAGAAAGAGAATATTTGTATTCTTGTAGGACAATATTTATGTTAAGGTAAGCAAATATTTTTAAAAACAGAGCACAGAAACACTATAAATGTAAAGGAAGATATTAAATTTATTATTAAATTAAGTTATTCTTAGAGTATATTAAAGTAAATTAATTAAATTAAATTATTCTTAGAATATATTAAAAGTAAGATCTTCTGTTTTTCAAAAGATACCGGTTCAGAGAATGAAAAGGTGATCCACAGAGCAAGAGAGAGAATATTTGCAAAAATATAATTGACAAAGGGCTTGTTTCCAGATTATATAAAGAATTCCTATAAATCAAAAAAAAAAAAAAAAAGGCAGCCCAATTAAAAAAGGGCCAAAAGATGTGACCCAATACTTCACATAAAACAATATGTAAATAGACAATGACCAGGAAGCAGTGCTGAACCATATCAACCATCAGGAAAATGCAATTTAAAACTACAAGGGGGTTGGGGGCACCCAGCTGGCTCCAACAGTGGAGCATGTGACTCTTGATCTTGAGGTTGTGAGTTCAAGCCCCAAGTTGGGTGTAGATATTCCCTAAAAATAAAATCTCCCTCTAAAAAACAAAACAAAAAAAAAAAAAAATGAAAAGAAAAGAAAAAAGGTGTATCCCATTACAGAACAGTGAAAACTGAAGGTCAGCAACGCTGGGTTGGTGTGTCATAAAGCAATGGGAACTCTCACACTTGGTGGGTGGAGATGATGTAGTGACACCTTCTTTGCAAAGCTGGTATTATTTAATAAAGTGGAGCAAAGGAAAACCCACTCCTAGATACCCACTCAGCATGAATGTACGCATATGGCCACTAAAATGCGCAAGAATGCACTAATTTCATTTATAAACTTATATGCAAAAGTTCTAATAAAAATACTAGTAAGCACCCAGTAGGGATCAAAAAGAAAAAACCAAGGGACACAAGGAAAAGGTGTTCAGTGTCACTAATCATCAGCGAAATGCAGATCAAAGCCACAGTGAGATATCATCCCCTAGTGTCAGGATGGCTACAATCCATCCAACACAAAATCCCAGACAAATGGGAACAGGCACTGTTGAGGATGTGGAGAAGTTGAGACCCTTGTGCACTGTTGGTGGTGGGAATGCAAAATGGTGCTGCTGCCATGGAAACTGGTGTGGAGGTTTCTCAAACATTGAACATAGAACTACCTTACCCCCCAGTAATCCTACTTCTGGGTATAAACCCCCAATAATTGAAATTGGGATCTCCAAGAGATCCTACACTTCCATGTTCATTGAAGCATTATTTACAGAAGAAAAGCCGTGGAAACAACCCAAGCCATGGAATGGATAAAAGACAATATTTTTCAGGCTTAAGAAAGAAGTTAGTTCTGCCACTTACTGCATGAAATTAGGCAGACACAAAAGGACAAAGATAATTCCACTTATATGAGGGATCTGGTAGCCAAGTGTGTAGAGATAGAAAGTAGAATGATGTCACCAGGCACTGGAGAGAGGAATGGGGAGTTGGTGTTTAATGGGTATGAAGTTCTAGTTATAGAGGATGAGTAAGTCCTAGGAACCTACTATAAAGCATAATGCATATAGTTAACAATACTGTACTGTCTACTTAAAAATTTTTGAAAGAGGACAGATCTTATAGTAAATGTTCTTATCACACACACACGCACACAAAGAAGGAAAGAGGAAACTTTTAGAAGTGATGGTTAAGCTTATAGCTTTGTGCTGAATAGTTTCATGGGTGTTTACTTATCTTTAAACTCATCAATATGTACATACTAAATATACATAGCATTTTTAATATGTATGAAAACCATACCTCAGCGGAAAAAATAAACGTAGGGTTTTTTTTTAAGCCACTAAAAAAGAAAGTGAACTCGCAATCTTTTGTGTGTGTTTTTTTTTTTTTTTTTTTTTTTTTGTTTTTTTTTTTTTTTTGTGTTTTTTTTTTTTTTTTTTTTTTTTTTTTTTTTTTTTGCTTCTTATGATACTTGGGTTGGTTTTTGTTCATTTGGTGAGTAATTCCATTTCTGAAAGAATAGTAAAAAGGTATTTTTATCCTAAAAATGTTTGTGGTCACATAGATGTCTTTACATGAGATTATCTGTGATTTTAAGTAAACATTACACATTAAAAAAAAAAAAAAAGTTTACCCAAAAATCTCACTTGACTGCCATGCAGAGAATGGCCTGTAGGAGGCGAGAGTGGATACAGGCAGCCCGTAGGAGGCCTCCGGAGATGAAACCCCGAAAAGCCTTAGAGTCTGACACATTAAATCTGTATCTGTAAATCTGTAAATCTGTAAAGATATCTAAGGAAATGGCCAAAAGAATAAGAACAGAATACATTGTTTCTGAACTAGGTAGAAGAAAAAACTGTAGTGAGAAAAAAAAAATCCAAAATAACGCAAGGAGGAAGAGTAAAAGAAATATAGAAAAGGAGGGATGGTCAGAAATCACAAAATAAATCCAAACCCATCAGTAATTGGAATGAACACAGATACTCTATATCTCTGCAACCTGAGACAGTGGGCGCAAGCCGGCCAGTGCTGTGGAACACCTGAAAGGTGGGCGGTGTGGGCTGAGATCCATCTGGTGCCAGTGGGAAATTCACTGCAGCAGTATTTGGAGACCTGGAATCAAATAAGAGTGTAAAGTATCTTATGAATCACTTTATGCTGATTACACTTTGACATGATTAACATTCTGGATGCGTGGGTAAGTGAAATATATTATTAAAATTCACCATTCTTAAACTTTTAATTGTGGCTGCTAGAGAAAAATTATAGAGCTGGCTCACATTATGTTTGCATTGGACAGCACTGGTCTAAATACTCAAATTAAAAGAGAAATACTGTCAGACTGGATAAGAAAACTTAAAATCCAGCAACATGTTGTTTATATTTAAACATAAAAGATATAACAAGTTTCTAGTTAAAGGATGTAAATAGCTAGAGAGAAAATTGGTTTAGCCCTATTAGTAACAGCACAGAGTTTAATGTAAAAAGTGTTACTAGATATAACTAAATCTCTGCCATGGAAATATAACAGTTTAAAAAAATTTTTTTTCAACGTTTTTATTTATTTTTGGGACAGAGAGAGACAGAGCATGAACGGGGGAGGGGCAGAGAGAGAGGGAGACACAGAATCGGAAACAGGCTCCAGGCTCCGAGCCATCAGCCCAGAGCCCGACGCGGGGCTCGAACTCATGGACCGCGAGATCATGATCTGGCTGAAGCCGGACGCTTAACCGACTGCGCCATCCAGGCGCCCCGGAAATATAACAGTTCTAATGTGCATGCACTTTAAAACGGTCTTGAAGTAAGGGAAGCAAAAACTGACAGAACTAGTCAAACGTGGACGGTATGAATTGAGATGTGCTCTTAGTGTAAAATGCTCTGCAAACACTGAAGACCCGGAATGAAAAAAAAAAAAGGAAGAATAAAATAGCTTGTGTTAGATAATTACACCACTGAAGCGGGAGATTTTAAAAACATCCCACTTGTCCACTGATAGCTCAAGCGGGCAAAAAATAAGAATATAGATTTGGATAATGCAATGAACAAACTTGATCTCATGGTCACATATATGGAACATGTACCCAGCCACTGCAAAATACACAGTAAAAAATGCTTAGGGAGCTGGTACGAATGTAAAATGGTGCAGTCACACAATGGAATATTTTTAAGCGTTAAAAAGGAAGGACATTCTAACACCTGCTACAACGTGGATGCACCTTGAGGACATTATGCTCGGTGACATAAGCCAGTCACAGAAAGGTCAAATACTCTATGGTCCCACTCAAATGAAATATTTAGAGTGGCCAGATTCATAGAGACAGAAAACAGAATGGGGTTGCCAGGGTGGGGTTGGGTGGGGAGTTACTGTTTCACAGGGACAGATTCTCAAGTTTGGGAGGGTGAGAAAGTTCTGGAGGGGGATGATTGCACGACAACATGAATGTCCTAATGCTGGTGAACTATACACTTAAAAATGGTTTAAATAGTAAGTTTTATGTTGTGTATGTTTTACCACAATTAACAATAAAACTAATTTTAAAACACTTAGAGAATCTCTCTCTCTCCTTCTCCTTCCCTCCCTTCTTTCCACCTCCTTTTTTTTTTTTTTTAACCAATCATTAAGAAGCCTTGTAGTTTTCAAGGATGAGTGTGGGCATTTTGTTCATTGCTACCAACAGGTGATAAACAGGCGTGAGAAGCCCCAAAATTATGCAGGAGGCAAAAGGCAGAAAATGTTCATTAACAAAACAGAACACACAGAATGCAATGTTTTCATATCTAGGTGAAAATAGTTAAATGTCAAACTTACGACATGTAACCAAAAGAAATTTTTAGGTGAAAATCTGCAGCCTTAAATGAAAACCAGTGAGCTTGATATTGAATTGAGAGTCAGAAAAGAACAGAATAAACCCATAGAAAGCATACGGAAGGAAATAGCCAAAATAAGGGTAGAAACTTTAAAAAACAAACATAATAAAAAGACCAAGATTTAGTTTTTTGAAAACAAGAAGAGATGAACTTCTGGTGACACTGGTCAAGCAAAAACCAAGAAAAGAAAAGATGCAAATCAGAATTATTTATGATGGAAAAGAGAACATAATGACAGAGGCTACAGAGGTTGAAAAGGCAATGATTTTATTCACCAATATGACACCTATTCACCCATAATTGTGAAAATGTAAATAAAATATACAAATTTCTAGAAAAATGTGGCTTAGAAAACCAAGTCAAGAAGAAATACAAAATCTAAAACAGTTAAAAGTCATTAGAGAAACTGGATAACAAACTAAAAACCTCCCTACACACACACACACACACACACACACACACACACACAAAACCTTTCCATAAATAAGATGCCAGATCCAGATATTTTTACAAGTGAGCTTTACTGAATATCTGTGTGACTCACAATGCTAACCATGTGCAATTCAATTCCAGCATATAGAACAAAAGCACACCCGTTGTTGTTTTTTTTTTTTTTTTAATGAGGTCAGCATTGCCTTAATACCAAAACCTGACAAGAATAGTATGAGTCAGGAAAATCACACACCATGGTCCTCCTAAGCACAGATGCAAAAATCCTATCTAAAATATATTAAATCTAGTAATGTATTAAAAAATATATCCTGATCAAGTTGGATTTATTCCATGAATAAAAAGTTGGATTAATGGGGCACCTGGGAGGCTCAGTCAGTTAAGAATCTGACTCAAGTCTCGTTCTCAGGCTCATGAGTTCAAGCCCCATTTTGGGCTTCGTACTGGGCACGGAGCTTACTTAAGAAAAAAAGTTAGATTAAGTTTAGAATACTGATGAACGTAATTCACCACACTGTCAGTTTAAAGGAGAAGAATTATGTGATACAGAGAAAACATTTAATAAAATTCAACATTTATGTATGATTTTTGAAAAACCTCTTAGAAAATTAAGAATAGAAGGGGATTTACTTAATTTGATAGGGGCTACCTGAAAAACAGCAGATTCATCCTTAAAGGCGAAACATGAAAAACATTCACTTAAAGATCAGAAATAAGACAAGGATGTCCAGTTTTTCAATGTTGTTGTGACAGCTACTGACACCTATCTCACTGTATATACCAGCAACAGATGGTGGAAAATATAATTTCCAAATGGCATGCTACTTACAATAGCACCAAGAAATGTAACACGCTTAGAAAGAAATCTAAAAATGATGTAAATTCTTTATGGAGAAAACTATGAAACATTCTTGAGAAACACTAAAAAGACCATTTTGGAAAAAGAGTTATACCATGTTCATGGATGGAAAGGCTCAGTGTTATGAAGATATCCATTCTTTGCAGTTTGATCTACAGATTCAATGCAGTTCCAATAAAAATCTCACAGGGTTTTTCATGGAATTTGACAAGCTGAATAAAAGGCCCACATAACCGAGATAATCCTGAAGATGAAGAATAAAAAGGTCCTTGCCCTCCCAAGGAGGCAAGGACCTCCCAAATAGCAGGACTTAACTATGTTCATTATATTCATTACATTAATGAAAGCAGTGTGGTACTGGTATACGTATAGTTGGATAGGGTTTATCTGCCTGGCTTCCTCTTGGAAAACGAAGAATGCTCCCAGATGACTTTCTTGTCACCAGGATGATGACTATATGACAACCTATTGCTTCTTCTAAGTTGGATAGAAGTTTGGA
Organism: Herpailurus yagouaroundi; assembly: GCF_014898765.1. NCBI lineage: Eukaryota > Metazoa > Chordata > Mammalia > Carnivora > Felidae > Herpailurus > Herpailurus yagouaroundi. The sequence continues at coordinate 4,680,680 of NW_024412512.1, forward strand.
ATACAGACTAGCCCTGTTTTTTTTTTTTTTTCTTCTTCTTAGTTTCACAGATTGTAACTTAAAATTTGGGTACATCCTACCATACATGCCTACATTATATGACTTAGTATTTCCTTATGCTAAAATAAATAGGTTGTTACTCTGCATAAGTTTGATTTAGAATATGTGTTTATATCCATCCACTCATCATTCATCCATTTACTGTTTTATCTGTACACCCATCCATCTATCCAATTGATCATCCACTTATCAACTGCCCATCCACATATTTATCCAACCATTGACCCATACATCTTCTCACCCACCCATCCATACTTTAACCCATCTACTCATTCATTCATCCCTCCCCTACCCATCTATCCACCTCTCTGTCTGTCTGCCTGCCTATGTGTACAATAATAGAAACAAGCTTGCAGGGTGCATGGGTGGCTGAGTTATTAAGCATCTGACTTCGGCTAATCATGATACCATGATTTGTGAGTTCAAGTCCCACAACGGGTGACCTTGGGCACCGCTGAGCTCGTACCCCACTTCAGTGAGTCCTGCTTCTCCTTCTCTCTTTCTCCACCCCTAGTGGGATTCTCTCTCTCTCTCTCTCTCTCTCTCTCTCTCTCTCACCCTTTGCTTGCTTGTGCACTCTCTCAAAAAAAAAAAAAAAAAAAAAAAAAAGCTTGCAACTTCTGTCAGTTACCTACTGATGCATAACAAACCAGTCTAAAACTTAGTGGTTTAAACCAACAACTGTTGTATTTGCTTACAATTCAATGAGATGGCCCTGCAGGGCTTGCGGGGGGATAGTTAGCGTCAGCTCCAAAAGCTGGGGCAGCTCATCTGGGGCTGGTAAAACTATTACGGCTTCACACCCATGTCTGTCACCCTCCAGGACGTCTCTGTCCACCCATCCTCACTCACAGGATAGCCATATTTCTTTGCACTTAGGACTCTGAGAAGGCAAAAGTGGAAGCTGCAGTCTTCTAAGGCCTACATTCTAGAACTCAGGTAATTCACTTCTGTCACATTTATTCATCAAGGTAAGTCACAGTTAATTTATTTAGCCATTATTGTTTGAGAATTTACTGTGTATTAGGCACTGTTCTGGGTCCCGGCCATAAGAGGGAGAATAAAACACAAAACACAAGAGACAAAAGTTTCTGTCCCCACAGACTTTCTGTTAAGTAGAAACTCCGTACTCACTCACCTGTTGAGCAGGTCTGAGGTCTTGATTTCTTGTGGGTGACTTTTCTTCCCATCCATAACAGGTAGGGTTTTTCTAGACTCCCTTTATTAGAGGGGACTATTCTTCCAGGTTCCTGGTTCCAGCTTCTCTCCTTGGCTTGTAGATGGCTGCCTTCTCCCTGTGTCCTCACGTGGTCATCCCTCTGTGTGTGTCTGTGCCCTAATCTCCTCTTCTTATAAGGACCCAGGTCATATGGGATTAGTGCCTACTCTAATAACCTTATTTTACAGGAGGGGTGCCTGACTGGCTCAGTCAGTAGAGCATGCAACTCTTGATCTCAGGGTCGGGACTTCAAGCCCCATGAGCCCCATGTTGGGTGTATAGTATACTTAAAAAAAATACCCCTTATTTAACCTTAGCTTTCTCTTTAAAGGCCTGATTTCCAAAAGCAGTCACATTCTGAAGTACTGGGCGTTAGAGGTCACCATATGAATTTGGGGGGACACAATTCAGCACCCATAACAGGGGGAAGCTCCTGTGTTCAGCTTTTTGGAACAAAGAAAAAGGCGGAGAAAGCTCCCCAGAGAAAGTCTAGGGGCACCTCAAACTAGAAGAGCCTCGAGTCCTTCATTGCAGAGCCCAGAGAAGTCGCAGGTCCCCAAAAAGGAAATGAGTCGACGGTGTCTCTGGGCAGTTGAAGCCACAGACAGCCTCAAAGAGTTTCCGGTGCCTCAGCCTGGCTGAAAATCAGCCCTGTGAGCAAGGCTCAGGAGCAGCAGAGAGTGCTCCGGTCTTGATAGGTCACAAGCATGAAAATGGAGGGCTGATGGGTAAAAAGCAGGCTGACAGTGGGCACCTGCGTGGACAGGCGAGAATCATCTGGATCCCTCCATCAGTCTTAATGCTGAGGCGTTGGCTAAGCTCCCTGAAATTTTTGCAGTCTTGGGAAAGGAGCATGTGGGAAGGGTGGTTCCCAATTGACTGATAATAGCTTTCAGCATCCTGGTGCAAAGGGATCTCTGCACAAATCGAGTCGCATTAGGAATAAAAAGGAAGTTATGTTATCTGCACTCCTTGCAAATTGCGACTTATGTATGCTTATGTATTGCTTATATTATGCATATATATTGCGACTTATGTATGTGTTGCAGTTTGGGAGGACCCCGATAAAAAGATTTGGAGCCACACTTCCCCTCCAGAAGGCACGAAGCCATGCCGGCACATTGGTTTCAGTGCCGTAAGACTCATTTCTGACTTCTGACTTCTAGAACTAAAAGATCATCAATCGTACCACGTTAAGCAGCAGCAGGAAATGAATAATAACGCTATGAACCCTCACTCCTCTTGAAACTTGTGGTCATTTCAGGCTGTCATTTATTTTTCCACCTTCATCTCTCTGTGCTTAGATTTCCCCCTAAGGTGGGTATTACAACACTACCCACCCCACGGTCATTGCGAGGATTGAGTGAGTTACTGTGAATTAATGCGCTTAGCACAGTGTCTGGCAAGCGGTGAGGACATTAGAAGTATGATTGAGGATCCTTATTACTTTAAGAGCAAAACCACATAAACACATTGCTGAAAGGCAACTGACATTCAGCCTCTGTATGGGAGACAATGAGGAGTGGTGGAGACTGGCGAGACCCCATGCCCTATCCAACAGGGACAGCTACTGCCCAGCCTGGGTTGTTGTTCACAGCTTCCAAATTTCCAAGAAAATCCAGGAGTTCAGATTTGTCCACATGCAAAGTTTTGTCATGGTTAAATGCTGGCTACTAATTTCCATTTTAAAAACACACCCTGTGACTAGATGTGGCCTGTGGATGTGAGGTCACCTTTCATATAATCACTGAAAAGAATTCAAACTTTAAATGTACACATGATTACAGCTATGCTTGTACAAAAAAAAAAAAAAAAATCTACTGTGGATTAAAGAGCTCACTGTGGGCCAAGCTCTGGGAAACTACTTAAACACTCAAGCCATTTCATCTCACAATAACCACGGTAGGGTAGAGGCCACTATTTGTGTTCTTTTACAGATGAGGAAACTGAGGCCCAGAGAGGCCAAGGACGGATCCTGAGATCACCCAGCTGGGAAATGGCAGAGTGGAGGCCTGGCTTCCCTCAAAGACCCATTCTGTTTCCCTGAGACAATGCATCCCAGTATTTGAACACAGTGCCATTTAGCAGGAGGGACACAGCATGATAATATGAGGTTAATAAATGATTTATCATCATTATTTTTACTTCTACTGCCTCTGGGTCTTGGCAAGAGGTAAAGGAGACCTTTCCAGGGGCTGGGGGAGGGTAGGAATGCACACTTCGGGTCTGGAGGAAAAGCTGATTGTGGGGGAAGGTGATAATCTGAACAGATGCCAGAGCATGGGAGGTGAAAGCGGAAATCAAATAGATAAACTTCTCAGAAGTTGTAAAGTAGGTCAATGGCCTGGACTGGGGGCTCACTACCCCATGCGCTATCTGAAAGTCTAGGTCTCCTGGTGCACCAGCCTCGACACCTGCCTTCAAGGCTCTCTGCTCCTCCTCCCTCCTGCCTCCCTCCATCTTTCCCTCCCCTCCCCTCCCCTCCCTCTCTTTCCATCTCCCTCCTACCCTACCCATCCTCTTACCCACCCTCTTTTCTTCCGCTCGCTGTACCACCTCAGGGCCGGAGGCCCCTCCCAGGAATGATCTTTGGAGGCTAAACTTAGTGACAGGTTCCATCCCCAGGCGGAAGCTGGTGGCTGCTGGTGGCTTTGTAATACATTGTCCCCACACCTTGGTCTCGTCAAAGCCACGGAAACAGAAAAAGACGGTGATAAGAGTAAAGGAAACTCCAGCGGGGGCTGGGGCTGGGCATTAGGGGCTGCCCCACCTCCCAGCAGCCCTCAAGGGCAGAGAGGCATGAAGCTGTGTGCCCTTGGTGGGAATGGAGGGGGAGTCCAGCATTCCTGCCTCTACGTCTGGAACATGGGGACACCAATGGCTCCCGCCCAGGTATGTGTATAAGGCATCCAAGGATGTGACTCACACAAGATGCCTGAAATAGCGAAAGTGCCTGACAAATGCTGTAATGGCCTTTTCTGTGTCTGATCTGATGCAATCTTTACAACAGCCCCACGGGCAAAAGCCGGTGTTACCTCCCACTTTGCAGATGAGGAAACTTAGGCACCGGGAGGTGGTGGGACTTGCTTGAGGTCACACAGGAGCAGGTGGCAGAGTGGAATTGGAACCCAGGACCATCTGACTGCAAAGCCTGTTTCCCTCCCTCCCTGTTCAGGCCAACAATGACAGCACTATCAACAATAATAAATAAACACTAACGACAATAATCGTCTACCTCTGGGGTCTGAGCCCTCAGCTTTGGGTCCTGGGCACCAACACCTCCCTCCAGCCACACCAGGGTACATGCTCATCTCTGCAGACCGCCTGATTTGTATGCATATTGTTGTCTGCCCCTCTCTCTCCTCACTCTTCCCGTGTTCCCACTTAGTTCGAGCTTCCAGCTGGCTGGGTAGACCTCCACTCTGTCCCGATGTCCGCAATCAGGGTGCTTGGCAGGGTGTAGCCTTCACTTCGTCATCAGGAATGGGAGATTCGAGGGGGAGGCAGATCTGGGCATGAGGCTTCTGATTTCTCCCACCCTTCCCCCTGAGCTTCCTACAGGGAGTTGGGCCAGCTGGGTTCAGTTTACTTATCTGTAAAGTGACCTCCCCAGGTGACCCCATCTACCGCCCCTCTGCCTACAAGCCACCATTCCCCTGAGAAGAGACAGACCCAGTTGCAACATTTACCATTTATTTCCAAGACCCATGGTCAGGGAGCCCAGGGCTGCCGACAGTGGTCCTCATCCCAGGATGTATTGGTCTTAGCTGGGAGGAACCTCAGGCTGTGTGTGATGTGGTGTGTGTGTGACGGGTTGGGACCGTGATGCAGCATCTGATGTGATGTGCGTGGCATCCCATGTGTGACACTTGGTGTGACCGTATGGCCCCTTTGGGTCACTGTGGCTGTGATGATGACTTATGTAGGATATATGGGTCATATGTCACATAATCTGTGTGTTTGTGGTCCTATGACTTGTGTGTGACTGTGCGAGTATCTGATGCTTTGTGTGTACGAGTGCAGATCTGAAGGGCACCTTGCGATTTTCTGTGATGCCGCAGGCATGTCCACATTCTCTCTCCATCTTCCTTTCCCCCCCTCTTTCCCTTCTTCCTTCCCCTCCTCCCTTCTTCTTTTCCCTCCTCCCTCCCTCCCTCCTCTCTTCCTCCCTTTCTTCTCTCTGCAAACATTTTCCAGGTGCCTGCTACATGCCAGACCCTGACCTGGGTGCTGAAACACAGCCGTGTGTCCTGGTGGGATGTGAACACCCAGCAGTGCTGAGATCCAGCCAGCCAGCTGGTGATACGTTGGTAGCCAGAAACCAGCCGTGACGGGAGCCTTCACACCAAGGAAATCACAAACACTACAGAGCCTCTCCCTCCCGGGAGAGCTGCTGGTCAAACGGTCACCGGGACATCCCTGCGCCCGTGTCTCTGAGGGTGAACTTACACAGCCAGGAGGAGGTACAGCCACAGACCTGTGAGCCGATCTTGAGTGTGTGGCTATGGCCGTGGGGGGGACTGGCTGGGCTGTCCACATGGGTCAGTCTTGATGATGACTCCCTTCCTCCAACCACCCACACTCATGAGAGTGGGGAAGGCTGGGGTTGCCCGACCTGGGCCAGAGTCTCTGGACCCCCACGTCCCACTCTTCTCTGAATCGAAAACATAAATACCCACCCCTCACCCCTTCTTCCTGAATATCAGGCAGATCAGCTTTCCCCCGGTTGGGGGGCCTACAGACCCTCAAGTCTCTGGGTCTTTGTCTTCAGTATTGCCCGTAGTGGCTCTGCAGTTTCCTTTGGGGCTCCAGGGGTGCCAGCTGGGTCTCCAACCTTCAGGGGTGGCTGGGTTGTCGGCCCCTGGAGGTGCCCGCTGAGCTTTTCGCTCGCCGGGTTCTCGGTTCCCCAAGGCACCCTCTGAGGGAGGCATCACTGTCACTCCTTTCTTACACCATGAAGGCCCCAAAGTAGGAGCGGGTCCCGTCACGGAGCCGGACCAGGCGCTCATCCGGCACACGGACGACCACCTCCTCGCCAGCATCCAGGTGCACCACGCCTCCCAGGAAGCTGCTGTCCCACCAGACGCGGGGGCCGGTGGCTCGCCCACAGGGTGACCGCCGACTGACCAGCAGCTCGAGCTCCTCGGGGTAGCGCGGTGTGCGTTTGTAGAGGCCATGCGTGATGGGCAGGCCGCTGGTCAGCCCCTGCGGGCAGCCCACGCCCCCCAGCTGCACCTTGGAGTAGATGTAATAGTAGCCAGCCCGGGCAATCACCAGGGAGCCGTCACGGTAGCTGAGGCCCCTCAAGAAGGCCAAGCCCAGCTTTGTCTCCCAGAGCAGCGGGCCCCCGCTGCCCGTCAGGCTGGAGTTGGCACCTGGGGGCAGAGACAGAGGGGTCTGGTCAGCATGTGTCCCTCTGCGGATGGGCGGGGGCGACGACTCCCCTCCGTTTTAGGTTGGGGACTTTATATGTGTTAATTCACTTTATTCTCACTTTGAGGGGAGGGAACTGAGGCACCAAAAGGCCAAGTCACTTGCTTCTTACGCCCTCCCCTTGCAGGTGGGGAAACTTGAGGCATGGAGCCATTAAGTGACCAGCCAAAAGCATCAAAACTTGTGAGTGGCATAACCAAGGAACAGAGACAGAGCGCACCCCGGGCCAGAAGACTTGTAATCTCCATGCTCTCCAGTTTTTCTCCATTAAAATGGACATATGAATAGCACCTCCTTGAGATTTAATGAATTAATATGTATAGAGCGTATTACAGCCCGTGACACACGGTGAGCGCCTTGTCAGGGTTTATTCAATGATATGAGAAATGCATGGACATAGGCAGCGGGGCAGGTCTGTGAATCAATAGTGAACGGGTGACTGAATGAATACTCAGACATGCTGGGTGTCTGTCTGGTCTCCCCAGGACACCCTGCCCCTCTCCCATGTCACGACCCGGGGTCCCCCTCACCTGTGAGGTGTGCTGCTGGGTTGGCCTGGAGGGACCTTCGTCCTGGAGAGAGATGGTGAGCGGTTAGGGGCAGAGGCGGTGAGGGGTGAGGGCCAGCCTCCAGCCAGGGTCATCAGGTCCACCTCCTGGTGTCAACCCCACCCTTTCCGGAGTGCCCCAGACTTCCGCTTCTCAGGCCCGGGGGAGGGGCACCTGTGGCGCTCAGGCCAGTTGTGTAAATCACATTGGGCAACCGGCTGAGGGGGCGGGGGCAACGTGGGAACCATCCTACCCCCGCCCTCCCCAGGACCCAGGACTCTGACTCACCTTGGGTCAGCTGCTTCCAGGATTCTGCTTCTCCATCCTGAAAATGCAGAGAAACCCACGGTGAGGACCTGCGTGGCCCACACATTGGCATCCTCAGACTCATGGCTGTGAGACACACACAGATGCTGCGGCACACGGACACTGTCCTCACCCCAGTGCCCAGGGCCATGTGCACGCTCCTGCCCCACCCAGCAGCCTTGTAACCACCCGGGCTCTCATAGTCCCCCTCTGCAAATAGACATACGAATGCTGCCTATTTAAGATTCAGTGAATTCACAGGGACAAAAGCATGTTCCAGTGCCTGGCGCATAGTAAGACAATATGAGAGTTAATTAAATAAGTAATATTATAGACATGTACACATCGAGATGGCAGGACACGTGGACATCTGTGGCAACAAGTGGATATGGGCATGTGACATAGGGCACAGACCTGGACACTTATGTGACACGTGGACACAGATACATGGGTGTGTGGTTTATGGATCCGGGTGGGTCTTCAGCACATGGGCTGTAGACAGGCCAGTACGTGGACATGTGGGCGCACGCACACAGGACAGCAGTACGGGTTCACACGGGCGACATGCCCATGCGGCCGTCAGATCCAGTCACAAGGACAAATGCCTTGGAAACACACGACGCAAAGGGCCAAGACCACACGGCCATGGCGTGGGATGCAGAGACTCACAGGTGTGGCAAACAGATACATCCACAGCCAACCGTAAACAGAGGCAGAGAGAGATTCTCGCAGACTTGGACAACGTGAATTAGTGACAGTCCCGAATAATGGTGATCAGGGTATGGCTAACAATACTTCGCAATGTCAGAACATCAGTTCTGCGGGTTGCAGACAACAAGACTGTATTATAAACATGAAATGTGCTGTGAGACTAGGTTTTATTTGTTACCACTACTAGAAGAAATGGTAGTTATGTGACCCCACAGCATGGTTAGCTAATGCTACAATAGCAATCATATGGCAGTATAAATGCATCAAATCCGGGGCGCCTGGGTGGCGCAGTCGGTTAAGCGTCCGACTTCAGCCAGGTCACGATCTCGCAGTCCGTGAGTTCGAGCCCCGCGTCGGGCTTTGGGCTGATGGCTCAGAGCCTGGAGCCTGCTTCTGATTCTGTGTCTCCCTCTCTCTCTGCCCCTCCCCCGTTCATGCTCTCTCTCTCTCTCTGTCCCAAAAATAAATAAAACGTTGAAAAAAAAAAAATTTAAAAAAAAAAAAAATAAATGCATCAAATCCCTATGTTGTACACCTGAAACTGACAGAATGTTAACATGTCATTTATATCTCAGTTGAAAAACAATATCGGTTCTGGTTGGTTGAATTCCTGCCCTGGGCAGCCACTGCCGGGCACCACACACGCAATATCGTATCTTGTTCCCTGTGAGGTGGGCACTCTTATGATCCCACCCATTTCACAGATGAGGAAACTGAGGTTCAGAGAAGTGAATTGACTTGCACTGAGCTGCTGTTAGCCTATGGTCTTGCACACACGTGCACAGAGACGCGCACAGTGACACAGGAGACCCACCTCCATGAGCCCCGAAGCCCCACTCACCAGCAGGGGTGTGACCATCTCCCCCAGACGCCAGTGCAGCTGCAGCAGGAACCAGCCCTGGACGGCCAGCCCAGCCGCCAGCAGCAGCAGCAGGAGGCCCAGGCCCAGCTGGGATGCACTGCAGGGCTGTCTTTGGCGGCGGCTGGGCCCCAGCCGTGTGAATGGGATGTCTGTCTGTCCGTCCACCACAAACACTGAGGGCCGCACCACCGTCTCCTCCATGTCCTGAGACACCTCGGGGCTGGGCTCACCCGGCTGGGTCCCTGAGGGCAGGGAGGAAGCCACGATTGCCCAATGCTTCTGGGCTTCGCACGCTGCAGACAGGCACCCGTGGGTCCCGGGGTTCAGCCTTTAGAGCAGGGGCTCAGCCCCTCCCCTTTCCCCACTGGCCCTCCTCTTCTTCCTGTCCTCCACCCCCAGGCTGGCCCCATCTCACTCTCACTCATACAGCCTCTCACTCTTTCCAGGGGCATCTAAAGATGTGACTCAGGTAGGGATGGAGGGGGGAGGCCCCCGTTTTTCCCTGTGGCCACTTCATTCACTCCGTGACCAAGTATTTATAGATCATCTCTGTGTGCCAGGTACTGCTCTAGGCTTGAGGGCACAGCCGTGAACAAGAGAGACAAAAGTCCCTGGTCTTACGGAGCTCCCATTCTTGGGGTGAGAGACGATGAGCCTAGTAAAGAAGAAAATACTATAGCATGTTTGAGATGGTGGTTAGGGAAGTGCAAACTACGAGAGTGGTTTTTGTGTGTGTGTGGGTGTGTCCAGGTGTGTATATTGGGTCCAGTGCATGTGTGCGTGTGTA
>NW_024412512.1:4735605-4755096 GCF_014898765.1 Herpailurus yagouaroundi
TCTGGCTGGGCCATTTATTCATCTGGGCCCCGTTATACTTGTTTCTGTTTGCAGGAAGCCTTGACCCCTGCCCGATTCTCTACCTGTCATCCCATGCCTGTGGGGTGGGGTGTGGCCCCCACTGAGAACTGTCTGCTGAGCTCCAAAAGGGGCTGTGGACACTCTGGCTGAAAGGGGATTTGGGACAGGGGAGACAATGACATCTCTGGAGCTGCCCATGTGGGTGCACAGGTGCAGTGCCCTCTTCAAGGTTCAGGGCAGCCCACGAAAGGTTAGGCTGTGCTGAGCCACTCACACCATTATCACATGTGTGATACTCAGTGGCCTCATGGGAACCTCATTTGACATGTTAGGATACAGAGGTGAAACTGCATACCCAACATCCGGAGTGGGGGGAAGTTGGAAGTTGGTCACAGGGAGCCCAGGTGCAGAGGGGCAGTGGACATGATGAGGGAGCATAAGGCTAGTGGAGGGCAAAGTACAAGCTAGAACACCTACATCCATCCCAGGTGGGATATGTGTGACATTCCTCGGACACTCCTGGCTGCCCAAGAACAAAGGAATGAAAACTAAAGGTTGACTGATAGAGATCACAGTCATGCAGTAAAGGAGTCTTCTTCAGTTTACAGATAATTTAGTAAACTGCAAGAAAAAGGCAATCTTATCCATAGCCTAATCTCTAGAAACCTATAGACTCCATTTCCTGGAGCCCTAATATCACCCTCATCAAGATGTAAGGGCATTAAATGCTTGCCATGGTGATGTGGGAAGCAAAGAGAAATGAAATATAAATTCCCTTACTGCCTACAGTCCGTTGGTAAGTCCTTGAAACCGGCAGAGTGACCTCCCTCTAGGAGCTCAGCTGCCTTGATGGTGACACTTTGCTAAGGGCAAAAGGGTATCTTGGCTTAACCTTATCCTGAACCCCCAGGATCCTGTAAGTCTTCTTAAACACATAAAAATTAATTTGCAAACCTCCTTTATCTTGAACCCCCAAGTATATATAGGTAATTTTACTCCAAGCATTTGGCCCTCAATATACATCTGAAGGGTCTCTTGACTGATGTTTTACTAAATGGTAATAAATGAGTTTTCCTAACAGCAGCTAGCCCCTCAATTTTGGCTTCCAAAATTCCTTAGAGACTTATGCTGTCCCTAACCCCCTCCCAATCTGAAGGTATATAATTCTGTCACTCTTCACAATCCCAGTGCAGCTCTTTCTGTCCACGGTTCCTGTCCCTGTGTTTCAGTAAAATCACATTTTCTTTTTGCACCAAAGACGTCTTCAAGAATTCTTTCTTGGCCATTGGCTCCAAATCCCCACCACAATTCCAACATACCATCATTTGGTGCCCATTGTGGGGCTTCGAGTCTTTTCATCTGGACTTTGAGCTGGTGTAACCTTGATGAGTACTTTCTCTCTTCTTCCTTTTCTCTCACTTCAGGGGCTTTTCGAGAAGTATGGTCTTACTGGAACAATTTGACGTCGATTGATCAGGTTGCAATCCTCTAGCCTGTGGCTACTCTATGGAGAGGAGAAACCTCCTTCTGGCTAATAAGACTCAGAAACTTGATGTCCTCTCTTTATTCCTGTCCTTATACAAAGTTGTCTATCTGGGCACAGGACAGCCACCTAAGTCCCCAGGATGGGTGCCAAACTTAAGACTCACATGTGAGGTTTCCTCCTCATTGGTCTAATGTGATCCACTCCACATCTCTGGTCTAGCCGCTTCTAGCCATGAGACCTCCACTGGGAGCTGGCTGAAACCACTACGATGGAATTAAAAGCCAGCTGGGGACTGTTTCCTAGGAAATTGGCTGTAAAGACTATAAATGTTGGAATGTCCCTTAGGTCATGAAGAATTTACTGTTTTCAGTCAATGTCCTCTATGAACTAAATTACAAAATTGGGTAATGCCCCCTTGTAAAAAATTTCCAGTATTTTCCATGGGCTAAAAATGGTGCTTTCTTTGCAGCCTTCTCAGCAAGGCAAACTTGGTCCATATGCCAGCACCCATTTGTAGACTAGGATATAATGGGGGAATTGGGGGGACTCTAGCATCCCTCCTACAGGGGCTCTTAGCAGCTTGCCCATAACAATTTCATTGGAGGGACACCTCAGGTCACTTTGACACCTCTGGAACCTCTGACATATCTTGGGCGTGGGATGCCAAGCTGGAATTGGTGGGGATTTTCGTGGTAATGGACCTTGTATCTCTCTCTAGGAGGAACCTGGGAGCTTCTCTTCAGTCTCCAAGGACCCTCCCTTGGGATGCCTTTTTAACCCACTGGAAACAATTTGGATTGCAAAATTTAGAAAAGGACTGATCTGCTGTGACACTGCATGGCCTTGGTAAACAGGACAATTGGACAGAGGTATCCTAGGTCCAGGCCTTCATGGGTCTAAATCAGGACCTGGACCAAAAGACCTCTTTCAGAACGTGTTTGCCCAAATGTGTTTTCCCCAATAAACTCCCTCCTAACATACTAGATGCCTAAATAGGCCTCCTCTAAATAAATCCAGGACACTGGAGGAAACCCAGGCCATCCCTGACAAAGGGGACGACGACTCTTTCTCTCTGTTCCTCCTCCTAATAGATGTGAAGCCTTCTCCCTCATTTATTTTTCAAGTTAATGGCTATCATAGTTGAAACCAACTGTGGTTAGTCTACCTCAGGACAGAGACTTTAAGGAGTATTCCCAAGCAGCAGCTGATACTCTCTTTGTTTCAGGGAAATTCCATGTCTTCTCTGGCCTGACATAAACTCCATATTTCCACTTTGGTGGAAAACAAACAAACAAACAAACAAATACACATGGCGTCTGATCCTCTGTCCAAACTGACAAGGTTCAGGTTCCTTCTCTGCCTTCTGGCACCTCACCTCTTCTGCTTTCCCCGCCCCCCCCCCCCCGTTTCTGCACCACCTTGAGTGAGACCTACCTAACTGGTGTCTACCCCGTCTTGGGTGCTCCCAGGCACTGTTGGCTCCTCCTGTCACCCTGAACAACAAGGAGTGAAGAGCACCCACTTGTGCCCCCCCCCCCCCTTCAGATTTCCCCACTGGTGTCCCAGGTAAAAACTGAAAATGGGAAAAGATTGTCTTTTAAGTGGACCCAAGTGGAACATATTTGCTTAAACTAATTTAAGTTTTTTGGTTTAATTAAGATAGGCGTGTCTTTAGAGTTAGCATTAAATATAAAATTTTTTCTACTTAGGTTTACTAAAGGTCAAATAAGCTCATGTTAGCTCTGTTGCAATTTTTCAGCAAAAAGGTGAGTTGAAGCGATAGTTCATTTTGTCTGGCTCAAAGTTTTCATGGGTATTTGTTAAGGTAGCTTTAAGGGTAACATACAGCTTTAAGGTTTTGCTTGGATGATAAGCTTGATTAAATTCATGGGACATTTAGGCCTTTTCCAAATAGGTTGCAATGTTGAAGCATTAGTTTCTGAACATAGGTTCGTGCTTTTGACTTACTGCAGAAAAACTAAGGATATTTGGGTCTGTTAGAAAACATGTTTTGTGCTTAACTGATTCGTAAGTTTGCCATCTAAGGAATTCTGATGCAACAGACAGTTCACAGTTGGTTACTACTTAGTTTTCACTGGTTTCTAAGAGTTAAAATTCTGTAAGTGTAGTTAAAACTGTTGTAAATAAGGAAAGCAGTTTTGTAAACAGAAAAGTAGGAGATATGGGAGAAAGATATAGGGAATGGAAATACATTTTTGTTGGAGGTAAAAGAAAGTAATTTTGTCCTAAATGAGACTGGTTGTTTGGAGAGAGATGGCTTGGGACAAAATCTGAATGAAAAGGAAAGATGTAGAAGGTTTGTGAAGGGAAACCTTTGGAAAAGAATTTTATGTGTGTTCAGGGTGGACTAGGGTTGAAATGAATGGATTTTAAAATTATGCTGGTATAAAATTAAAATTCTGTTTTCTCTCTGTTCAAAAGGCAAAGTTTTCTTGGATTGTTGGTCTGCTCTTGATAAGAAAATGTAAACAAAGGTTATTTTGTCTTTTGTCTACCAGGAAAACCAAAGGTTACGATTTGTCCATATCAAATCTTTGATGACATAAAGTTAAACCTTCTCCATGTTAAAGGAGCTAAGTTTTGCTAACAACTAGAGAACGCTACATAAGTGCCTTTGGAATCTCTTATTGCCACCTTGGTTAAATAAATAATTTAAAGTTTTAAGGTTTATAATGACCTGTAATCCTATTTAGGACGTGCTTTACAACTTTCTAAGGTTTTTACAAACTTTCCAAGATTTAAATTGTAAATGAAGTCTTTTTGACCATTTAGCCCTTTTCATTTGGTATACTAAGTTACTTGGAAAGAACTGTCAAATAATGGTAAACCTTAAGTTGTACTGGGTAAATCCTATAACTGGTCAAATACATATATAATTCCTAAAGTTTTAATATGTTTTGGTAATAAGGTCATGACTTAATATTCTGATTGTTGAAGTGTTATTTGTCACAGAAATAACACAATTTCTTTGTCAAGTGCGTCGTAATGAACTCTCAACAAATCTTTAACAATGTCCATTTCTGAGATTTTGTCATTTATAGTTATTGTTCTGATGCTTTTACAAAATGTGTTTCTTCTTCAATGAGAGTTATAAAAAGGAGTTTTAGGGGCGCCTGGGTGGCGCAGTCGGTTGGGCGTCCGACTTCAGCCAGGTCACGATCTCGCGGTCCGTGAGTTCGAGCCCCGCGTCGGGCTCTGGGCTGATGGCTCAGAGCCTGGAGCCTGTTTCCTATTCTCTGTCTCCCTCTCTCTGCCCCTCCCCCATTCATGCTCTGTCTCTCTCTGTCCCAAAAATAAATAAACGTTGAAAAAAATTTAAAAAAAAATAAAAAAATAAAAAAGGAGTTTTAGGGAAAATACAGGTATTTGACATCTTTAAGATTAATACTAAAATAGGTAAGAATTTCCAGAACTAAAAAGCTAATTCAAACTGACCAAGAATTAGTAATATGGGATTAAATGAACTGAAGAAGATGGTTATAGGTTTGTAACTGTTGTTTTGAAGTATTGCTGGTTTTTTAATGTTGGCTTTTCCAGATTAAGGGAACTTTCTTTTTTAAAAAATATTTATTGTCAAACTGGTTTCCATATAACACCAGTGCTCATCCCAAGTGCCCTACTCAATGTCTATCACCCATTTTCCCCTCTCCCCCGCCCCCCCCAACCCTCAGTTTGTTCTCTGTATTTAAGAATCTATCATGGTTTAGGGGCGCCTGGGTGGCTCAGTCGGTTGAGCGTCCGACTTCAGCTCAGGTCACGATCTCACGGTCCGTGAGTTCGAGCCCCGCGTCGGGCTCTGTGCTGACCGCTCAGAGCCTGGAGCCTGTTTCCGATTCTGTGTCTCCCTCTCTCTCTGCCCCTCCCCCATTCATGCTCTGTTTCTCTCTGTCTCAAAAATAAATAAACATTAAAAAAAATTAAAAAAAAAAAAGAATCTATCATGGTTTGCCTCCCTCCCTCTCTGTTTGTAACTATTTTTCCCCTCCCCCTCCCTCATGGACTTCTGTTAAGTTTCTCAAGATCCACATATGAGTGAAAACATGATATCTGTCCTTCTCTGACTGACTTATTTCACTCAGCATAATACCTTCCAGTTCCGTCTACATTGCTGCAGATGGCATTATTTCATTCTTTCTTATTGCCAAGTAGTATTTCATTGTATATATAAACCACATCTTCTTTATCCATTCATCAGTCGATGGACATTTAGGCTCTTTCCATCATTTGGCTATTGTTGAAAGCGCTGCTATAAACATTGGGGTACATGTGCCCCTATGCATTACACTCCAGTATCCCTTGGGTAAATTCCTAGCAGTGCTATTGCTGGGTCATGGGGTAGTTCTATTTTTAATTTTCTGAGGAACCTCCACACTGTTTTCCAGAGTGGCTGTGAGGGAACTTTCTTTTAAGATATCTATGACATACAGAAATGTGATAAAGTATTCATTTGTAAACAAACTGGGGCATTTAACTTTTCTATTTACTGATACCCTCTGAAATTAAAAACTCTCAGTGAGTATTCTTTCTTTCATGGCAATTTCAGTTATTTGCATAAGTTCCATAAGAATCTGCTCTCTTGGGGCGCCTGGGTGGCGCAGTCGGTTAAGCGTCCGACTTCAGCCAGGTCACGATCTCACGGTCCAGGAGTTCGAGCCCTGCATCGGGCTCTGGGCTGATGGCTCAGAGCCTGGAGCCTGTTTCCGATCCTGTGTCTCCCTCTCTCTCTGCCCCTCCCCTGTTCATGCTCTGTCTCTCTCTGTCCCAAAAATAAATAAACGTTGAAAAAAAAAATAAAAAAAAAATAAAAAAAGAATCTGCTCTCTTTGTGACAGGACACCATTGGAAATACTGGTCATTTTACCAAGGCTTCGACTAGAATGTCATATTTGAGACTGACATACATAGACTCTGATATGACTGTATACAGCTTTAAGGAACTAAATTGACCTTATGAAACATGGAGTCATAAAGCCCCCTAGAAATGTTGGCCCGATACCTTGCTTACTAAGTTCCCAGCAGCCTTACCAGGCAAGTAAAGACTGTCACTTCTTGGCAGGTACAGGAACCTCAGGATATCTTGGGGACCTTGTGAATAGAAATTCACCCAATTCTACAGGCATTGCAGGTATGTCTGATGGCAAGTATTTGGCTTGACTTCTGGCCTGGAGAAGCTACTAAAAGTTCAATCTAGAGATTCCGCATAAAAAGTTCCGGCAAAGCAAATTTAAAAGGTATATATAACCAATCGCTGTTCTTGCTGAAATTACGTAAATAGCCCAGGTTTATTAAAATTAGACTTGTTTTGCAAGGGAGCTAGTCTTCATTTGGCTATCTCTGAAAATAAGGGTTTTTAGAGAGAAAAACTATGTTTCAATAATGCACCTTGATGGATGTTAAATTCTAGTTCTGATTGTTGTTAAATGTTGTTTGGCTAAAGTAGACAGCTTGAGGTAAACGTCAGAAAAATTGTCACAATAGCACAGGTATGAACAATCTTTTTGCTTCTTATTCTGTTGGGAATAATAATAAGACCCCATGGCATATGATTATTTAAACAGTTGGAAAATGGGATAGATTCCCCCAACAATGGTATATAAAAAAGCCTTTTCTCACTCTAGACCTATCAATAGATAAAGACTATAGTACTTTATTAAATTATTCCCTTGAGTCCAGGTTAATTCATAAATTTCTAAATATGCAAACCATATCCTTCCTAAACCTGATCTGACAGTTACTAGAAACCCACCCCATATAAATCCAGGTGACCTGGTTTATTTAAAGGATAAAAAGTCCAAAACAACAGGGGATTTAACTATAAAATGGAAGGGGTCCATATCGGGTCATGTGACATACTACCCTGCAGTAAAATTAGAGGGGCACTCTTCATGGGCTCATATCTAGAATCAATCCTTTTCATTGTTCACAGGAAACCAATGAGCAAACTAATGTACCTTCTTATTCCTATAAACCTGTAGAAGACCTCAAACTTCTCTTCAAATGAAAATAATAGTTGTGTCTTTCTTTTACGTTCTCCTTTTTCCAATTTATACTAACAATTTATTCTTATAATGGGGCATTCAAAAAGATAACCACAGACATTTGAATTATAAACCAGAAAAATCCGTGTGATTCCTGCCTGTTCCTACTCTATCGGAGGATGGCTCAAGACTGACATCTAATAATCTTCTCAACGGTAGACACTGGGTTTATAATTTGCTGTAACCATTAACCTATATTTTTCTTGTTTCTATAAGACTACCTCTTGGGGCACTGGAGTGGCTCAGCCAGTTAAGTGTTTGACTTTGGTTCAGGTCATGATCTCGTGTTTGATGGGTTCCATCCCTGCGTTGGGCTCTGTGCTGACAGCTCAGAGCCTGGAGCCTGCTTTGGATTCAGTGTGTGTCTCTCTTTTTGCCCCTCCCCCACTCACACTCTGTCTCTGTCTCTCTCTCAAAAAATAAACATTAAATACCTTTTTTAAGGGTCACCTGGGTGGCTCAGTCGGTTAAGCGTCCGACTTTAGCTCAGGAAGTGATCTCACTGTGAGTTCGAGCCCCTTATCAGGCTCTGTGCTGACAACTCAGAGCCTGGAGCCTGCTTCAGATTCTGTGTGTCTCTCTCTCTGCCCCTCCCCTGCTCACACTCTGTCTCTCTCAAAAATAAATAAATATAAAAAATTTTTTTTAAGTTTTAAAAAGTACCTCTTATTAATTATCTGATTGTTTACTAAATAAAAGAGTCTATATGATGGCTAAACACCACATGTTACCCAGTTACGGCCTTAAATGACTCTCATAAAAATAAAATCCGGAGTATACATTCCAGATTACCCCCAAAACATTTCTGGGTTTCTAACTGACATGAATACTCTAATTGGTGCCTTAAATAATCTCTGTCTTTCCTTAATGGTTGTTTGAATATCTAGACTGGAGGATTTTTGTCAGTTTCCAAAGACATTCATTTGGACTTTGCTTTCTTATTATTCTAATTACGTTTTGCCGTTTTCTCCCCTGTCTCTGCCTGGTGCCAAGACTCCATTACTACAATAACTTCATGCCAACAGATGATCCTTTCTACTCAAGAAGGTTCATATACGTTGTCCACCTTAGATTCAGCTGCCTCCACCTTAACTCTCTTATATGTTCCCTGACTAACCAATATTGACCTATAGGTAGGGAAGTCTCTCCACCCTACTCAGCAGGAAGAAGCTATAGAAGATGAGACCGTCCACTTTCAACAACCTTAAAGGTTTAAGGGTCAAAATTGTTCGGCGGGGGTGGGGGGGGGTGGGGGGGCGCCTGGGTGGCTCAGTCGGTTGGGCATCTGACTTCTGCTCAGGTCATGATCTTGTGGTTCGTGACTTCGAGCCCCGCGTCGGGTTCTGTGCTGACAGCTCAGAGCCTGGAGCCTGCTGCGGATTCTGTGTCTCCCTCTCTCTCTGCCCCTCCCCTGCTCACACTTTGTCTCTTTCTCTCTCTCAAAAATAAAAATAAAGACATTAAAAAAATTGTCCAAAGGGCATATGATGAGGGAGCATAAAGCAAGCTGAGGGCAAAGGACAAGCTAACTCCACTCCCTCCCCCCAGGTGGGATATGTGTGATATTCCTCGGACACTCCTGGCTGCCCAAGTACAAAGGAAAGGAAAAAATCAAATGGTTGATTGGTAGACCTCATAGTCATGCGGGACAGGAGTCCCCTTCAGTTTATGGATGACTTAGTAAACTGCAAGGAAAAGGCAATCTTATCCATAGCCTCATCTCCAGAAGACTATAGACTCCGTTTTCCTAGAGCTCTAATACCACCCTCTTCAAGATGTAAAGGCATTTAGGTGCTTGTCATGGTGATGTGAGAAACAAAGGGAAATGAAAAATGAAATTTCCTTATTGCTTACATTGACAAGTCCTTGAAACAGGCAGAGTGACCTCCCTCTAGGAGCTCCATTATGACACTTTGCTAGGGGCAAAAGAGAATCTTGGCTTAACCTTATCTTGACCCCCCCACCTGCACCCCAGGATCCTGTGAATCTCCTTAAACACCTAAACATTACTTTGCAAACCTTCTTTATCTTTAACTCTGAAGTATATGCTGGAAATTATACTCCAAACATATGGCCCCTGACATACATCTGAAGGGTCTCATGACTGAGGTTTGACGACACGGTAATATATGACGTTTCCTAACAGCAGCTAGCACTTCAAGGTCCTGGAAACCTTGCATCCAAAATTCCTTAGAGACTTACACTGTCCCTAACCCCTTTCCAACCTGAAGGTATATAATCAGTCACTCTTCACAACCTCAGTGCAGCCCTTTCTGCCCATGGTTTCTGACTCCATGCTTTAATATAATCATCTCTTTTGTACCAAAGACGTCTTCAAGAATACTTTCTTGGCCATCAGTTCCAAACCCCCACCACCAATCCACAACATCATCAAACTCAGTGGTAAAGTGCAGCTCTGAAACCAGACTCCTGGCATTTTGAGTCCTGAGTCTCCCATCAGCTGTGTAACATTGGGCAAGTTACTTAGCCTCTCTGTGTCTCACAGGCTTCTTAATAGGAGTCAGGGTCAATGGAAGCCTTCGAAGAGGGTGTGGCGTTCAGCGTTAGCCACAGTTAGACACTTCAGTGCCCACTACTTGTGGGCCTACCAACCAGCAAGTTTTCCTCACCTCCAGCCTCTGTACACGCTGTCCCTCCCCTGGGCCTGCCGTCCTTCCCCTGCTTCTCTGATCACCTTCCCCCAGCTTCCCAGGCTGGGTCAGGGCTCTGTGATGGAAGTGTCTTGTGACTCATCCTTGTCCCTGCCTGCCCTCCACACCCAACTGATCCCCTTGAGGGTTGAGCCTGGGTAGTTCTTGGTCACTGCTCTGTCCTCAGCACCGGGTTCAGGGCCTGACATGTAGCAGTTGCTCGAATGATATTTACTGAATGTGGGGGGCAATGGAGACTGAAACTTCCCCCACCCCCCATGAATACAGGTTTATCAACTGTAAGCACAACCTCTGTGTTAGATCTCAACACCCAGAAAGGCAAGAAACCAGGCTAGCAAAACAGATCGGTCATTATTGTGCAGCTGCAAGTGGGAAATGGCTCCAGGGCGGGGACAGGATTGCCAAATACTTGGGGGGAAGAGGGGGGCTCAAAGGCTCAGGGAGCTGGGTGTGGTACGCACCCCAGGCACCCTCCTCCTCCCCCTACTGGCGCTTTGGGAGCCTGCCAGAGTGAAGAATGTGTGTGTGGAGGGGGTGGGAGCAGGCGGGAATGGAGGACATCCCCGATGCTGGGATGATCACAATAGTTCCCACCCACTGGCTGTTTTGTTGATTTTGGACAGGCCTTTTGGGAACCCAGAATTGGTCATTCTAGAGGCAGATAACAAGGAGCTGACTCAGGAGTTGAGGGGGACTAGGCTCTGGCCCCCCTGGTGCCTATCAAATACATCCCTAGAACTGCCTGACCCCGCCCCAGAGCCCTGGTCCTGCCCACCCTACCTCCAGACCTCCCGCACTTAACACTAACAAAATATTTGCCATTTATCTGCAATTCAAATTGAACTGGGTGTCCGGTGTTTTGTCTGGTTACCCTGGCTGGAGGGAAAGATGAGAAGGGGAAGGAAGTGGGGGATGATTTCTGGGTGGGGGGAGCCGAGGCACCCCCTCTCCCACCACACACCCTCTTGAGTGTGAGAAGCAAGGGAGATGATTCATTCTCAAAAGTACCAAATAAAAGCTGTGCTGTGTAGTTAACAATAGCTTTACAACATATTGGAAATATGTTCGCACCCCTCCCCCCACCACACACACAATGGAGTCCCAAACCCTTAGACGCTTCACTTCCTGGTTCTTCTCTCCCTCTCCATTTTGTGGGCTTATTTTGGTGGGCATTGCAATGAGCATGCACCAAAGAACTGATGTTTCTGTGGCACCTCAAAGAATGTTTATTTGTTCCAGTCAGACTACTTTTTGCCTTACATGGGCATAGGCGACATCTGGATAAGACTGTAACATCTGTAGTACTTAACCAATGAGGAACCAGGGGAGGGACTTGCACACTAGGAGATAAATTGCCTGCTGTAACTGCCCCGAGTGTGCCTATCAGACACCTGCTCTTGCAAGAACGTTGATTAAAACCTCGCTTCACTGTGCTCCAAGTCTCTGCGTCCCTCCTTTGATTGGATCAGTGAACTTATTGCTCACATTTGGGGGCTCGTCCGGGATTGATCTTGACCTGTGGGGTCCAGGTCCTATGAGATGGGAGACACATCCCACTCCAGTTTGTGTGGCCTTTCCATGGGAGGGCCCCTGCGGGATCTGTGGAGTTCCAGACTTTTTCCTTTGGAGACAGAAGAAGTGACGCTGGGGAAAGAGTAAAAGAGAGGCACCATGGAGACCTGATAACTTTGTGCAAGGACCAAGGTAGGAAAATTGGACTCTAAGTACTGCCTTGGGGATTGGGAAATCCTCAGAACCTGAGTATGTGTGACTAAGACGTATCCTAGACATGAAGCGAATGGGGAGACTTGATCCATTGTCCTGTTCTCCTGCAAGGAAATAGCTAGAGACAGATGAAGTGGGTTCTGGAGAGTGCAAGAAACCTCCATTAAGGGAGGTTGAGCGCCCCAGGGAAACTCAGGAGCAGAAAGTAGCCTGGTCAAGGATGGGAAACAAAAATTCTAGCCCTAGGGGTAAGGGAAGAGACACCTAGAAAGAGGTGGGGTCTCTACAGATTCCCCCAGATAGTCCGTTGGGGCAAATGTTAGGGTACTGGGAGGATGCTCCTTGTACAAGGAATAAGGACAAACATAAAATTATCAAATTCTGTTGTTTTGTTTGTACTAAAGACTCAATTAGAAGGCCATCTGTTTTCTGTCTAAGAGGAAGACTGGGTCTATCAGGCCCTAATTTTTTATGTGGATGACAAAAGTTCTAGTGCACTGGAGGAAAGGGATTATACTCTTTAAGACTGAGGAAACATGAGATCTTCTTCAGTCGCCAAGGACTCCCCCTTGGGATGCCTTTTAACCACTGGAATCAAGTCAGATTGCAAGATCTAAAAACAAAACAAAACCTGATCTGTTTTGTAATACTGGGCTCAATACTCCTTAGGAGATGAGGAAAATGGCTCATTAACGGGACACTAAAGTTTAATACAGAACTCTTCTGTAAGAAACAGGGCAAATGGACTGAGGTACCCTGTGTCCGGGCTTTCCCAGGCTTTCATGGGCCTAAACCAGGCTCTAGAACTGAAGGTCCCTTGCAGAATGTGTTTGCCCAACTGAATTTTGGCTAGTAACCTCCCTCTTGATATATTGGGTATGTAAACAGGCCTCTTCAAGATAAACCCAGGTTTCTGGAAAAGCTGTATGTGGGGGCTTCTCCGTCATTCATTTCCTGGATTAATGACTATAATAATTGGCGCCAACTGTCTGTGGTTAGTCTACCTCAGGAGGGAGACTTTAAGGAATATTCCCAAGCAGCTGCCGAAATGTCTTTCTTTTGTTTCAGGGAAATTCCCTGTGTTCTCTGGCCTGACACAGACTTCATATTTCCACTTTGGTGGTGGTGGGAGGGAACAAAGATCAAAACCATGGCGTCTGCTCCTCTCTCTGAGCTGACAAGGTTTAGAACCATGAATCTTCTTTCTCTGCCTTCTGCGAGCACCTTACCTCTTCTGCCTTCTTCTCTCCCTCCTGTTTCTGCACCACGTAGGGCGTGGCCTGCATGACTGATTCCATACCCTCCTCAGTGCCTCCAGCACCATTGGCTCCTCCCCACCACCTTTGATGTCAAGAAGCAAAGAGCACCCACTTGGACGCCCACTTCAGATTCCCCCACTGGTGTCCCAGGTGAAAACTGACAACTGGGAACAAGTGATTCACTTTTAAGTGGACACAGGCGGAACACATTCAATGTTTAAACTTATTTAAGTTTATTGTTTTAATTAAGATAGATATGTATTTAGACTTATCAGCATTAAATATGAAACTTATTCTCCTGGCCAGGGTGTTCAGCCAGTTGAACAAAATTTTCCCAGGGTAGACCCTGATTAAGACAATAATGATCCTGGTAACAGGGTTAAGATGCAGGATTTAAGAGAGCTAATGATCAAAGCAATCAGGCGATCAGCTCCAAGATATCAGAATGCCAGGAAGGCTTTTGGGATGCAAGAAGAGAAGGAGGAAAACCCCAAGTGCTTTCTTAAGAGACTTAGGGATCAAATGAGGAAATACTCAGGCCTAGATCCAGAAGACCCAATGTGGCAGGGTCTCCTGAAGGTTAATTTTTCACTAGCAGTTGGCCTGGTATTGCCAGAAAGTTACAGAAGGTGGATGGAGGGAATGAGAAGTAGATAGAAGAACTGCACAGGGAGGCACAAAAGATATTTATCTGTAAAGAGGAATGAAGAGAGACAAAAACAGAAAGCAAAGATTATGGTAACTACTGTGGAGAAGATGTTTGAAAGGAAAGGGGGAAACAGAGGACCCCTGGGATGGAAATGATGAGGAATCAAAGGCAAGAGGAATATAGCTTAAATAAATCTCCTTACAGCTTTCAGCCCACTGACAGACACCTGCAACATGCAGGACATGACGTTCCTCCAACTCATGGCTGCCTTAATGCCTTAATGTTTTTGTTTTATTACGTAGGTTTACTGAAGGTCAAATAAGCTTGTGTTATCTCTGTTGCAGTTGGTTAGCAAAAATAACACTTAAAATGATGGCTAATTCTGTCTCAAAAGTTTCGTGGGTAGATAATTGTTAAGATAGCTTTCAAAGTCTTTGATAGCCTGAAACCTTAAAGTTTTGCTTGCACAATAAATGGGATTAAATTCATTGGATATCTAATGAGATAAAATGCTAAACATTGATTACTAAACATAGGTTTGCTTTTAATTTCTTATTGTAGAGAAACGAAGGCTATTTGGGTTTGTTGGTAACATGCTTTGTACTTAATAAACTCATAAATTTGCCATCTAAAGAATTCTAATGTAACAGTTCACAACTGGTAACTACTTAGTTTTCACTGAAGACAAAGGTTTCTAAGAGATAAAATTCTTCTAAGAGTTAAAATTCTGCTGAATGTCATTAAGATTGATGGAAATAGGGAAAGCAACTCTGTATGTAAAAGTAGATGTGTAAAAAGTATTTTAAAAAAATGGAAATGGGAGTGCCTGGGTGGCTCAGTTGGTTGAGAGTTTGACTCTTGATTTGGGCTCAGGTAATGATCTCACGGTTCATGAGTTCGAGCCCTGCATTGGGCAATGCACTGACAGTGTGGAGCCTTCTTGAGATTCTCTCTCCCCACCCCCCTGCCTCCTCCCTCCTTCGTGTGTTCTCACTCTCTGAAAATAAATAATAAATAAACTTTTATAAATAAATAAAAATTAAAATTAAACAATTCAAATACACTTTTTTTGGAGGTAAAAGAAAATAATTTGTCCTAAATGAGACTGGTAGTTTGGAGAGGAATGGCTTGGGACAAAGTCTAAATGCAAAGGAATGTTTTAGAACGTTTGTGAAGGGAAATCTTTGGAAAGGAATTTTATGTGTGGTCAGGACGGACTAAGGCTAAAATGAATGGATTTTAAAAGTACACTGGTGCGTCATTTTGCTACACTTAGCCCAGTGGATGCTGACTTGTACCAATCTAGTGACCTTAAAATGGACACCCCACATGGCTGGAACATATTTGTGTTTGCATTGCTGGAAAAAAAAAAAAAAAAGGCAGGGGAATAGACCTCAGCTTTGACCCCTTTACCCCCTTAAAGGCTGATTTTATCCTTGGTGGGGGTGGGAAATGGTTTTCACTGGCCTTTTAAGGTTTATTTGTAGGGGCACCTGGGTGGCTCACTTCGTTCAGCCCCGGCTCTTGGTTTTGGTTCAGGTCATGATCTCATGGTCTGTGAGCTCGAGCCCCACATTGGGCTTGGGATTTTCTCTCCCCCTCTTTTCTGCCTCTTCCCCTCTTTCTTTCCCTTTCTCCCTCTCTCAAAATAAATAAACTTTTAAAAAAATGATAAAATATATTTGTAAAGAGGAACAGTTTTATTATATTCAACACATAAATTACTGTTGGGCCAACATAAAATTAATGCATCCCTTGACAAAAAAAAAAAAAAAAAAAAAAAAAAGCAGTCTTGGTTGGTGACAGTCAATAACTCCAAAGTCCAGCAGGCAGGAAACGGAGGGGTAGGAGAAACCAGGGAAGACGGCTCAGCTCTCAGCCTGGGTGAGAGCAACTACACCCAGCACCTCGCAAGACGGACAGGGCTTTTGGCTGCTGGTCTCATAGCCAGCCAAAACACGGGGCCAAGAGATGTGGCTTCTGCTGGCCAACAATCAGCGTCCAGAGGTAAGGTTTCTCCTGGCCAGCTATAGGAAATTGAGAAGAAGGATGCCTTTCCCTCCTTTTTCCTATAGATGGGCAATTCCCCACGCAAGGCTAATATTCCTTTGGGATGCATTCCGAAAAACTGGGATGATTCTGATCCACAAACCACAAAGAAAAAGCGACTCATTTTCTTTTGCACCAAGGCCTGGCCCCAATAGGAATTGGAGGAGGAAACCTGACCGCCAGAGGGAAATACCAATTATAATGCTATCCTACAGTTTGACTTGTTTTGTAAACGTGAGGGGAAACGGGGAGAAATCCCCTGTTTTCACTGTTTTGGGGACTTAAGAGAAAATCGAGATATGTGTAAGGTTGATCCTGGCCTATTGGCAACCCTTTCCAAATGCTCACAATGATGAAGGGAGGGAACTAAGAGCCCCTTGCTGTACCCAAAGCAGACCTAGAGAAGGAGGAAGGGGTCTTTAACCTCAACAGCCTCCTCCTTGGGTCCTGGATCTAAATATCCAGACTTAAAAACGTGCAGTTCTGCTCCCCGCTGCCCACCTTATCCAGACCCTCCCCGTAATGCAGCAGGTGTGTTTCCCCTACAAGAAGCTAGAGTTCTGGAAAGAGAAACGCAGGGAGGAACCACCATGATAAGACTTCAAGTACCCTTTTCATTGCAAGATTTAAGACAGGTAAAAGAATTAGGTAAATTTAAGACAGGTAAAAGCATAGGTAAATTATCTGGATCATCAGAAAATTTAGAGGCTTTTCAGAATTTTAGGTATGTTTTTGATACAAGGCTTTTGTTGAATCAGACTCTTAATGAGACAGAAACCTGGTGTTCTTGCAGTGGCTGAAAGATAGGGGAATGAACAACTCCTTAATTATCATGGGACTGGAGGTCCTATAAGGATCTCCCAGTTCCCTACTGGGATTTGGGCAGTTCCTCCCCAAGATCCTAGTTGGGACTATGATAATCCCATTGGGGAATGGTGTCGCTGCCACTTTCAAGCTTGTGTTTTGGAGGAATGAAGGAGGTATAAGGTTAAGCCCTTAAATTATGCTAAATTAGTCACTATTTGACAGACACAGGATGAGAGCCTTGGTGGCCTTCCTGGAAAGGTTAAGGTTAAATACACGGCTATCTCCCCGGATACTCCCTGGACCTAAGGTGATTCTAAAGGACAAGCTTGTCACTCAATTGGCCCCAGATATTCAAAGGAAGCTGCAAAGATTGGCTGTCAGCCTGGAGGAACCTTGGAGGAGCTCTTATGAGCTGCCAGTTGGGTATATTATGACTGAGATCAAGAGGAAAGTAGGGAACAGGAAAGGAGTCTTTAAAAAAAAATCTAGGGGCGCCTGGGTGGCGCAGTCAGTTAAGCGTCCGACTTCAGCCAGGTCACGATCTCGCGGTCTGTGAGTTTGAGCCCCGCGTCGGGCTCTGGGCTGATGGCTCAGAGCCTGGAGCCTGTTTCCGATTCTGTGTCTCCCTCTCTCTCTCTGCCCCTCCCCCGTTCATGCTCTGTCTCTCTCTGTCCCAAAAATAAATAAACGTTGAAAAAAAAATTAAAAAAAAAAATCTAAGGCCTTAGTCACAGCCTTACAATGTCATAATAGACTTCTGCAGGTCCTGGCACCAAGTGCCATTTATGCGGCCGTTCAGGGCACAGAAGATGAGAATGTCCTCAGAGGGGACAACAGAAGTCAAAACCCCATAAGCCATGCCCCTTGTGTGGAGACAGTCACTGGAAAGTCTGAATGCTCTTGGGGACCTCAAAGACTAGTGTCCCTGAAAGGAATGGATGGGACCTGTGGCTCTTCATGTTGTCTCCCCTGAACCAACTGAAAATTGGAAACCCAGAGCCTCAGGTAACTGGAAACAGAAGGAAAATGAGTTGAGTTCCTTCTTGACGCTGGAGCCACCTTTTCTGCCCTCTTCCCACTCCCGGCCAACCATCCAAATGCAGCGTGACAATTATAGGCGTCTCCAGAAAACTTAGGATGAAATTTTTCTCTGAGCCAATGGGGTGCATATGGGGAAATTTTTTTTTTCACGTTCTTTTCTGATGATGCCAGAGACCCCCACTCCCTTGCGAGAAGGAGACATTATGACTGAATTAGGTATTATGGTGCTATGAGCTCCAGGACAGATTAACAATGACCTAAATTTATAGTAATCTGGATATCCAAGATCAGTTTTTCCTTGGGGTAAAATTAAGAACACCTCATGGAGTTGTTCCTAAGGAAACTGGATGGCCAAAGGAAGATTTGAGGATTGAGAACCACAAGCTAGTTCAGATGCTTAATTCTTCTAACTGACAATAACACAAGATCGAAATAAATTTGGAAGAAGGAGGAAAAACTATAAATTAAAAAAAAAAATGAGTAGACATGTCAGGGATTTTGGATGGCTACAATGCCTCTTTACTTCCCATGGTGTGACCTCCTTCCTAGGAAGCATTGCATTTGGAATGTGAATGCCTGTTGGTCTAATATTCTGTCTATAGGTCATTTGTAGAAGCTGTCGCATATGCTAGAAAAAGAAGACATCCAAGAAAATTTTGCTAGCCCAGATGTTCCAAATACCCTCCCATTGTTTCAGACCTCTGGATCGACCTCTGAACTGCCCTGACTGCCTACCCTGTCATTGCCCCCTTTCAGCAGGAAGCAGTTAAGATCAGTCATTATTCCAATTCCAAATGGCAGGAGTCACGTGTTCAAAGAGGGGCGTGTGATAGGAAAAGACAGGATTCAGTAGGCAGAGAGGGAAAGGTTAGGACCTGAGCTCCCCGGGTGGAAAAAAAAAAATCCCACACGTCGTTTGGAACAATGCTGGGAGTGTCTGACCACAGCAAACCTCCTAGGGTGTAAGGTTCCTCTTAAGAAACAAATGTCTGTGTCTTGGGCCAAAAATAACTTATTATTATTGAAAGATAAATCTGATTGTGAAGATGAGGGCCAACATTTGCTGAATATGTTTGCAAGACCTCAAAAATTAAGGACATATAAATGAAAATGGAATCAGCTTAGAAGAGAAGGGATTGTGAGAAGGGACATGATTCATGTTCAGAAATACTAATAAAAGCCGTGCTATCTAACTAACAACAGGTTTGCAACCTATTAGAAATAGGTACGCACCTCTCCCCCTCCCCAGTGGAGTCCCAAACCATTAAACACTTCACTTTCTGGATCTTCCCCTCCGTTTTGCGGGCTTATTTTCACAGTCTTTGCAAAGAGCATGTGCCAAAGAACAAAGGAGGGGCCTGGAAGTTTCTGCGTCACCACAGGAAATGCACGTTTGTTCCAACAGACTACTTTTTGCCTTACGTGGACATAGGTGACTTCTAGGTAAGGCTGTGACCTCTGCGGTATTCAGCCAATGAGGAATCAGGGGAGGGACTAGCACGCTGGGAGATAAATTGCTGCACACCTGCTCTTGCAAGAACGTTGGTTAAAACCTCGCCTCACTGTGCTCTGAGTCTCTGTGTGCCTCCTTTGATTGGCTCAGTGGGCTTAGTTCTCACACTGACTGCAGTGATTTCCCTGCTGCACCCCCCACCCTCACCCTTCAGAGTCAGTGTCAGGCCTGGGAACAGCGGGGACTGCCCCTCCCCTCCTGGCCCCCCAC
>NW_024412513.1:0-3046 GCF_014898765.1 Herpailurus yagouaroundi
GGGGGAGTTACAGCCGATTCTTGTTAATTGCAGTAGTTATGTTCTATAAAGTTTCCATGAACGCTGAATTAGTGAGTACTGAACCATCGCTCCTAGGGAAAATACAGGGTCAGGTTGTCTGGTCACAAATTTTTGGTCAGACGATCGATACATGGCTTTGCTTTGTATTTGTTTCTGTTCAAAGGCACCTTATTCTGGGGCGCCTGTGTGGCTCAGCCGGCACGGTTGGTTGAGTTCGATCGGTTTGTGAGTTCGAGCCCAGCGTCGGGCTCTGGGCTGACGGCTCAGAGCCTGGAGCCTGCTTCGGATTCTGTGTCTCCCTCTCTCGCTGTTCCTCCCCTGCTCTCACTCTGTCTCTCTCTCACTCTCTCAAAAATAAAGAATAAAAAAAATTTTTTTTAAAAATCGTGTCAAATCTAGAAACAAAGCTTTCAACTGGAACTCAGTGTAGTAAGTTGGGCTGATGTCCTCAGACAGTGAAACCTCACGGACTCGTGGTCTCACAGCCCATAAAGGAAAACTTCAAACTTTATCCCCCAGAGAGGATTTTGTGACTCTGGCTTTGAAATGGAGTAAACACCTTCTCCCACGGGACGTGGCAACAGCAAGCCAAGGCTCAGACCTCGCCTGCTCCGAGGAATTAAAGTAGATTGAAAATTCAGCTCTGTTCCCTGCTGAGAGAATGTCCTGAAGACACTGCTTTGAAGCCTTTCCCCGCTATCAGCACCGGGCGGCTTTGGCACATGAGGTTATCATCACAGGGGCGGCCGGTCAGCCCCCTCCCCTCCTCCCCCTCTTGTCCACACGGCAAAGAACACTTGGAACTGTGCTGGTTGCACGTCCGCTCATATCCAGATCTTCAGGGATGCCCTGATTTTGGACCCGGGCTGCTCTCTCACAAGGGTGTAGGACCACAGCCGGCTCCCACGGTTTTCTGTCGTCGAGTGAGAGCGAAGACACGGAGGTTAACGACTCGATCCAAGCTACTGGGAAGAACCAAAGCAATGCGACGGTGACCTTGTGCACTGGCGAAACCCTTCGTCTTTTTATACTGACTGCCTCTCTTCCACCCTCCAGGTTGCCTTCTTGTTGTCCACAAGTCGTTGTTCATGCCTGTGCCTCGGCCGAGCGCCGCGCCCCGGCCGTGTGGCCCCGGCTGCACCGGGCTGACAGCCCCGTCCAGTCGCAGTGGCTGGCCCTCCCCCCTTGCGGTTTGCTTGAAGCTGCTGGAGCTGGAGTCAGGAGATGACAGCTGAACCCACCGCATCGTTCCCACGTTGTCCTCGGGTCTTCAGAACTTGGGTTCTTTCCAAGAGCAGACCAGCGCGTTCTGACACAGGAAAACGCAACAGTCCTTTGCAACCAAGAAGCAGGTGGCTTTATCACGTCTCCTCTTCCTCTCGCAGTGCACGAAGGCCACCCCTGTGATGCCAGTGTCTGCTTGTGAGCTGGGACAGGCATCTGCCCCACGTTCCCTGCAGCGTTTAATGTGAACATACGCTGAAATAAAGCTGATTACCTTTCTTTGAGATCTAAAGGCATTGCCACGGAGATTTAGGGGATGACAGAGAAGTGGGGGTGGTGGTGAAAGGTGTGGATGCAGCAGGGGGCTTCTCCCACACCCAAGGCTGTAGGTAGTGCCTTCTCCCCTCACTCCTCAGGCGGGTCCTACCCGGGCCAGCCGCAAAGCACGCCATGTGGATGCCCCCCAGTCGTGGTGGGGGCATCTTATTCCTTATCCTGCTGTGGATGCCCAAGTCCTGTCTGGCCCCCCCCCCTCAACGGTCCTGACTAAATGCCTCCCCAAGTCATGCGAGCGAGACCCACCGCAGAGGTTAATTCTTCCTGGTCTTGGGTGTGAGGCAGGACGGTATCCGGCCAGCAGCTGGATGATGGACGTCATTACGTAAATGTGTGCCGGTCTTCAGGCTGATCTTTGTTTTTCTGCCTTTGCCTGCCCTGGTGAGCCAAGAGTCTTAACCGTGGATTCCCGGGGGGCAGCCCCGGGAGATTTCCTAGGATTCTGAACGTCTATGCCTCAGTTTCTCTACTTGTCAATGAGGAGAGCGAGCCTGTCTGAAAGTCTCTTACGACAAGCTGGTGTCTGCATGGAGGCTCAAAGGAGGTCATGGTCATGAAATTGGTGCCCCAGACCAATAGCACTGCTTCCTGGAAGGTGCAGCGGAAGCCGTTAAAATGCTAAATGGCCAGGCAGACGTCAATATCTCCTTAGTCTTGTTTATGCTTTTTACTGGAACGCTCGGGCATGAAGTGTTCCCTGAAAGAACAAAAAGATAATGTGCCCAGGCCGCTTTATCTCTCTGTGTTGACTCCTGTGCTTTTTTCATGACGCTGTCCATTCCCAGGACTCTGAGAGCCCTTTTTCCTACCGCAGTTTACATTTTCTTGGCTGACCGCCTCTCACTTACTCGCCGGTTCCTTTTCCTTCTGGTGATGGACTTTTAGCATCATTTCAGTGTCTGTAACTGAAGAAGCAAAGCCTCTGGGTCCTGCACTATAATTCTAAGTTTCGCTGTAAAGACAAATGCATTGTGTCTGCAGACTGGACTGAGTCATTTAATTTCAAAGCTCAAAGAAACCTTAGCTTTTACTTCCAAGTCAGTTTCACGCCAGGCGTTTATCAATGGCTGTCTGTATGAACCGGCACCGTGCTAGCGAAGGAGCCTCAAAGTGGCCAAGTGCAGAGGGGAGATAACTAAGAGTTGTTCTGGAGGCATAATAAACAGGTATTGTTAAATGAGGGCTCACCTGAGACGAGCGATAATGAATTTACGGAGGCTTGGCATCACTTTACATATGGATACATTTGACTTAAGAAAGTGGGGGCATGTGGGGGCGCCTGGGTGGCTCAGTCGGTTGGGCGTCCGACTTCGGCTCAGGTCTTGATCTCACGGTCTGTGAGTTCGAGCCCCGCGTCGGGCTCTGGGCTGACAGCTCGGAGCCCGGAGCCTGCTTCAGACTCTGTGTCCCTCTCTTGCTCTGCCCCTCCCCTACACATGGTGTCTCTCTCTCAAGAATAAATAAA
>NW_024412514.1:0-1847 GCF_014898765.1 Herpailurus yagouaroundi
TTTCCTGCAATAAGCATATAATCTTTTTAATCTGAAAAAACAGCAAAGCTCTTTTTAATTTACAAGTTTCAGTTTTTTAATTTAGGAAAATCAAGTAATAAGATGAAATAAAATTATCTTTAATGAGAACACATAGAGATAATAACCATTAATTTAAATATATATCCCTAGGGGCACCTGGGTGGCTCAGTCAGTTAAGGGTCTAACTGGCTCAGGTCCTGATCTCATGGTTTGTGCCTTTGAGCCCCACCCAGTGGGCTTCGTGCTGACAGCTCAGAGCCTGGAGCCTGCTTTGGATTCTGTGTCTCCCTCTCTCTTTCTGCCCCTCTCCTGCTTGTGCTCTGTCTCTCTCAAAAACTAAATATTAATATTTATTATCCCTATATATACAGTACATATTCTTTTATAACCTACCACTAACAATATATCATAAATATTTCCCCATGTCAATACAGTACTTTTATACCAGTTTTTTAATGTACTTGTGGTATTTTTATTTTATGGAATTTTTCAATTTTCCCTGTTATTAATGTGTAATAACCTTGCTTTTATTTAGCTAAACTTACAATTATACATAACTATTTGTTTAGGAGCTCAGAAATTTTTGACTTATTGTACCAAAACTTATACCACTAAAATGATCTGTAAGAATATTTATTTTTCACCTCATTCTTTATTGAATTGGTCATTTGTGTGTGCGTGTGTGTGTGTGTGTGTGTGTGTGTGTGTGTGTGTATCATGATTTTGGCTCAGGTTATGATCTCAGAGTTCATAGATGGAGCATCCCATCAGGGCTTTGCACTGAGGGGGACCTACTTGGGGTTTTCCCCCTCTCTCTCTCTCTCTCTCTCTCCCTCCCTCCCTCCCTCCCCTTTGCACACACACGTGTGCTCTCTCTCTTCAAAAACAAAACTTAAAAAAAAGTTTTTATATAATCAATTAGATTCATTATTTTTAAAATTTATTAAAAGGCATATTACTTCAGTATTTAAACAAAACATTTAAACATTAAGCAAAAGCATATTTAAGTAGTTAGGAGTTAAAGTTTGAAAGGTTTCATCTTCCAATGCTGCCTATTTTTGGAAAGGGGAGTGCCAGTGTTGGGTGGGGTGGTTGTAAAGGATGGCATTTTTATGGAAATCAAAGCCTTATATTAAAGAAAATTAAATTCTGTCCTATAAATTACAGCTATCAATAAAGAGTTGAAGGAAGGTAAGGAATGGGTTTTCTCAGCATGCTTCTCAACTTGAAATTTCTGTCTCATCTAGCTGGTCAATTTTCCTAATACCAGGGTAAGGAGCCTTATAAATAAGCTAATCTCTTTTGCATATTCCTTGCAATTGGAAATATACTACTCCTAACCCTAATCTCTTAAAATAAGCTAAGGCTTACTATAAATATTTTCCACAGAAATATGAAAATCCCAGAGATTTTGTTGATCTGGGGATACTCTAAGACCCTGTAGGCCTATAAATGATTACATAAGAATCCATCTAATATAGAGAGCTTTAAACACCAGAAAAATTATTATATGTTATTAATTCAGGTGAAATTTTATAAATGATAAGGAATACAGGCATGTTTTCATATAAATAGAATTCTTGGATCACTCAGTCCTGTAATTTGCAAGACACACAGTGCTCAGACTATATAACTAGCAACCAGACCAAATCTTAATCCAAATCTCTGCCTTTAACTATTTACTTTTGAGTAATTCCATTAATTATGTACCCTATAAACTTAAAAAAGCATGTGCCCTTCCACCCCAAAATTATTATAATGTAGATTAAAGGTAAAAGAACAAACAGGGGTGCCTGGGTGGCTCAGTCAGTTAAGCGTCTGACTTA
>NW_024412515.1:0-3762 GCF_014898765.1 Herpailurus yagouaroundi
AAATGAGCTGTAATGTACACTAACAATATTTCCCATTAGCTCTATGAACTGTAAAGTTTTCTCTAGAGTGTGGGGTGTCCTTTGAAACACTAAAGTTTTACCTTTTAATGAGGTCTAAGGTATAGATACTGGAGTCCTACTCAAAAGTTATTTAAGCATTATCACATATCCATGTCTGCAGTGTGGTTGTAGAAACTAAAGGTCACATGGGAAAGGGAGAAATTTCGAGTATGTTCAGCTTTGGTATAGATCCGACAGATTTCATCAGGGAATATGTCATTTCCACGACCAAGTTTTTATTTATTACTAACTTTTGTTTGTTCTCATTTCATTTCTAAGACCTAGCTTTGTTTTCTTGATTTTTCTATTGTCTTCCCATTTTTAACTTCATTGAACTTCTACAGTAATTGTTACTTCTTTCTTCTGTTTGCTTTGGGTTTATGTTGTTCTTCTTTTCCTAAGATTATTGGTGCAGATCAGTCTTCTTTCTAATACATGCCTTCAGTGCAGTGAATTTCTTCTTAAAGACTGCTTTCACTTCATTTCACCCACACTTTCAGGAGTTGTATGTTTTCATTTCCATTTAGAGGACAACGTTTGAAATTTCTCTTCCTGCTGCTGCTGCTTCTTTTTCTTCTTTTTTTCCTCCTTCTCTCCCTCCTCCTTCATCCAGCGACACTATTTCTTCATGGTTAGGGCAACAAGTACTTTTAAAAGAGAATTCTTTCAATTCCTCTATCCCATCACTGAACAAAATTTGTAATATATTTTCATTATTTATAAACTATCATCAAAATTATTTTTGCAATTATTATATTAAGAAATGAGGCTTCAAGTCAGCTTAAAAGAAGAAAAATAAGACCCTAAGGACAATTTTGCCTTCATTTCTTCCTTTCTCTAAAACCTTTTCTTTGGAGTCAAGTTGCTGACATATATGTTATTCTTCCCTCTGAATACCCTCTTTAAGATACCTTGTAAGGAACATTTAATGTTGGCAATTCCAATTTCTATTTATATTAGAAAGACTTTATGTCTGCAGCGGTATTGAAGGAGAAATGTATTTGATTCAGAATTCATCTAATTAATTTTTTCTTTCTACACTTTAAGCCCACTCTCTTCCTGCTTGCATGGTTGTTGAAGATAAATCCAGAATAACTCATACTGGTTCTTCTACACATAGGACTTTTCCCCTCTGTCTCCTTTCAAGCTTTTTTTTTTTCTTTTTGTCTTGATTTACTGCCCTTTGCAAATGCTTTACAAAGGTATTGATCACTTGGTATTTCTCTTGCTCTGACATTCCTGGATCTGTGGTTTCGTACATGTTGAATTTGTCAGCCCTAATTGCTTGAAATATTTTCTGTGCCCCTTCCTTCCTTCCTTCCTGCCACATTCCTCACTCCCTCCCATCCTTCCTTTCCTGTTTTCTTTATACAGATGTTACAATTTTTACAATGTCCCATAGTTCCTGGATGTTCCTTTACATTTCCTTCTGTCATTATTTTCTTCTTTAGTTTGTAAAGATTCCAGTGGCATGTCTTCAACTCACAGATCCTTTCTTCATTCCTGTCCCCAGCTATCCATGAACATATCTAAAGTATTCTTCATTTCTAATATAGTGTTTATTCCCACCATTTACTTTACATTCAGTAGAATTTTCATCTCTCTGCTCACATGGCTAATTACACCTTTCCCATTGCAGCCCTTAAGGTTTTAATTATATGTTAAATCCATAGCCTAATAACTCCCTACTCTCTGTCATAATCTGAATCTGATTATGGTGCTTGCTCTGTCTCTTCAAACTGTTGCCTTTTGACTTTTAATAAGCATTGTAATTTTTTTTATTAAAAGCTGAACATAAGGTGTTGGCAAAACCAACTCAAATAAGTTGGTCTCTAATTGAGTTTTTTATATTCTAGGAGTTAAACTATGTTCTCAGTTCGCTGCTAGGATAGATATCTAAGCTACCATTTCCTTTGTTTTTTGTTTGTTTGTTTATTTGAAGGATTTTTGCCATTATTTATTTTGTCTCTCC
The DNA here is from genome assembly GCF_014898765.1 of Herpailurus yagouaroundi. Lineage (NCBI taxonomy): Eukaryota > Metazoa > Chordata > Mammalia > Carnivora > Felidae > Herpailurus > Herpailurus yagouaroundi. The sequence continues at coordinate 2,033 of NW_024412515.1, forward strand.
TGTGTGCTCTGGGTTTCCTTTGATACATCTTCAGTAACATCTGAGACTTGGAGTTCTTCAGGTAAAATCCCCTTTTGATACAGGATTTTTAAAATCCCTATTCATGCAGCAGAAATGTATAGGGGAGGGGGGCGTATTGTTCTATGATGAGACCTCAGTCTTTCAGTGAGCCTGTGTCCTTGGGATTTGACAGTGACAGTGCTTCTCAGAATCCTCCTTCCCATGGGGTGAGAGAATTCAAGAGGGAGTTGAGTCCCTTCCTCTGCATGGGAACTGGAGTGACTAGATTTGGGCATTCCCTTTCCCCAGGCCACTTATGCTCCTGTCGCACCCAAGGTGATTGCTCTGCTGAGACACTTTCTTTTTTTTTTTTTTTTTTTAATTTTTTTTTCAACGTTTATTTATTTTTGGGACAGAGAGAGACAGAGCATGAACGGGGGAGGGGCAGAGAGAGAGGGAGACACAGAATCGGAAACAGGCTCCAGGCTCTGAGCCATCAGCCCAGAGCCCGACACGGGGCTCGAACTCACGGACCGCGAGATCGTGACCTGGCTGAAGTCGGACGCCTAACCGACTGCGCCACCCAGGCGCCCCTGAGACACTTTCTTTGAATGAAGGCTTCCTTAAAGGGAACAGAGGGCACTGGGTGTGTTTTGGAACGGTTGAGTCTCTTCTCCCTGGTCCAAAGTTTGAAGGATTTTTCTTTGACTTTCACCTTGAGAATGTGGAGGGGTACTGGAGGTAAACCATGGAAGTGTGGAGGCCCCACCCTCTGGGCCCCTGGAAATTTGCCCTTTGCAGCTTGTGCACACTGAGCCTTCAGAAATTCATCATTCAGAATGGAAGTGTTGCAGCCCAGATCCCTGCTCCTGCAGAAGCCTCTGCTCCTGAATCTCTGACTCTTCTGTATTCACCTATTCTCCAATTATTCTCCAATAATTCTCCAATTATTACAGTGATAGTTTGCCCTGTGAGATCAGTTCTTTATAAATTTTAGGAATTGTTTATTTTCAGGTTGTTCTGCATTTCTCTTGTGGTGAGCATGGGAGTGATGATGTCTCAGCTACATACATATCAGACCACAAATTAGAAGTATTTCTTCTTTTTTATTAAAAACCTGACTAATTTTAGTTTGGTTCCTGCTCGAATGGCTCCCTTCATCCCTAAAGTTGCAGAAAGGAAGAGAGGAACAGAGAGAGTCCTGATATTCAAATCAGGATGTCACAAATCGCATGGGCATATGTGGCAGGCTAGAATCAAAGTTTTCCTTCTTTTCCCTGGCAAGAATGCTTCCCACCAGGCCCACAGTATGTAGATGAAAGGTGTACATAGGTGATATGCCTAGGACTTTCAAGCAACAATGTTTAAAAAATGAAACTGTTACATAGAGGAGGCTTTTAGTCTTGGACTCTTGAGTAATTTAATGTGGACTCCTGGTGACAACTAGTAATGGTAGAAGAGATTCGTCAGAGTGGTGTTTTAGTGGTAGCAATTTCAACAAGCATGGATGACTGTCCTTGTTTATTCCTCCCTTGCGCTTTTGGTATATTCCAAGTGTTATCCTTAAACTCCAACCACACTTTTAAAACTCAGGTGTCCATCCTAACCATCAAGGATTGCTACTTTCTCTAATCCATTAGTTGAGTCTCAGGAAATTTGAATCAGGTCTTTCTCTCATGTTGCCCCTCATGATTTTCCACACTTGATCTACAGAGCACACTCACAGGAGA
>NW_024412516.1:0-8607 GCF_014898765.1 Herpailurus yagouaroundi
GGCATCTAAGAGATCATGGAAGGATGGACAGATTTGCTGGCCTGGACGATGGGGGAGGAGTTGCGTGTGGGTTTCTCTTTCCTGTGTTGTCCCCTCCCCTACCCTCAGGAACCTTTGGTGTCTGTACTAAAGCTCTGTGATGCGGGCCTGGAACTCTAGTCTACAACATGTACTCTCAATGCCCAGCTGCCCGAGGCAGCAATACCTGTCCAATGCTGTGAACCATCTTTGTCTGAGAGGCCTTACTGCACCATGGCTGAACTCCAATTGAACTTGCTAGCTATCCCCATCCTTGCCCTCCTGAGTGGGGTGGGGTCCTTCTTCTGATGCTCTTACCTAAAGAGGAATCCGTGTTTGCCAAATTTCTGGAAGCACAGAGACATCAATCAGGTAAATAGAGTAGAGTCTGTCAGAGATAATAAATCTTCCTTTACAAATAGATGCATTCCAAACTATCAACTTCCAACTACTGCTTTTGCAGAATCTTACACATTATGCTGTATTAAAATTTTTTTAATGTTTATTTTTGAGAGAGAGAGAGAGAGAGAGAGAGAGAGAGACACACAGAGACAGAGACACAGAGAGAGAATAAGGGCACTTAAGTGGGGGAGGGACAGATAGAGGGAGACACAGAATCCAAAGCAGGTTCTTGGCTCTGTGCTGTCATCACAGAGCCTTACTCCGGGCTGAAACTCACAAGCCATGAGCCCATGATCTGAGCTGAAGGCAGTCACTTAACCACCTGAGCCACCCAAGCACCCTGAATAAGTTGTATTTTAATTTTCATTTAGTGTAAATTATTGTAAATTTCACTCAGTGTAATTTTCATTTAGTGTTTTTGGTTTTCAGCAAGCATTATATATGATTCCATTGTCTCACCATTTTTTTTCTTTTTTTGCACAATTACTGTGTGTTAAAAAACATTTTATTTTACTTAAGAGAGAGAAAAAGCACACATAGTAGGGGGAGGGAAGAGAGAGACTGAATCTCAAGCAGGCTCTATGCTCAGTGCACAGCTCGATGAAGAACTTGATCTTCTGACCTTCCGATCTTCCGAATGCTTCACCTACTGAGTCACCCAGGCGCTTCTACAAAAAATATTTTCATGGTTGCCCTAGAGTTTGTAACATGCATTTATGACTTTCATATAATACTATACCACTTAATAGGTAGTGCAGGAATTTCCAATTCCTCCTGTCAGTTGTAACACTGATGTCATTCACTTATCCATACACTATAATCACCCAACACATTATTGTTATTATTCTTGGGTCAATTGAGAATAAGACAAAGAACAGTTTTATTTTATCTTCCTTCACCTTTTGTAGATCTGAGTATTTTCCTTCTCCCTGAAGAACTTCTTTTAACATTCTGCAGGGCAGGTCTGCTGCTGCTGAATTTCCTCAGCTTTTCTTTGTCTGACTTCCTACTTCTCTTTCATTCTTGAAGGATAATTTCACTACCTACAAAATTCTTGATTGGTGGTTTTTTCTTCCAAACTAAATTTCAACACTAAATATTTCACTCCAATCTCTTACTTGTATGGCTTATGACAATAGGTCGTAATTCTTATCTTTTTTCCTAGAGGTGGGGTTTTTATTTTCTTCTGAATTCTTTAAATATTTTATCTGTTGCTTTCCTACAGTTTGGCAATGATATGTCCAGGTATAGTTTATTTTTATTTTATTTTATTTTATTTTATTAGTAATTTCCTTTTTGGTGTTCTCTGAGCTTCTACAATGTTTGGGTATTCTAGATTGTAGCGGTAAAAAATTCTTTTTCTCTGTGATTTTCAGCATGGAACATTTCTACTGCCATATCTTCAAACTCAGTTGTTCTTTCCTGGACCATATGCAACCTTCAGATGAGTCAATCAAAGGCATTCTACATCTGTCATAGTGTTTTTGGTTTCTAACATTTCCTTTTGATTCGTAGAGTTTCTTATATCTATGCTTACATTCTCCAACTGTTCTTATGTGTTGTCTCCTTTTTCCAGGAGAGCCCGTAAGATCTTGGGGGCAAGAGAGATGATTAAATGTCTGTCTTTTAATGGGCCTGTGCCCCTTACTTGTGATGTTCACAAGTGCTTTGAAGATGGTTTGTTTTTTCCTACTCCATAGATGAGACAAGAAGGCCAGATGGGCTGCCTTAGTTGCATAATTTACCTTCTCCCATGTGGTAGTCTTTTTCCCCTACTGAGTAGGCTTGTGTTATGGAGAACTCTGAGAATATTTCACAATGTTTTCAAAATGGTCAATTTTCTCTCAAACCCTGTACTCCCTGGCCAGAAACATGAGCATTGTTTTCATAGCTCTTTAGTGTGAGAACCAGGTGGGGTTCCTGGTAATAAAACTTATGAATAAGTGGGGGCCCCCATTAGATTGTGACGCCAGGAGTTTCTTACCCTCATGCTAGCTCACATGCATCCTCCAGCAATTTGTCAAAGTGTCTATTCAAGTGTTCCCAGAAGGAGAGCAATCCCCAGCCTCCAGGGTTTCTGTCCCAGGTAAGCCGATCTTAGCTATGATTCTGTGCATTCACATTCTCTGAGGATTTAGGGTAGTGGTTCCTACTATGGCTGCAAGCAAAGTCATTGATTCTCAGTTTGCTTCTTTCAAAGACTGAAGTGATGACTCCAGGCTTTTTTTTAACTGTGAGAATCGGGACCAGAAGTTGTCCTTCAGAGAATAACTCTTTACTTTCCTGTTCTTCATCCCACATTTATAAATGAGTTTGGCTGGGTCAGAGAGACACCTAAAATGGGAATTTTTTAAAAAAAATTTTTTTCAACGTTTATTTATTTTTGGGACAGAGAGAGACAGAGCATGAACGGGGGAGGGGCAGAGAGAGAGGGAGACACAGAATCGGAAACAGGCTCCAGGCTCTGAGCCATCAGCCCAGAGCCCGACGCGGGGCTCGAACTCACGGACCGTGAGATCGTGACCTGGCTGAAGTCGGTCGCTTAACCGACTGCGCCACCCAGGTGCCCCCAAAAATGGGAATTTTTAAAGAAGAGACAATCACTCCTCTAGGAAAACAGATCTGGCAGGGCTACGGGTTAAGGAATGACTAAGATTTCCACTCGAAGCTCACAAAGTATCTGGATGTGGTGACAGGTCTTGGGCAAAATCCCAAACACAGTGATTCCGTATTCCTGGATTGGGTTATTTAGAGAGTATGGGATCTGTGAAAGAGAACAAAGCTCACTCGCACTCGATCGAGAGTTCCATCCCATGTCAAGCCTCACTCGACCAAGCCTTCCTTCATGTTGGGCTGGTTCTCTGAAAGCCTCTGAGGAGAGACTGGGTTCTGAGCTGTGTCCTACAATACACGGTCGTACCTCAGGGAGCACAGATGTGACTGCTGGCCTCCGTGTCTGTGTCCTCATTGAACCAAGGACTTCTGGCTGAGACTATCAAGTGTGGACCTCATACACAAAATCCTTCCTTGAGTTTTTCAAAGTAGCAAATATTGAAAACGTTTCATCACCTTTAAAAATTGAGAAAAGCAGGAACCACAAAATTGTTACCGAAAATAGAGTCATAGCATTCGTGGATATTAAATTTCCCTGTTTCCCAGAGAGAAGAGAGATGGACAAGTGAGTGACAAGTGAGTCACTCTCCAAGTGAGAGACGGACAAGCTCCTCATTCTCTCATTTTTCTTCTAGCATCAGGGCAGAGCCAAGAGGAGGAGGAAAGGTGGGACACTGAACGGTAAGGTTCTGCCTATTCCACCTGAGCTCTCCAAGGGTGACCCTTTCTGTCCTTTCCATGAGGTCCCTAGTCCATGATCTCTGAGGACATCATTTGCTAGATATTGCCCCTCTCAGAAATAAGGGCCTCAGAGAAAAGTCTCAGAGAAAGGCAGTCAGGGGCTAAGACCCTTCTCAGTTTTCCTTGCTCTGCCCATCCCTGAGCACGAAGCAGTGATGGAACTGGTCAATGGGTGTTGCCCAAGGTGGCTGAGTGACTGTCAAGAGTCAGAACTTCTGTCTCCTGACTTTGTGAAAGACTGGAGACACCATTCCTATTCAGATTCCTCTTGAAAGTAATCATTGACCTATGTCCCTCATATAGTTTTTTTCAAGATCACATGGGATAGTATATATGAAAGTCCATTGTGAACGATATAACAACACACCTATGTGAGTCTTGTGATTATCACTGACTATGTGATCTTATATCCTCATTCTTGGGGCTCTCCAAATCCAATCTACCAAGTGCATCTCTTAAAGGACTCTGTACTCGGCCTCTCATAATATCTCCTGCTTTGACCTTCACCAATCTGCTGGTTTCCCAGGTTGGAGAACTTGCCAGAACGAAGTTGAGGAGATAAGAAAGGTGATTTCTCTTCTGCAAAGGTGACTAAACATTACCTTCTTTCCTGACACCCCCCCCCACCTTTTTTAGCAGAGTCTATGAATTTCTAGGGCTTCAGGGAAGTCTGGGGTTGACATGGGATAGAAAATCCTCAGAGTCAGAATGGGAAAGCCTTCGGGATGGGGTGGCACTACTTTTGCCAGAATTGCCAGAGCCACATATGTTTGTTTTGGCCATGGCGGCAGCTTTGTACCTCCTGTCTCCTGCAGCCCCCTGTGCCGGCATCATGATACCATGCACTTTCATCAACTGTTATGTCCAGACCCCTTCTGCGAGGTGTGTAATAGTACAACAGCTGAGGTCAATCGGCTGCTGTTCCTGGAGGTCCTGGAAGACGCTACTCTCTCTGTGATCCCCTTGGCTGCCACAGCTCCTGTGACAGACTCATCATTCTGTCCATCCCCTGCCTTCACGGCACTCCCTCCAGGAGACCTAAAACCAGCCCTTTTGCCTGAGCCATCCCCACCACCCCCTCCCTTTTCTCACCTAAGGTTTCTTATCCTCATGACCAGGTCACTCTCTGCCACCAGAGTCTTTTCCTCCTTTGAGTTCCAGATTCCCAGTGGGCCATTCTACACCCCAACCCACTGCCTTTCCCCCCTCTCCTACTACATGACATTCAGAAAGGGGGTCCTATTGCCCAAGCCAAGTCCACTTTACCTCTGAATACCATCTTTCCTCTTGACCCCACCTTTTTCCAAGACATCAACCTCTTACCACGTCTGTCCCAGACAAAGAATCCCACTGATTCATTTGCTCGTCATCATGCACACCAGCCCTGTCTGTTTCACCACCACCAGACTGCACTTTAACTGCGACTCAATCTAAATCGATTTCAATCTCCTTGAAGCCTGTTCCAGAGAACTCATCTCCAGATAGCCCTGGTGGATGGTCCACTTGTACCCCAACAATCAGAGGTAGTGGTCATTTAAGCTCGTCAATTTCCGGATTTTTCCTGTTGGCAGGCTCATGCACAGAACGTGTTCCTCCCCGCATTATCACACTCTAATTTTCAGCAAGAGCAAGATTACTTCCATCTACCAGAAACCCATCTCTGGGGAGACCCTGCTAACAGGCACAAGGAGGCCAGTGGAGTTTCTTTCCTTGACCTTAACATACAGGCAGTCTTAGAGAGACAAATGAAAAAGAGAATGCCTTTCCAGATTTTGGAGAAGAAAGAAAAAGAAGAGGGACCATTTTCAAAACACATGTGGCCAGAACACCAAAGGACATCTTCAGTGAATTCACTGCAGCCCTTCGATGTACAGGTCACCACAGCCCCCAAAACTGGCTGGAATGTTGAAGGCAAACCAGAGCACCTGCACATTTGTCAGCAGCTCCTCGATCTCAAGTGTCTGGGGGAAAACTTGTATCAGAAATACAGCCAGCTCCTCTGGGGTCTTCCCTCCTTGCATAGTGAGTCCTTAGTAGCCACTCTCCTGGTTTCTAGTCGTACTTCCCCACTAGGGTCTCACTTTGTCTTATTCAATGGATGCCGTAATGCTTCCGCAGTCAAAATGCAGGATCAAGAAGTTCTACTCCACCCTCATTCCCATCGCCTTCCTCTCCCCAGTTTATATTCCCGACCCTGGCCTCAAAACTTGTCCCAATCCCAGCTGCTACCTTTCACTCAGGTGAACCCCCAGGCCCACCTTCAACCTCGCCTACCAATCATACCATCATCTTCTTCACCCCAGAATAGGGACTGTGGAGTGTTTTTCCAAGGATCCAAGAATGAGTCAGACTCTCCTATCTCAACTGAAAACCAGCATGTGCCATGGCACGTGTGGAAGAAGCACCAGGAAAGTTTGTGGGGTTTAGTCCCTGGGTTCCCAAGATCTCCTGAAGCCATTTGTCCTCAAGCCCCCAACTTTCCATTGGTTAGCCGGTCATCCCATGCCGGTATACCAGGCTCCATCATTCCTGGCCATTTCCATATTACCTGTGAACCCCAGGAGAGACTGGAGTTTCACGGTCCAAGGAAGGTACCCCATGCTGGTGCCTGCATGCCTGTAGAAATCTAGAGTCTCTAGCACTGATGGAGCCTCAGTGTACATGAACAGAAATGTCTCAGCAAAAAAGCAGACATGTTTGCTCAAAATTCTCTGAGCTCCAGGGCCACAGTAGCCAAGCATTTAGCAAAGACTGAATCGAGTTTCCCAGGAAGTTTCCATGAGAGGGTCCCAACAGAGTTCCAGCTAATGATGAACATGATGAGGATCTTGGGTAAATCTAGAGAAGAGCCCAGAAGGCAGCCCACAAAGGGTCTCAGAATGCTACTTAGCGAAGGGTCTTAGGGCTTCTTTGAACGTTTATTTATTTTTGGGACAGAGAGAGACAGAGCATGAATGGGGGAGGGGCAGAGAGAGAGAGGGAGACACAGAATCGGAAACAGGCTCCAGGCTCTGAGCCATCAGCCCAGAGCCGGACGCGGGGCTCGAACTCACGGACCGCGAGATCGTGACCTGGCTGAAGTCGGACGCTTAACCGACTGCGCCACCCAGGCGCCCCCTTAGGGCTTCTTTGGAGGCAAAAAGTAACTGTGTGTGTCATTCAAGGAGTCACTCAGGGAATGAATTCCTAAATGTCTCAAGGAAGGACACAGACCAGAACGGAATGAAATCTGACCTTAGATTACCTTTGAACAAGAAATTTTGGTAGATTACTGCGGGTAGGATTCCTACAGGTGTGTGTTGTTCATGGCTGGCTGATGACAATGCACTGCCTTTGTGTGGGAGTTCCCAGACTAAAATGGAAAACACAAATCAAAAAAGACAATGGTGGGTAGGGTTTGCTGCCAGATTACCATTCTGGAGCCTTCCTTTCTCGATCCAAATACCCGACGGCTGCTAGAGGCCCATATTGTAAGATTTCGGATGAGTCAGAGGTGGGGTCTACCGCTCAGGGTTCTTGAATCCATAAAATTCTATATGTTGAGAGAAGCCACAACATGGCCTCTTCCCCAATTAGACATTCCCTCCTCAGCCATGCATATTTCTCTGGTGGATTCCAAAGCTGAGTTTTCTTTTTTTTTTTTTTTTTTATTTTAAAAAAAAAAAATTTTTTTTTTTCAACATTTATTTATTTTTGGGACAGAGAGAGACAGAGCATGAACAGGGGAGGGGCAGAGAGAGAGGGAGACACAGAATCGGAAACAGGCTCCAGGCTCTGAGCCAACAGCCCAGAGCCTGACGCGGGGCTCGAACTCACGGAGTGCGAGATCGTGACCTGGCTGAAGTCGGACGCTTAACCGACTGCGCCACCCAGGCGCCCCCAAAGCTGAGTTTTCTAACGCCCGTGAGAGAAGCTCTAAAACTTTTCATGGCAACAGGATGAGAACACCAAATTCAGTCCCCACCCTGGATCATTCTCTCCCTGCCATGTCACCTATGGGCAATGAAGGACAGAGGGCCCTGAAAGCATCACTCTCTGACACCAACCGTGAGCTTGCAGAGGTTATCCAGACAGCTGCGTACGGAAGTCAGACTTTTCAGCCCCTTATGCACAGCATCATAGCTCAAGTGAGACAGAGGGAGGCTGTAGTAGACAGCAGACGTGGCCCAGAGGTGCCCCCAAAGCAAGCTGAAGCTGGACATGAGCCAAAGGATGAGAATGTGAGTCCTGGCGATGGAACTGAAATGGCTCAGGGCAGAGTGATGGTGCAGAAGAATTTAGACCATTTTGCAAAGCACAACTTGTCCAGGGGCGTATTCAACACCGAGGAGCTGTGTACTCTTCAATCCCAATCTTGTGAAGTCCTGACAACCAGTGAGTTGGAAAACTCCAAAATGACAAATGTCAATTTGAGTAAGGTAGAAGTTGTGCCGACCACTGAACAGCCCTCACCAAAAACACTGGCTCCCCAAGATTCTAAACTATCAGACCTTAAAAGACAGCTCCTTAGTGAGTTAAAGTTGAAACTGTAGAGGGAGGACCACAATCAAGCTCAAGCATGGATGCCACTGGCATGCCCCTTACTTCCGACAGCTTGACGTCCAAGGCCTCACTGACTCAGTCCCAGAGTGACTGTAGTGGGGATATGGGAGCCTCCCAGGTGCCGCATGTCCACTTGGAGGACAACACAGCACGGAGCAGCAGCAGGAGTCCTGGCCCTCTAAGCTGGTCTTAGGTGAGTGCCAGGCTAAGAATTTTCCACAAAGAAAAAGTGCAGAGAAAGTGAGACCTCAGGGTTCCAAAGCAGGAAAATGTAGAAGGGAGGATTCAGGG
>NW_024412516.1:8617-11291 GCF_014898765.1 Herpailurus yagouaroundi
GTATCCGTTTCTTGGCACTAGATTCTGGACTGACTTTCTGTCATTTTGTACCTTTACATGTACTCTTCATGCACTAAGTAGAGCTGAAAATGGGTTGTCTCTCTCATAGTCCCTGCAAAAGTCCCATTGTGCCTTACTGTCTCCAGCTGGGTCACGTGCCGTCCCCGACCAGTCACTGCTGCCAAAAAGCATAAAAGCATCTTTTGGCCAAGCCTTGAGTTATACACCCATCTTAAAATAAGACTGTCTGGGAACGACAACTCCATCTTTACATGGACTGAGACTGAGAATGGGGTTAGTTCCCTGGGGGTCAACAGAGGGACTATTTCCAGAAGGTGAGTGAATGCTGGGTGTCAAAACAAAACCAGATCGGCTACATCCCTCTCTCTCACTGCCCCAGTTCTGCCTTCTTGTCCAGAGTTATGCCACTGACTAATGCTTGGGAGTTGCAGGAAATGCTGATTCTGCACAGACCCTGGGACAGGCCAGAAGTGGGATGGGGCCCAGGACAGGAACTTGAGGTGGCAGCAATCAGTCAGAGGCCCCAACATCCATGTGGACAGACCATCCCATAATCTGTCCTCTCACTGTCTACCCCTTCTCATCCTAGAGCCCTTTACCTGCATTCCAGTCTAGTTGTGGCCGTAGCCCAGAACTTATCACCGGGAACACTTCTGCCACCTGAAAAAGCAGTCTGACATTCCACCCGGTTTTATTCTTTCAGTTTATGCCCTCAGTATGCCAATTCGCCAACCTATTCAGCAGGAACTACAAGCCACTTTATACGTCTCCCTGGGCATCTGACAGCGTTTTTCTTCATTTCTTCCCTCTCCAAGGAAAACTTCGTGGTCCACCACTTAATCCCAAACCTAAAGAGCTCTACTCTCAACAGCCTTCCCCACTTGCCTTTCATCTGTCACCCTTGCCAAAGTCACTTCTGTCCTTTTTAGACCCGTCTTCCGATAAGGGGCTGACCCCTCTTGGATAAAATCGCACAAGAAAGTAACTGATGCCACCATAAATGTTCCATACCAATGGGCAGCTCCAACACTGCCTGAAGACAATCCATTCATTCCCTCGGTGCTTACTGTGTACTGGGCTTCCTTCTAAGCATTGGGGGCACACGGGGAAGGAAACAAAGCTCCCTGTCTTCGGGGAGCTTCTAGGACGGTTCCTCAGTCAATTCTCTTGCCTAAGCGCTCAAAACGGTTTCACTGGCCTACAATTTCTCCACAATCCCCACTCGTCCAGCATGTGTGCTGGATCACCACAGGGAAATGAGAAGTCACCGGATCTTTTCATCGCTAGCAGATATCAAAGAGTAACAAAACCAAAACGTGAGTCCCCATCCCTTCTTTCCTCTTTCCTTCCTATTATACTGTGAAGGGTTCCCCGGGGATCTGTCCCCGCTTCCCAATTTACAACACTTTTCCCACTGTGCTGGAATATTTGGCTTAGTCATCTGCTTTTCCAGAGGACCGAACCATGCGTACCTCACCACAGTCTGGCTGGCAGACGCAAGGGAGCTCGAAAACCTCTGACGGGAAGTAGGAGCAAAGGCAGGCTTTTCCCAGGGGAGGTGGGTCTGGCCTTGGGCCACGTGCAGAGGCCAGTCACACCCCGGGGCGGCTCCGCCCCCAAAGTGAGCTGCACCCAGAGCCGGTCCACGTCCTGTTAAGGACACGCCCAGAGGCGTGGCGACGTCCAGAAGAGCCACGCAGCGGGGCGAGTAGGGCCCAGGGAGTCACACGCAGGGGCGGCTCTGCGCCCAAAGGGAGCGGCACCAAGGGCGGGGCCACGTCCTGTTGGGGACACGCACAGAGGCGTGGCGACGTTCAGGGCTAGCCATATCAGGGGCGAACGGTCGGGCGGCCCCCAGAGGTTGTGGTGTTTGCCCTGGCGGTGGCGGCCATGTTGGGCAGTCTAACGGTTAGCCCTCTCACCTCAGACTTCTGGAATCTGTGTCCATCACTTCTGGAAGACGAGAGTTTTATTTGCCTCAAAGATAGATTTTGACGAAGGCTTCTGGATGCTGGAATGACCTTGTCTCCTGCGCTGACAGAGGGATCCTTCCCAAAGTCTGCCACTTCCATCCTGGCGGTTGCTCCTTCAGGCCGCGCAACCCCTGACTCCCTCCCTCCCACAGGAGGCTGCTGCCTGGGAAAACGTGCTGACGCCCGGGGGTGGGGCTGCGCCTGGGCCGCGGGGCGCCTTGGCCGCGGGGCCCCTGTTGCCGAGGTCACTGGACGGCACTTGCGCGGTTGAACCTAGTGTGGAATATAGCGGCGATGTTGGCTGATGTTAAGACGTCACTTTACACCAGCTGCCTGGTCTTGCCCAAGAAGCCTTTCTCAGACGTCATCTGTAGGTGCAGAGATAAAATATCTCATAGGGGTGGTCCTGAGGCCTGGAATGATCAAATGAAGTTTTGAGTAGTGTCAAGGGCCGATGTTACTGCACGGGTTGGGGGTGCAGCTGGTGACCACGTGGGCCTTGCAGCCCCTAGACGCCAGTGCCTTGGAAATGGTCGCACCAGTCAGGAGAGTGAGGCTTCAAGATGCCAGTTCGTACACTAAATTAGGAATCCTCATTTCTGATTCCCTGCGAAACCGGTAACTGGTAGGATGCTCACAGTCTCCTAGTTGTTTTCAAAGGAGCCACAAGAGCTTTAATT
>NW_024412517.1:0-29035 GCF_014898765.1 Herpailurus yagouaroundi
GCGCAGTGAGCCCAGCGTCTTCCTACGCCGCCATCTTCCCTCTCCCCCATCTTAACTCTGGCTAAGCTTTTTTGATGTAGCATTTGCTTCTCAGAATAATACTATGAAATAGACATTTTTATCATCACTTAACAGACAAGAAGACAGAAGCCCAGACTGTTACTTAGCTTTCCAAAGATAATGCAGCCATTATCTGATAGAACATGGATATGACCTGGTATGACCTGGGCCTTCCCTTTCTGGTCTACTTTCCTCTCACTATACCAAGTCTCTCTTATGACTCAGTCTACATTTGTCACATGATAAATGCTTACACTTTGACCTTCAATATTGGTTGTCATCTGTGAGCTTTGAGTGAAAGAAAAATGGACCCCACAACCATCTCTAGCTTAAATTAATCAATAAATACATAAGCAATGTCTAATTCATTAATATAGCTACAGCCAATGGCAAAATCATACTGAAGAAGAAAATTCCACCTGAATGTATTGATCTTGTGAGACAGAAAACTTTTTTTTTTCTTATCAAAGATTTCAAGATCCTGTCCCACAAAAAGTTTTCCAATTCCCCCTTCTTGGGCAATAACATGAGCATGAAAGTCTTTTAAAGGTATATTGATTTTATATTATGCAATAACACATTTTCATTAATTTACCTCCATTTCTACCCACCAACTTTCTTTCTCCCAGAGTTTTCCTTCCTGATCACAATGTAATATGTATAATTTGGATTTTTCTTAGAGTAACAGTGTCATAAAATTTAAGGGGGAGAAAGGGATTTTGGAAACCACATAATTTATAATTTAATTATAAAGATGTTAAAGCTCAAACACAGAAATCATTTGTGGTCTGGTGAAAGTCACAGAAGTGAGACATAACAAAATCTATATTTCACTTTCTTGATGAATTCAATATCCCTCAGGAACTATTCCTATAAGAGAGTGCTAGACCTATAAGAGATTTTCCTCCATGGAGGAATTTGCAATATGGATGGAAAGAAAGGTACACAGAGATAAACTCATTTAGTCAGTCAAGACAGGTTCTCCATTAAAGAATGTTACCACAGTGACATGTGCATACATATATGCATATAAAGAACATTATTACCAAGAGTAGAAATAATACACACAAAAAATGATGTGGCATAAATCTTATGTCTATGAGCATCTAGAATATAAAAGTCAAAGGGCTGGACAAAGACTAAAGATGGAGAGAAAACAGAAAACACTCCGAATAAGGCACAGATCAGTGTGCTTGGAGCATCTTCTGAAAAAATAATCTGTTCACACTCTTTATCCAAAGAGGAGGACGTGTCAACTTCCTTCAAAAAGCTAATGGCCCAGGGCAGAGGTTACCTCCCCCACATTAATCCAAGAAAGAGGCCCTTGCAGCTGCTCCATGCAGGGTCTTTGGGCTCCTTGAAGAGCTGCCTTAGGATTTAGGAGGAAAAAAACTAGGGTTATGACTTTCTGGCAATGAAATGAATAATTTGCAGCCACACAATTATTGGAACAAATTGACAAGAAACATTAAACGTCTCTATTACCAGTAAAAGTGTAAAAATATGAGAAAAATGTCATCCTGGAGCAGATCAATCATTTAAGCATTCCAGTAAGTGGTTTCTCAAAATGTTACACTCAAGATCTCTAACTTTCTTTGACAGCCCGACGCACACCCGCCATCAATTAATTTATCTCAATTCTTCTTGTATGTCTATTTTCAACATCACCTTTCTGGGAAAAGACTTTCATATGTTTATAATCCCTTTCAAGTGTGAAAGGTGACCCTTACTCTGGTAATTAGACATCAGATAAAGAAATCTGAAGTCACAGTATACGCATCCTTGAAAATGTTTTAGACTTCAATTATCTCAACTCTCAGCTTTTATCTTTGAAGGTTAGAGTCCTCTTTCTTGTGTGTGCATCATTATACGAAAGGTGGTCACTCCCATTTCATCTGCAGCTCTATTGAGATGTCCAGTATCTTTCAAAAATGTCATCATTTACTGGAAAACCACTAAAATCTATGGAAATTCCCTTTGAGGCAAAAACACTTTAAAAAACCCCAAGTAATACCATGTACAGAAAGACCCAGAGTACTTACTTTTCATGTTTTCTGATTTGTTTTGTTTTGTTTTGTTTTTAAATATCAGATAGACAGCTAACAAACAGTTGGGGTAGAGTAAGCCATGTTAAAGTAGGACGGTTTGTTCCTATAATTGCTCTTCCCAAAGGATCGTGCTGTCTGTGCACAGTGCTGACCACTCGGCTGCTCCCGTAGTGACAATTTCTCCTCATACTCTATGAATACCTGAATGAAAATTTGTTTTGAAAAAATAAAAAAGAGGCAACACTTATGGTGGATACAATACTGACAGGATTAACATGAATTGTGATATCAATTTCCATTTAAGGTAAAATTACTATCAAGCATACTCAGTTTATGTCTCTTTTCCCCCATTAAAATATAGCATTAACACTATGTAAGTTTTTCAGGAGATAGTTATGAAATCAGCGTGCAGAGGTGAGGGCCTGACACATCATGGGAGTTCCTTAAATATGTTCGAATGAGTAAACGAGCAGTTCTAGGCAAGCTCAACACCTAGTCATTTGGCACGTAATAAATAAAACTGTATTTGAATAATTAACCAATTAAGTGCTTTAAACACTAACCCAAGACATTAAATTGACCAGGGAAGGTCCCTATTCTCAATTTAGAGGTTAGAATTATGAATGTTGAGAAAATTTTTCCACTACCTGCTAACTGACCCAGCAGAAAGAGAAAATTAAAAAATAATTTAAAAATAAATATTCCAGGTTACACTTAGGAAAGTCACCCTATACCTTTAACTCTTCTTTTGCTACATCATTACAATTAGCATAGAGACCAGGGCACCTGGGTGGCTCAGTCAGTTTAGTGTCCAACTTCAGCTCAGGTCATGATCTCACAGTTTGTTTGAGCCCCGCCTCGTTCTCTGTGCTGACAGCTCGGAGCCTGGAGCCTGCTTCAGATTCTGTGTCTCCCTCTCTCTCTGCCCCTCCCCCGCTCATGCTCTGTTTGTCTCAAAAATAAATAAACATTAAAAATTAAAAAAAAAAACTAGCATAGAGACTACCTAGAAATCTATCTATAAAATATATAGTCTCTTTTTTGCTTTTTGATAAAATGAAGAACATATAATCAAAGAAATTGCAAATAATCTTTTTTTTTTTGTTGTTTCCCTGGTTCCTGTGAAATTTGACAAGTACTTTGCCATAGAAATCAAATTAAAAATATTCTCAAGAGCTTTTCAGACATGTTTATTAAGTAGTTTCAATATGTTCTCAGTTCATTGTTTTCTAAAACAAAAAAGGTAGAATTACTACTTTTTATCACTCATTAATGCATTCAACAAATGTATTAAGTACCAGCTACATGCCAATAGTCCTGAAAAAGGCAATTCATTCATGTCCATGTTCATCACCATTAGTTTATAATGTTAAATATCTGGACAACCTAATTTCAAACTATTAAATTACTTAAATAAACTGCATTCAACCAAATCTGTATAGCCATTACCATTTAAAATTTATACAGAGAAATAATTATTTATGATAAATTGTTAATTTTTATTTTTATTTATTTTTTAAGTTGATTTACTTATTTTGAGAGAGAAAGAGTGTAAGCGAGAGAGAGGAAGAGAGAGATTCTCAAGCGGGCTAACAGCACAGAGCCCAATGAGAGGCTTGATCTCACAAACCATGAATTCATAACCTGCGTTCAAGTCAAGAGTCGATGCTTAACCGACTGAGCCACCCAGGTGCCCCTTAAATTGTTAATTTTTAATTGAAAGGGTTGACACATTCTCGTTGGAATCTGGTTGTATTTTACTTCATAATTCTATAGACATACATATAAAGATAGCAAAGTCGGTACTATGGCTAGATGACAAAATAACATATTTTCATGTATTAGAATTAAAAAACCTTAAATGTTTGAAATTAAACAAAATGTTAAATTTGGTTATTTCAGTTATATACTTAGTGAAATGCTTTATTGTTTCATTGTTTTCCCAGATTTTCTAGATTTTCAACATACTTTTATTTGGCATGAAGGATATGTCCGGAGCTAAGCAAGAGCTGAAGAGGCAGAGGTAAAAAGGATACCATTCTGAAGATCCAAGGGCCAAGGTCTTGGGAATAGTTAAATATACTACAGCAGGCGTTAGCAGAAATTGGTAAGATGGACAGAGGCAGAGGCTGCAGGGAGGTGGAGCCTGAAACCATGTCTTTGGGAGAAAGGTTTCTTACTACCTAGATAGCATTTAGTCAGCAATGAATGTCTATCGTATTAAGAAAACATTATAATGAATATTACTGTGTTTGATTTGACTAAAAATAAAGAATGAGTGTTCATATTCTATTAGAAAAATCTAGGAGGTGGATCCCAGTATCAACCAAACAACCTATATTCAACAGATGGCTTATAATCCATGTTTTAATTCTCTGGGAACATGAAATTCCATTTTGAAATAAAAGATAGAGATTTCTTAATGATTACCCCAGTGATTTGAATTCCATTCCCAGCTCTGCATAGGGACTTCATCGTGTCACATTAGATGAATCACTTAATCTTTCCAAACTGTCATCTATCAAAATACCTTGACAGTGATTATATATGTTAGGTCCCTGAGGAAATTTATGAGGATGACCTTAAGTTCCATTCTTTGCCAAAATGAACAGGAGGGACCAGGAAAATGTCTAAAATTATTATTTCATGTGAAAAGATAAACAAAAAATGGGAATTATTTTTTTCAAGGACATTGGTGTTCAAAAGCAAAAATCAATTTTTCAGCATTTTCAAAGTTCATATAAGACTCCATGTACCTGAATCTTTTCCTGATTAGTTTCTGTATGAAAAATATGAGATGCTTTTCTGGTATATGTTAAGGCAAATCTTTGGGAGTCTTCTTAGGTCAAATCAATGAAGGATTTAGATTTCTTTCCCTTTAATTTTAATTCAGCATTTCTAAAGTACTAAGACTTAAAAAATGGAAAAAAATATTGTGAGTACATATTCCTCTAAGTGTGACAACTAAATTAATATTTTTAAATGCAGTTAAACTAATATTGTAACAAGATTTAAAGCACAGTTCATTAAAAAAACACAATTTTAATAGTGTACTTGAAGCTTGCTCAGGTGAATTAGAACTACAATACAAAATGTGCATGTATGAATGTTAAAAAAATATTGAATATTTTAAAATACTTGAGTCACAAAGAAATTTTAAATTTGGAAAAAAAAATCCATCACAGGTCTTCAAATATACTCCTGGAGTTTCGGGAGAGGGTAGTGCACTATTTTATATATACTTAACATTTGTTTCATTTTATTAAAGAATATCCTGAAATCTCCAGAGCTTAACTGCCTTGCTCAAGACCATACTGCTGTTAGTTTCATGATATATGCCTATAAGAGATCGCTTAAAGACAGATGTCACATTTGACACCTAAGTTAGGTGAACTAAAAGCTGGTGACTTGAGAAACCCATCTGAGAGCCTGATTCCCTTCACCTCACAGTCTCTCTGGTGACCTATTTGTTGGCATCTTTGGGAGAAAGGAAAATGGGTTAAGGTAATAATTTTCATGCTCTCTAAATATGGCATATGCAAATTCATAGGCATATGCAGTTTTTAAAATAGGGTCTAAAGGGCTACATGGTTAGGTGTAGCCCTGATTCAGATGGGGGGGGGGACACTTCACAACATTTAAATCCTCAAATCTCAAGACACTCTTCATTCCTGAAGGTCAGCATCTCCGAGAGTAAATAAAAGGAGAAGATTAAAAATGGTGGAGAATTTCAAAGAGAAGAAAGAAAGTAATTTATAGAGGTTATGCCATGGCCATCAATACAAGAATTGCTTCACATATACCTTGAAGATCCATTATTCTATGTTGAAGTGTGTCTTTTGAATTTAAGAAATTTTGAACGTGGAAAAAAATCAAGGAAAGTTCTCTTCAAAGAAGTTTGATCTTCCTGGCCCATAATTACCTCTCCAGCTTTGTCTGTTACCCCTCACATATTCACTCTGGCCGTTCTATTTACATGGAATTGCCAACAGCTCCACACACACCTTGATTTTCCTTATCAATGCTATTTCCTGCCTCTAATATTCCCTTTCCCTTTCTTGCCTCCTTTCCTTTCTCTTACTTATTTTTGTGTTAACTTGTACTTGAAGACATCAATACAAATTGATACTTGTGCAATTCAGACAGCAGGTCCCCCAGGAGTCCTGCGTCATTTTTTCTGCTGCTCCCTATGCCACTGTCACCTGTTTTGGGTGCTTTTTGTTAAGCCCCTGAAATCTATGGTCATCTCTGTCATCATATTGCAATAGCCTTTGTAATTATGAATTAGTCTCCGCTATTCCCCTTGACCTGCGTGAGTACAGGGATTGTCTTTTTCATATTTGCTACACCGATGCCAAGCTTGGTACCTGACACATAGTAGTTAAAGAACACTGCAGCTGCTAAGTGAACACTTGGGAGCGTCAATAAATGAGCCCCTGAAGTACTTGGTTTAGTACTAGAGGCAGGGAGTACTTTTGGGGAGCAGAGTTGAGCAAACACCACCAGAATGACATGGTTTGAGGAGAAGATGTTCCCTAAAAGTCTCTTTCCTTGTAATGTTAGCATTACAGTTTTCTTCTATGGAATCAGGCATTCAAAAAGCACCAGTTAAAATGCAGATGGGTTGCCCACAAGGTATAATATACCAATTCATTGGCATCCACTCTCAAATAACAGAGAGCTTGAGTATAAAGAAATTAAACTCAAAATAGATATGTTTAGATAAAATAGTTCACCCAAGCATAAACAATTGCCCTGGGGCGGGGCAGAGGGCAGAGAGGAGGAGCTGCCAGCCAAATATGAAAAAGTTGAACAGGGAAGCCATGAAAATGTCATTTGTTTTCAGATAGTGTCTAATCTTGGCTGTAGAGAAAGACAGAAATTTTGAAATCATGAGAAAAGAGTGAGGAATCCTATCCAAGAAGACAAAGAAGGTTTGGGGGGTGGGGGAAAGATTAAATAATAAGAAGGATAAAATCCTCATGGCCCTAAAGCTCAATGTACCAAATAGAAGCTTTTGATTTTCCTTGTGTCCTTTCTTGTCACCATTTCACATTTGTCACCCTGCTGCAATATAAGAGATCACGGAACAACTTTTGGCCACTCTCACTGTGTGGTCTGCCTCTTCCGCTTACCTGGTGGAGGCCTCTCATTCATGTCCTGGTTTTAGGCTTGCTATGAAATAATGTTGGGAATGTCAACCTTGGGTTTCTGGGTTTCTTGCCAGGTATTCACTTGTTGTTCTCTCTCCATGACAGCAACGAGGATACATCTGCTACCCCTAACCTTGTTATACTATTTTACTTCATTTTCTTGTATCTTGAGGCATGTCTTCAGACAAAGAAAGAAAGAAAGAAAGAAAGAAAGAAAGAAAGAAAGAAGAAAGAAGTTTCTAATCATTGGCTATACTGTTTCTTCGACAGCTACAAATTACATTCTAACTTCTTTACCTTTTAACTTCTTTCTACCCTAGTAAAAAAAAGTGGTGAACATCAAGACGTAACAGCCTAAATTTCCATGGACAAATTTTACAAAATGTGGCCTCAGCAAATATCAAAGCCATTTCTTTTTCTGCCTTTAGCATTTCCTTCCAATATGCATCCTTTTGTGGATTCATTGTTTGCATTGTGGAAAGCCAACATAAAATTTTAATATTAAAAGTAAAAACTGATTTTTTTGACAACCTCTAAGGTGGCTCCAGAGACAAACCTAATGAATTAAAATCTGGGCTCCTTCACCTATCAGCTAGCAAAATTCATTAGGTTGTGAAACTAACATTGTTTAATTTCTCTAAGTCTTTGTTTCCTAGATATATCAAATGGAAATAAAATGAGTGGCCATCCTACAGTAGCTGAGATTATTCTTTGGCAAACACAAAGGAGTTTGCACAGGGTATGGGACAAGGTGAGCCCACAACATATGTAAACTGTTGCAACTGGATTAGCAATTCTATCAATACCCCTGTTCTAGTCTCAGCTCAGTGATGACTTAACAGTGTGAAATTTGGCAAGTCTTCTAAACTTCTAAGTAGGCATTGCCCCCAAAGAACATTGGTAGGTTATCCATTTCTTTTGTCACAGGGCTTGGAAAGAGTTGTCTCATGGATGTTGCAGGATGTCCTGATTTTTGGAAGAACGTTTACAACAATTGAAGTATCAGATTCTAATTTTCTGCTGCCTTCCAACTTGCATTTGTATCTTAGTTTTCCAAGTATAAATGAGAATAATTTAATTAAATATTAAAACTCTTCATGTGTCTTCTGTATGCCAATAGATCAAAAATATAAACGAGAGATTTCATACAGCTCAAGGAGATTATGTTCAATGGAAAAGACTGATTTTAAACACTGATAAACATTGGAAATGTAGCCTAATGGGGAACATGGTCTCTGGATCTATTTGAATGCCAGAATTCAAATCCCAGCGTTACCACTTACCAGTTCTATGACCTTGAAAACACTTCTTAACCCCTCTCTGCCTTTGTTTTCTCACCCATCATTAAAAAAATATATCAATAAGATGTGTTATAAAGATCAAATAAATTGATATTTTCAAAGATCTTAGAAGAATGAAGATAACAAATAATATAAAAGTAATTAAATAAATGATAATATTAACACAAGTCAACATTTGAGAACTACTGTAGCAAAAATAATTGGGAAGAATAATGAAAACAGAAGATGGGAATATGTATTATGGAAGAAAATGCTTGATATAAAGATAAGACAGATCCTCTGAGTCCCCAAAATTGGAAAGAATTTTTACATCAAGTATATTATTAATATTTGAATAGTATAAAGAGAAATATAATTTAAAAGTTACCAGAACATTATATTTTATTTAGTGAGATTTTTAAAATTCAGTAACATGAGTTCTGAACTAAGCCGCTTGCCACTTTATACTTGCCAGCTTCTACTTGTGTGACTTTAACCAAGTGTCTAAAACTCTGTTCTTCTATTTCCTTGGTTGCAAAGAAAGGGAATAATAACATCTGTATCAAAGGAATGTTCTGAGAATTAGGTACCTTAATTCATACAAAGTACTTAGAAGAAGACTGGGTGCATGGTAAATATTTAGTAAATGTTATTAAAGGGTATATTTTCATGCACCATTACAGAATTGTATATAAATCACTGTACCCACAGCTTTTACTTCAATTAATTAGCATCTGTCAACCCATAACGTGGTGTAATTAGTATAAACTCACTATCTTGCCATCATCCATTCTCTTGCCAGAGAAAACGTGACTGATCCCAAAATATGAGCTAATGTGTACAAGGTGAGAATATCTGAAAAAGTTTTACCACAAAAACTAAAATGTGTACTTAAAAAAAACATATTAGAACTTCCTTGATCTGCCCTTTAGCAAGAGAGAGGGAGAGAGAAAACTTCTGTATTTTCTCATTAAATTAGCTCTAGTTGCAATTGAAGAAACTGTGTGACCATCTTAAAATATTGAGCAAATAAGAAGATATAGTGTGCTTTCTGACAGAACTTTGATATGTACTTATTCCACAAATATTTCTCAGCATAGGAAGGGTTTCAAAAGCATCCTTACCATACTCTGCTACATTATATATCTTCTCAACTTAGAAAAAAAAATTGTGTTATAACTACCCTGAAAATTCATTCTGATTTTTTTTTTTTTTTTTTGCTTTTCACAATTAATATTTACTGCTTTAAAAGAACAGAGCCTGGGTGGCTCTGTCGGTTAAGTTTCCAACTTTGGCTCAGGTCATGATCTCGCGGTCTGTGAGTTCGAGCCCCACGTCAGGCTCTGTGCTGACAGCTCAGAGCCTGGAGCCTGTTTCGCATTCTGTGTCTCCCTCTCTCTGCCCCTCCCCCAATCACACTCTATCTCTCTCTCAAAAATAAATAAACATTTAAAAAAATCTTAAAAACTATAAATATCGATTTTTTAAAGTAGACAGCATTATTATGTTCCATAATTTTATTAATTTAACCTCATTGGTGCCTTCTTTATGTAAGACACTGAGTAAATAGTCATCAGGTAGGGGAGGGGTGTAGCTTGGCATAAACTCTACCCAGTGGAGATTATACCTGAGCTGAGTCTTAACAAATAGTGGGGAAGAATTTTGTGAAAAAATAAACTGAGCTGTTAATAACAGTCACTTTAAAGAACAAATACATCAATACGGTTGAATTGCAATGAAAAGAATGGGGCTGATATAATTTAGGAAATAAACTGGATTCAGGTCACACGTGCTCAATATGTCTTCTAAAAAACTTGCTCTTTACTCTGTAAGAGACAGGGAACCATTGAGACAATTGAATTCCGATAGAAGCAAAAAGATCAGATACATATGTTGGAGAGATCCCTTTCTTACAAGAGCAGAGGATGGATAGGAGGAGGTGGAGGCAAAACCACATGAACCAGTAACACTTCCTACTAGCAGCTGATCCTGCAAAAGATGAATGTGTTAACTAAAAGGACGGAAAGAAAGGGATTAGTTTTAAAAAAAATTTTTTTTTAATCTTTATTTATTCTTGAGAGAGAGACAGAGTGTGAGTAGGGGGAGGAACAGAGAGAGAGGGAGACACAGAATCTGAAACAGGCTCCAGGCTCTGAGCTATCAGCACAGAACCCAACACAGGGCTCGAACTCATGAACTGTGAGATCATGACCTGAGCTGAAGGTGGCCGCTTAACCAACTGAGCCACCCAGGTGCCCAAGAAAGGATTCATTTTTAAAGAGGTTTATAGAGTCAGGACTTGGTGATTATTTAGATGTGTGGGACAAAAGAGAAAGGGTTTGGAGAATATTCACAGAATATTCACAAAAGAGAAAGGGTGTGGACTTAGGAGACCACATGAATCTTTGTGCCACCCTCAGATAGAGGAGACAAGGAGAGAAAAGCACATTATGAAAGAAAGGTGAGTTCAGACAAATAGCATATTATGTCTGAGGAGCCTGTTTAAGAATCAAGCGGAAATGTCCAGTAAGTGGTTGGATATCTGGGTTTGGAAGTCAGAAAGGGTGTTTGTGCTATTAGCATCATTGGATGTACATGAGCTTTCTAAGAGTGAGAGTGGCATATGAGAAGAAGGAAAGGATTAGGCCAGAATAATCGAATCCAACAAAGGGGGTTAGAAAATAGTGGGTAAGGAGGAAGGAAGAGGACAAGGTAAGCTAGCATGTTGTCACAGAAGCCAAGAGAAGAATTTCAAGAAGCAGGAAGCAGTCAATGACACTACCACAAAGCTTTGATGAAGTGTTTATCAGATTTCAGTGTGTAGTTTATGGGTTTACGAGCTAGAAAAGTTGCCTTGGAATGACGATGGTACAGTAATTTCGGGAGTAAATTGTAGGTGAGAAAATTAAATGGGATATGTGAGTGGGCACAAAAAGTTGAAGAAATTTGAATAACAGAGGGAAAAAAATAAGGTAGTTAACTACAGAACCAGAGGGATATTTGGGGATTATAGGACAGCTAAGCATGTTATTAAGATAACCCAGAAAACAGGAAGAGTTTTTAAATGTTGGAAAAAGTTGAGATAGCTTGTCAAGGCAAAAATTGCACTGCACAAAGTTAAAGAGGCAAGGATGACTTTTTCCAAGGCTACTGGAAAGGTGGAGAGAAACCAGAACTCAGTCTGAGTTGCACTCTGAAAACAAAAAGGACAGAAAACTTTCGAAGATCTGGGGTGGGGGACACCACAGACCATCTGATATTACAGACTTCACTCAGAGGAAAATTAAACGTTCTCATCTCCCAATGGCAGAAGATAATTTTACAACTTGGAGCAGAGCACTTTCAAATTAGCCTTCTATCCTCCCCGCATAAAACTAGGAGATGGGGTCTGTCTTCCATGATGACTACATCCCAAAGGGATGGCTCTCAGGTTCTTGTGGAGTCATGCCTAGTTGTAAACAGGAAAGAAACTTTAAAAGGATTTGTGTCTCTAAGGGGCAGAGAAAGATGTGCAATTTTAAGTTTTCTAAAGCAAATGCTCTAAAGAAAACAAAAGTCAGGAGTCTAAAGACAGGAAGAAGACTTTCTAAAGCATAGTCAAGATGCAGGTGACATTAAGGCCATGTTGGTCAATGTACAGACCAAGTCCTTGTTGAACATAAAAAAGAATGGGATAAAGGTTGAGTTTGGAGCTGCTGAAATTAAAAAGAAAGTGCACCCGTCACCTGACCGTGGAGTGCTGCAGGAAAGGCTGGGGTGGATATAAGTAAGTCTATAATGGCATGGAAGGTAGTAAAGAGACTTCAAGCCTGGGGTTCTCAATTTTCTCAACAAAGCAGGAGGTCAGAGAAGTAGACTGATCTTCTGAGAGTGTGGTACAGGATGGGCACATGCTTAGGAAACTGGGGAATCCAAAGTTAGGAAGACTTACTGGGGGCATGGAGAAAGGAGCCGACCAAACTATGCTCCTCAAAATATAGAAAAACATTTACAGAAAGAGAAACGCAATGTGTTTCAAAAGAAGGCCTTGCCCATGCCCCCAGCGGCATTTATAAATGGTCCCACTGTGTTCCCAAGTTGTCATTTTTTTCTTCTTCTACTTTTCAAGAAAGATGAGTCTGCTACATAATTATATTTTCCCTTTGTTTTTAGTTAATGATGTTTTCCAATTCATCTGATTTTTAGAGTCTTCTGTGTCAAACCTACTATAAAAATTTCTTGGCAGATTGTTTCCTCTGTGTATAGAATATGAAAAAGAGGCATTGAATTTTCTTACCAACTTTTCTGAACTTTGGTTATTACAGCGATGCTGGGTCTGTTCATTTCTCTGCTCCTTTTCACAGTGCATTAACTTTAAAATAACATCTAAGTCCCTGTCTAGCTGTTTTCCCATTTTATTTTCTTCTATTGCCAGCCAATGAATTGTTCAACTTTCCACTCTCTCTTTTGGGATTCTACTTTCATTGACAATAAGAGTTATTAAGATCTGTGTAGTTGATTTTTATCTTCACTTAGATCTGTTTATATCTCTTGGGTAACTTTTTCTGTGCACAACTCCAATTACTTTATTTCCGTTCTGTCCTTTCTTTGTACCAAAATTTGATTTTGCTCATTTTTATTCTCATATAATGGATGTTTGGACTCCTTTTTATTTTCTTGTCATGGGCACTCACTGACATTTTTTTAAGGTTTTTATGACCCAAGCTTAAAATCTATTTGCAAGTTTTGAATACATATTCCATTTCCAGAGAAATTTTTGTTTTTCTTCATTCTTTCACCTTGAAAATGTTCATAACAGCTATTCTTTTGGATAATGCTTTTATTCACATACAAAGCTGTATTCCATAAATGTGCTTACAATTTAATAGTCTTATATAAATATTGCAATGATAATTTTTAAATCTTTCTTCTTTTAATTACAGGTTTTTGTCATATGAAAAAGATATTAGATTAGGTAATTCACAAGATCGTTTACATCTTAAAAAAATCTGTATGCTATAAAAATCTCTAAACTTTCTCTTGATATTTAGATTAAGTCTCTTTCTCTGAATTAGGCCTATAAAAGAAAGAATTTCCAATGAGCTATGATTTGAAGCCTCCCCGAGGCTGAAACATGTCCCCCCATTAACCTATCTGATACTCTCTCTCCCCATAACTGGCACGAAATTCTAATTATAACTGTGATTCTTTGGATAATAAAATGTAACTTTATCTCTCTGAAACTCCAGGGGCTAAGTAAGTAAGGTTCTTAGGCCAGGAGTGAAAGGTCCCAGGTAGTCATACCTTGGAAATAGCAACCACGGTGTGCCAAAAAGGTGGGTAGAACATACTATCAGAGAAGAGCTACCGAAAGAGGCCGATGGGGAAACTTTGAAACTAAGTCTGGAGTTAACCGCACTCTTGAGTTACAGATATGAGAATTTATAACAATGTTAAATTCAATATTTTTTTGGTTGTTAATTTGGCAACTTAATACTATGAGATTTGAGACAGCTTGTCTCCTGGAGGTTAAATTGCTTCCACAGAGAACAAAAGGCAAGTATATTTAACCCTTCTAATTAAATAACACTTGAACTAGTTAGTAAAAGGTTCTTTTAAATCTGCTTTTTTTTTTATTAGAACCATTACTTTTGATTTAATAACAGGAACATAGCTTCAATGTAAGAAGAAACAAAGGCATTGCATTTCCCTTTGCAGATAAGAGTACAAACAAACAACTCCCCCCCCACCCACACCAAAACCAAAAACCAAAATCCAAAACAAAAAACAAAAAACAAAACCCCAGCCAATTTGGTCAACAGCAGTGAAATTTGTACCCCCAAAATGAAATATTTCTAAAAATTGAAAGCCACAAATAATTCTACTGTAAAGGTAAACATTTCCACCCAATACATGTGGAAGATACCAGACAAAAAGACAGGTCCCTGGGGCACCTGGGTGACTCAGGTCATGATCTCAAGGTTCGTGAGTTTGAGCGCCGAATCAGGCTCTGTGCTGACAGCTCAGAGCCTGGAGCCTGCTTCGGGTTCTGTGTCTCCCTCTCTCTCTGCCCCTCCCCTGCTCATTCTGTGTGTGTCTCTCTCTCTCAAAAATAAATAAAACATTTAAAAAAATTGTTTTTAAAGCAGGTCTCTGAAAGAACAAAGTAAACAGCAATTGAACAGGAGAAGCAGCTATCCTTGAATAAAGCTCTTTTTAAAAATAATATTTTTAATTTTAACTTTTGAGGAAGCTAGGTTATTACAGTAGGTTAAAACAACCTTTGAACTGATGATAAAATTAATTAATTAATCAAATAATTAAGTAATCAAATATTTACATTATTAAAATCAATATTGAGTTGTTAAGACACCAGCCATGAAATACTTGTTATCCAGATCTGATTTTTAACCATAAAAAACAAGGGCGCCTAGGTGGCTGAGTTGGTCAAGCATCCAACTCTTGACTTCCGCTAAGGTCATGATCTCACCATTCATAAGATCAAGCCCTGTATTGGGCTCTTCGTTAACAGCAGGGAGCCTGCCTAGGATTCTCTCTTCCTCTCTCTCTGTCCCTCACTGACCCTCACGTGCTAGTTCTCTCTCAAAATAAATAGATAAACTTTAAATAAAACAATAAAGCATTTATTGTGCCTCAGGATTAAGGTTTATATATTTAAATAAATAATAATAATAATATCAAGTAGCTGTGTATTTTGATTCCTATGAAACTTTCAGTATTTCTCAGTGCATTCATGTGTGGCACACAAGACAATTTTGTTTGACACAAAAACCGAAAAGGGCAAAATTGTCCATTCATGATCAAAATTAATGAAGATCAATTTATTCCTCCTTTATATTACAAAAAAAGTATGGATTCTAGTGTTTTCTTTCCCTACCCCAATGAACCATCTTGCACTCACCCACAGGCTTGGCTACCATTTTAAGTATATGAGATAATAAAAATCATTATTTTAAACATATATCATTGTGTGGGGTAATGATCTCTGGTGACAATTTTAGTACCTGTGCAGTCGTCACATAAAGAACCGTAAGCATTTCACATGATTCTCACTATCAAAGGGCAAATACGGGTGCACATAATGCTCTTCTGAGGAAGGGTGGCCCATTTGCTTGACTGTAACCCACCGGTTGTGACAGGCCTTTCAAGTCCTCTCGCCCTTTTCCAGAGAAGTGCATGTGCTTGCCATGGTGTTCTTCTTACTTGGAGATGATATTCTACAGTCAGTGCATAAGATAGAAATTAGACCTGGATAAAACTTCCCTTGAAAATAGTTTAGAATAAAGTGGCTAAACTAGAGAATGGCACACCATGTCAGTCATGTTATTCTCTCAGCATTGGGTGAAATTATTTAAACTAGTTTGCATGATTTTAGGTGAGATACTGTAAAAGAAAACAGTTGCGAGGTGGGGAGGGGCGCCTGGGTGGCTCAGTCGGTTGAGCGTCCGACCTCAGCCCAGGTCATGATCTCACGGTCTGTGAGTTCGAGCCCCGAGTCGGGCTCTGTGCTGACAGCTCAGAGCCTGGAGCCTGCTTCCGATTCTATGTCCCTCTCTCTCTGTCCGTTTCCTGCTCATACTGTCTCTCCCTGCCTCTCAAAAAATGAATAAATGCTAAAAAAAAAAAAAAAGGGGGGGGGGAGGGGGGGGGGGAGGGCTGTATTTCTTTGAGCTTTAGGAACGCAGTAGGTGCAGGGCGTGGAGGCGACCTCCCGGTGAGAAACCTCAGGAGAACAGCAGCCGCATGGCCCATGTCACCTCCACTCTGGGGTGCACACTGATCACACATTCCACGCCTCTGAAAAGCATGCCTCCTCCTCTCCTCTCTTCTCCCCAGCTCCAAATATGAACCCTTGGGCTTTTGTAATTTAAATTTTTACGCGACACTCACTGTGCTGGACCTCGGTGTGCCCTTAGCAGCTATGAGCTCTGAAACAAGTCGTTTCAAAAACCAGCTTGAGCGGTGGAGCCTCTCCCTCTCACGGACGACACACGGTCCTGGCCCCGAACAGCGCCCTCTGTCTGGTGGCTGGCTGGGCGGCCTGCTGGGCTGCGCCCCATGACGGAGCTGAACCCTCGGAGGCTGCGCTGCCGTGTGCTTCATTCCACCTTCTTGCACCTCTCTCCCTTCAACTTGTCAGGCAGCAGCCACTGACAAATCCTGCTGTCATCCTAGAGAATGCATTGTTGGCAGGAACTAAATAGCTTGCCAGCGGTGGGCCAAACACACTCTTTAAACTGCACTTCGAGGCGCTCGCAGGGAGAGCTAATCTGCTTTGTCTCTCGGTTCCTTTTCAAAGGGTTTTATCTTCAGCCTTTGCAGGCCATGGAAATCTGTACTTAAAATAATGCATCGCCGCCCATCACCCCCAGCCTGAACACACAGAGGAAGAAGGAATTTAGGTGGTATTGTGCCCGAAAGGATCAAATGTGAGGCTTTTAAATTGCCAGTGTGAATAAAGCATAGAGAGAGGGCCACGCCATCTTACACTTCAATTTCACTTTTCCATTCCTCTAAATGGCACTATTCCCTAGATATCCCAGTATTAGGACAGGTGCGATTACAGTCGGCAGCAATTGGACTTGACCCATTTAGATTGCCACTCGCAGACAAGTTAATATCATTCTTAACCTGGACCCAAAACAATTGGTAATTCCAGAAAATGAAATTTTCTGGGACTTGAGAGCTGCTTGGTATTGCTCTTCTTTGGACTCTCGGCTGGCATCTGCTCCCCTCACTCGTAACGACTTTCACGGACGTTCTTTCCTCCTCTACGTGGGAAAATATGTCTCACAACTGAAGGGGCCAACGCTTATGCTCGCTTAAAAAATATGTGTGATGATGGGGTTTACAATCCAATGTAACTAGACAGCGCCTGGGTGGCTCAGTCGGTTGAGCATCCAAATCTTGATTTTGGCCCAGGGTCATGATCTCACCATTCAGGAGTTGGAGCCCTGTGTCTGGCTCCTCGCTGACAGCATGGAGACTGCTTAGGATTCTCTCTCCCTCTCTCTCTCTGTCCCTCCCCGACTCCCGTGTGCTCTCTCTCTCTCTCTTTCTCTCTCTCAAAATAAACAAATAAACTTAAAAAAATGCAATTTGATAACGCTGTTTGGGGTGCCTGGGTGGCTAAATTGGTTAGGCCTCCAACTCTTGATTTCAGCTCAGATCAGGATCTCACAGTTTGTTGGTTCAAGCCCCACATAGGGCTCTATGCAGACAGTGAAGAGCCTGCTTGGGATTCTCTCTCCCTCTCCCTCTCTCTCTCTCTCTCTGCCCCTTCACCACTCACTCTCTCTCTCTCTCTCCCTCTCTCAAAATAAAAAGTAAAAGAAACTTATAATGCTGCTATAAACATCAGGGTATACCCAAAAAGGAGAGAGGGAAGCAAGTCATAAAAGAGTCTTATAGAGAACAAACAGGATTGATGGAGGGAGGTGGGTGGGGGTGGGCTAGATAGGTGATGGGTGCTAAGGAGAGCACTTATGATGAATGCTGGGTGTTGTATGTAACAGAGGAGTCCCTGAATTCTACTCCTGAAGTCAATATTGCACAGAAATTTCCAGGGCAGAGGTCTCGATGCAGCCAGTCTCAGGAAGACAGGGGCTGGAATGAGAATATAGACTCAAGATTGCTGCAACAATCTTGGCAAAGAATGAAGTCAGATTTCATTCTCATACCACACCATTAAGTTGATCATTTACAAAATACTGATGCTAAAATAACTGGTGAGTAAATTTCAGAAGACATGAAATGTAATTTTTTCAGTTTTTTTTTTCAACAGAATCAACAGGCAAAAGTGAGATCGCAGTTGCCTGCATAGTAACCACATACACCATTAGCCATTTTACCATTTACTTATATTCTCTCACCTCCACTTTTTTTCTCTTATCCACTGATATTATAAAAATGGTAAATTGCATATATATAGAGAGAGAGACTGATTCACCTCTTTAGACAAATTATAACCAGAAAACATTGGTGGAATTTTGCTTAAATAAATGGATATACTTGACTTTTTATGAGGCATGAACTGATCAGTTTTTATTTTTTTATTTTTTTATTTTTTTAAATTTTTTTTTCAATGTTTATTTATTTTTGGGACAGAGAGAGACACAGCATGAACAGGGGAGGGGCAGAAAGAGAGGGAGACACAGAATCGGAAACAAGCTCCAGGCCCTGAGCCATCAGCCCAGAGCCTGACGCGGGGCTCGAACTCCCGGACAGCGAGATCGTGACCTGGCTGAAGTCGGACACTTAACCGACTGCGCCACCCAGGCGCCCCAAACTGATCAGTTTTTAAATGCCAAGTTAACGCATTACTTTCTTCAAATTGAAACAAAAGATTTCTGAAGGAGAAAATGAAATACAGAAAATCGAATATCTGTTACATCTGAGTAATAAACTATCAGATATGAGTTTAGTGATAAAGGGTGAGATGTCAGCTTATTTAATAGATATTTTTCCAAAGAGGAACAATCTCAATCAACAATGCAAAGGAAAGCTAAACATTTTTACTTTATTACTTACTGTAATGTCTGTTTTCCTAAATCGTGAATCAGAGACCTTTGAGTCAGACAAGGACACAAGATTGTTAGAGTGAAAATCAAATTTGAGAAGCAGAGGCAATGCTGAGTTGCTTGCACCAATAGTTCATTTTGCATAGGAAACATAGCATCTCTCTGATCAGAGACCCATAAGGCAACCACGTAAAGACACAAACAACTTGACCGCTAAGAAATAGACCATACTTACCCTGGAGAACCTCCAAAGAACCTTGAAAATGCTGTGATACGTGACTTCCAATGGCACTTAAGAACTTGACTGCATTCTCTGCTACTGAGGGCACTTCAATTTGTGAAGCAAAGAGCTGTGTTGTTTGCAACATAGTTGTCTATAGAGCTCTGAACGACTCTGAAAGACTTGTCTGAGGAACTGCAGATATACATGATAATCTTTTATTCAATGCAAGTATGAAAATAAAAGACAAAAGAACATTTAAGTATCTTATTTGTAACATACATACTCTGTATATAATTGTATTAGACAATAATTGTGACAGACGAAGGAATCCAACACTTTTAGTGAAACAATCTTATTGCTATGGGAGAAAAAGAGCTTTTTCTTTTTATGACTTTTGAAAAATAAATGCTCTACTTCACAATAACATATACATCATTTTCTTAAAGTCGTGACATGCATACATTCTTCTTAGATAATATATGGGAGATATAGTTGAGTGGGAACAAAAGAGTCCATTTATGTTTTGAAAATGATTGATGAAAATGATAATTCAAAGAAAAAAATGAGTAACCAATGTGTCTGCTTCACACCTTTTCATATTCCTGAATTGAAGGATTTAGTTTGTGAACATTTATCATTGGAGCACATCACTCTTCTACTTAAGTGCAATTTTCTCTTCCACAGGGCTAATGTGAATTAGTAGACCAACTGCTGGGATAAACTGACTAGAGTCAGCCAGCAAAATCTCCTAAATTGGAGAGGCAGTGTGGAATTTGCTGATGCTGCCATAATTAAAGGTAGATCAGAAGAAGGTATGGTCTAACAATGTGCACTAGAAGAGATAATGCATCTTTTTGCAGAAAAGAGAGGCTGTGTGTGCCTTTAGTTTATTACTTAAATTCACAGTATGTTTTCAGAAATTCCACCTCACCTCTCTACCAGTATCAACCAATTTGACCTATGCATTCATACCCTCAGCCAGCAATGGGGTACTTTTGAGAGAGATCTAATCACCATTATGCATGTGCCAGGATACCTTCCCCTCCTTGATTTAATGATGTCATATTTCATATTTTTGCTTTTTAAAGTCATTTCATTGTAATGTTATGGTAATTCACGCTTAGAGACTGAGTACACAAATGGACAGAAAATATAGGGCAATAGAACCCTGATCCAAAAACTTTGAGCCACCTTCCCAAAAGCCAAACAACAACCCTCTACAGCAATTGACCTAGAATGATCAGGCCATGGTCAATTGATCAATGACTGCCAACTTCCTTAATGTTTGCCCTTGCTTCTGTCTCAGGACTAACTACAGAATGCCAAGCATGCTCTCCAAATCAATCACACAGGATGCCCCACTTCTAGTTAGCCCAACCCCCAGCTCTGCGGAGCCAACAGCCTCCAATCAGAGCACATCTGGAGCCTTTGCTTGATATATGATAAAGCTTTCCCACTCCACTGCTTGCCTTTGAGTTGTTGCCAAATGCTAGTAATGGTGACCGACTCCGAGTAGATAGCCTCTCTCTGTTCTTATTTTGGCAGTCTTTCTCTCAACAGCGCCATAGGCGTTGCTGGCCAAAAAAACATTATTTATACCACAAAATATCTAACACACAAAGACATGTGCTTCCCTTGGAATGTTATTTTAAACAGGCAGAGGGCAAGATTTTAAGAATTCAGATTTTAAGGAAATCTTTCACCAGAATGATTACTGAATGGGCTGAGGGACACACTGGATCCACTGTAAGATGGGACTGATCTAAAACTCTATTGATCACTTGAATTCCACAAGCCCCTACTCTGACTGGAAGACCACAGGGATATTGGGGTCTCCTGGAATCCCCAAAAGTTCTAATGATGTCCTTTTCCCCAATGTACCCTGGTAAATGGCTACAGAGGAAGGCTGGGAGAAAGACTTGTACAGCATATGCTTTTGGCAGTGTAGGAGGGTCCTTCTTCAAGGAGACTCAAGCTCCCCTTCATTTGAGGGATTTGGGGTTTCTAAATCAGCCCAAATTTGAAAATTAATTGACGGACCACAACTCTCTCTTTAGATTTATGTTGCCCTTTTGTTCATTTGACCTAGAATGGTTCTGCTTATACAGATCAAGTAAGAATTTAGTAGGTTTCCTATTTATTTCACTTCTAGTGACACCTATTTATTCTTATATATTTCACTTCTGGGAAATTATGGTGAACTAGCCAATGCCATAGCCAATGCCACAAAACTCAGACTACTCTGATTGCTGCTTTGACTGTGCTGCCCAGGACAGTATCTGTGCCCCCTTTGCCTTTGGTGGTTGAAGGCTGCCACTTGGCCACCCTACCCAGGATCCAATTATTCCAGTTGAATTTAGGTTTCCCTAAATGACTGCAGTTACCCTCTGTGAGGTCTGTTACAGACAAGAAAAATCACAGAGCTCTTTAAAGATATTAGGGGCCCCCGACAAATTTATTGCTCACAATGGCAGTGAAGCATTGGTGGTAAGAGTCATGTCTTATATGATAAATCCACTCTAACATTCCAGTCTCCCTGAGTCTTTGAATCCATTTCTCTCCCTTAAATCAACAAGGTGAGGTCCACCTCACTTACTGTGGACTACATTTTGGTCTATGTTGCAGTTCATCAACCAAGCAAACTGTCACAGTCCTTTGTAACTCTCTGAGTTGTCCCATTAAACACAGAATCCTTGCTTAGTGAGCTCATATCAGTAAATTTGGCCTGAAGTATGCATCTTCCACCATTATCCCACACACTTAATATTTATCCCCACACAGGTCGCCTGGATTTCTGTTCATATAAGTTAGAAAATTTAGGTAGATCTTTTGGACTATAGCACATCTCCTATGGTTTACACTTTGCACTTCACCTTAGGGACCTAATGGGACTTGAGTCTAGTGATAGGTATAGAAGTAAAGAGGGGTCATGGGGTGGGTCCTAAGAAGAATCAGGATTGTCTTGCATGGCAACTTCCTCAGAGGAGGCCAATATAGTTTTGTTTTGTTTTGTTTTGTTTCGTTTTGTTTCAAACAATGTAGTGCTTATTCATTCAGATGACAGTAGAGAGATTTCTCCCACTGGGAATAGACAGGCCCCTTCCATTGGCAAAGAAGACTCGTCAGAAATCAGGGGCTCAATGTCCCTAACTTCATCAGGGTCTTCCTACATATTTCCATTCCAACTCTCAGGACCCTATCCTATCACATTTTGTGCCCTCACTCAGCAATAGACACTCTATAAGGCTAGAAAATTGTGTTGTAATTCAGCCACCCACAGGATGGGCTATTTTCATTTGAGTTTTAGCAATCTCAGCTTTCAGCTACAAGAAATAAAGGTCTCCTTTAGAGTACTCATAGAAGATTTCAGGTCATTTTTGCAGCGCTTGAGCTGGAAATTCAAATTCTTTAGTTCATCCTTTTCTTTCCCAACTTTGTCCAGCAAGATGAGGAGAAACCATCCATTTTCATCGTATTTGTTAGCTTGAGAAAAATGTTCAAGAGTGTTATATACACAGACATCCAGATCCTTGCTTTTTATAGGTGCTTGATTAGTGGTCGAATGGAAATATCTTGTGTATCTCTATTGCCAAATCACATCATGGATTATCAGTGTTGTCTTTTACTACTGGAAATAGAGTCATTAGCACCTTTAAATCTAATTATATTAGGAATCCAATTCCCAAAACACCAGCACCAATTCATAAAACTCACCTTAAAATTCTGTTCCTCTAAAACCATTCTCAGTACTTAAATCTATATTAGTCAGTGTTGTCCAGAGAAGCTTTATATAATACATATGTCCCCAGAGATCCAGAAGACTCAAGAGAGTCAATG
This sequence comes from Herpailurus yagouaroundi, assembly GCF_014898765.1. Lineage (NCBI taxonomy): Eukaryota > Metazoa > Chordata > Mammalia > Carnivora > Felidae > Herpailurus > Herpailurus yagouaroundi. The sequence continues at coordinate 23,122 of NW_024412517.1, forward strand.
GGTACTTTCAGACCAGGCTTGAGGTCCTAAGAACTAAGAAAATTTATAAGTTCCATCCCAAAGTCTGGCAGACTTTACACTTAAGAAGAGTCAAATTTTCAGTTTGGCAATATATCCGATGGCATAATAAAAACCTATGTCACACGTTAAAGGCAGTCAAGCAAAAAGACTTTTCATAGTCAGGTGAGGGTCAGCCTTTTGATCTAGTCATGTCTTCAACTGATTGAATAAGGCTCACCCACATTAGGGAGAGCAATCTGCTTTTGTCTATTGATTTAAATGTTAAATCCAAAAACACTCTCAAACAAACATCCAGAATAGCAATTGACCAAATATCTGGACACCCTATTTCCCAGTCAAATAAATTTAATCATTTGAGTTTATCCCAAGAGGAATATTCCAAAGAACTGTGGATGCACTTTTTGTTTAACCATAAATAAAATAAGAAAAAGGTGGAGAAATAAGAATTCTTTCAAAGTTGATGATATTTATACATGACAGGCCTACAAAAATGTTAATGAACTCTAATGAGTTACTACTATGCCACTAGGATACATTGTTATTAAAGAAATCTTGGTGGAAAACCAAATAATATTTTTTGACAGTGGAACACATTTTTGGTAGAAGAAAAACCTGTATACTTTTCTAAATGTAAACAGAATTGGTGGTACTCACAAAATAAATAATTTTCCATGTGGAGACAAAATACACATTAGTATTAATGAGAATCTTGGGCTTTTAAATACTAATTCTTCTGTGGAAATTTCCTATACCATTTTCAGCCAAATGGTTCCACAAGATGTTCAAAGGTGTTGCTGAAAGGTGACTCAATAAATTTTGGAAGTCCTGGATTAAATATAGGAAAAAAAAAAGTTTTCTTTAAGCAAGACTCTAAGAACCTTTGATATTTACATTAGCCTTGTGAATCTTTAAAAGGAAGATATGATACGTATCTTTTTTCAACTGTATTGGATCACAATATTATTTTTGTCCTGAAGCTTTCCACAAATTAGTGTTCTGTGAGGCACACTTTGGGAAATGCTTCTCTTGAGTATTATAAGTTTGAATTTTTTCTAATTTTTTTTAAATTTAAAAGAATAAAACTATCCCTTTATATTATGAAACTGTTATAATAACATCTTATATAAGTACAGCCCTAATTAGTTTCAAAGTACTTTGCCACAATTATATCATTTTACCTTTACAAGATTTTTGTAAGGCAGGTATAATGATCCTTATCAAATGAACAGGAATTTAGGACAGAGATAATTTAACAGACTTGCTCAAGGTAACAGAGCTGGTTAGTAATAGAAGTTGGGTTAGAATTCTTCTTTTCAAGATATCCAGGCAAAAGCTTTCCTGCCTCAATTATAATGTTTCTACAGCATTTATTCATTAATGGCTATTCATACTTTACTTGTATGTGAATACTTTAGTCATTCCTGAAGTCTAGTTAGGAAAATTACTTTTAGCCATCTACCACTGGGTTTCTATACTAGTTCTTTTACAGACTATGTGACCCTGCTTAAGTTTCCTGAGCATGTTGGGCCTCAGCTTGCTCATTAGTAAATGGGAGAAAGAGATCCACAATACCTTTTCCAAAACCCTTGGAGCTGTATGTATTTCTCAGTTGAAACTATATGGTAGTGAGGTAATTCACTCATATTCCATATATTCCATAACAACCCACAACATTATTCATAATAAAAGACAATATTTTTCAGCCGAACATACAAACTTTCAAACTAAGTAGGTTTAGTTAAAGAATATTATTAACCTCAAATCAATTCAGCTCTGAAGTATAGCACCAAATAAATTTCGTCACAAAATAAATGATAGTAGCTTTCCATTTTCAGAGGTTATGTGAGTCCTTTGGATTGCTATAACAAAGGACCATAGATTGTGTAGGATTATAAACAATAGAAATTTATCTCTCACAGCTCTGATGGCTGGAAGTCCAAGATCAGGGTGCCACTAAGGCAGGGTTCTCCTGAGGATTCTTTACTGGGTTGCAGAGTGCTGACTCGGACACTCACGTGACAGAGACAGAGAAAAGAAGCAAACACTCTCTGATTCTTAGAAGGGTACCAAGCTCATCCATGAGGGCTCTACCCTCATGACCTCATCTAATCCTAGTTACCTCCCAAATGTCCCACCTCGTAATATCATCACATTGACTGTGGTGTGGGAGGCGGGAGTTGGGGGGGGGGGATGGTGAGCATTTCAACATATAAATTTTGAGAGGACACGCACATTGAGTCATAACAAATGCTCTTCTATGTAGAACTGTAATAACAGATAAAAGAATTTTTTGTACCTCAGTATCTTAGGATTTTTGTGAAAATACAAAGAGATACACGTGACAGAACACAGAACAGTACGTGGAACACAGTGAAAGCACAGTAAATGCCAAATACTGATATCATTATTATGAATATTAAATGAAATTACATTCTTCATATTCTTCACAATTATATTCATTAAAAAATGTACCCATCCAGGCGAGGAGGAGGGAAGATGGCGGCGTAGGAGGACGCTGGGCTCACCGCGCGTCTTGCTGATCACTTAGATTCCACCTACACCTGCCTAAATAACCCAGAAAACCACCAGAGGATTAGTAGAACAGAGTCGCCGGAGCCAAGCGCAGACGAGAGGCCCACGGAAGAGGGTAGGAAGGGCGGCGAGGCGGTCCGCGATCCACGGACTGGCGGGAGGGAGCCGGGGCGGAGGGGCGGCTCGCCGGCCAAGCAGAGCCCCCAAGTCTGGCTTGCAAAAAGCGGAGGGGCCTGATGGACTGTGTTCCGACAGCAAGCGCGACTTAGCGGCTGGGAGGTCATAAGTTAACAGCTCTGCTGAGAAAGCGGGAAGGCTGGAGGACAAAGGGAAGGAAAGCTGCTGAACCCCCGGACGACAGAGCTCAGTTTGGTGGGGAACAAAGGCGCTCGCCAGCGCCATCTTCCCCGCCCATCCCCCAGCCAAATTCCCAAAGAGAACCAGTTCCTGCCAGGGAACTTGCTCGCTCCGCACAAACACCCAACTCTGCGCTTCTGCGGAGCCAAACCTCCGGCAGCGGATCTGACTCCCGGCTGCTGCCACAGGGCCCCTCCTGAAGTGGATCACCTAAGGAGAAGCAAGCTAAGACTGCCCCTCCTGCCCCTGTGCACCTTGCCTACCCACCCCAGCTAAGACGCCAGATCCCCAGCATCACAAGCCTGGCAGTGTGCAAGTAGCCCAGACAGGCCACCCCACCCCACAGTGAATCCCGCCCCTAGGAGAGGGGAAGAGAAGGCACACACCAGTCTGACTGTGGCCCCAGCGGTGGGCTGGGGGCAGGCATCAGGTCTGACTGCGGCTCCGCCCACCAACTCCAGTTATACACCACAGCACAGGGGAAGTGCCCTGCAGGTCCTCACCACGCCAGGGACTATCCAAAATGACCAAGCGGAAGAATTCCCCTCAGAAGAATCTCCAGGAAATAACAACAGCTAATGAGCTGATCAAAAACGATTTAAATAATATAACAGAAAGTGAATTTAGAATAATAGTCATAAAATTAATCACTGGGCTTGAAAACAGTATAGCTGACAGCAGAGAATCTCTTGCTACAGACATCAAGGGACTAAGGAACAGTCACGAGGAGCTGAAAAACGCTTTAAACGAAATGCATAACAAAATGGAAACCACCACGGCTCGGATTGAAGAGGCAGAGGAGAGAATAGGTGAACTAGAAGATAAAGTTATGGAAAAAGAGGAAGCTGAGAAAAAGAGAGATAAAAAAATCCAGGAGTATGAGGGGAAAATTAGAGAACTAAGTGATACACTAAAAAGAAATAATATACGCATAATTGGTGTCCCAGAGGAGGAAGAGAGAGGGAAAGGTGCTGAAGGGGTACCTGAAGAAATAATAGCTGAGAACTTCCCTGAAGTGGGGAAGGAAAAAGGCATTGAAATCCAAGAGGCACAGAGAACTCCCTTCAGACGTAACTTGAATCGATCTTCTGCACGACATATCATAGTGAAACTGGCAAAATACAAGGATAAAGAGAAAATTCTGAAAGCAGCAAGGGGTAAACGTGCCCTCACATATAAAGGGAGACCTATAAGACTCGTGACTGATGTCTCTTTTGAAACTTGGCAGGCCAGAAAGAATTGGCACGAGATTTTCAGGGTGCTAGACAGAAAAATATGCAGCCGAGAATCCTTTATCCAGCAAGTCTGTCATTTAGAATAGAAGGAGAGATAAAGGTCTTCCCAAACAAACAAAAACTGAAGGAATTTGTCACCACTAAACCAGCCCTACAAGAGATGCTAAGGGGGACCCTGTGAGACCAAGTACCAGAGACATCACTACAAGCATAAAACATACAGACATCACAATGACTCTAAACCCATATCTTTCTATAATAACACTGAATGTAAATGGATTAAATGTGCCAACCAAAAGACATAGGGTATCAGAATGGATAAAAACACAAGACCCATCTATTTGCTGTCTACAAGAGACTCATTTAAGACCTGAGGACACCTTTAGATTGAGAGTGAGGGGATGGGGAACTATTTATCATGCTACTGGAAGCCAAAAGATAGCTGGAGTAGCCATACTTATATCAGACAAACTAGACTTTAAATTAAAGGCTGTAACAAGAGATGAAGAAGGACATTATATAATAGTGACAGGGTCTATCCATCAGGAAGAGCTAACAATTATAAATGTCTATGCGCCGAATACCGGAGCGCCCAAATATATAAAACAATTACTCATAAACATAAGCAACCTTATTGATAAGAATGTGGTAATTGCAGGGGACTTTAACACCCCACTTACAGAAATGGATAGATCATCTAGACGCACGGTCAATAAAGAAACAAGGGCCCTGCATGATACATTGGATCAGATAGACTTGACAGATATATTTAGAACTCTGCATCCCAAAGCAACAGAATATACTTTCTTCTCGAGTGCACATGGAACATTCTCCAAGATAGATCATATACTGGGTCACAAAACAGCCCTTCATAAGTTTACAAGAATTGAAATCATACCATGCATACTTTCAGACCACAATGCTATGAAGCTTGAAATCAACCACAGAAAAAAGTCTGGAAAACCTCCAAAAGCATGGAGGTTAAAGAACACCCTACTAACGAATGAGTGGGTCAACCAAGCAATTCGAGAAGAAATTAAAAAATACATGGAAACAAACGAAAATGAAAATACAACAATCCAAACGCTTTGGGACGCAGCGAAGGCAGTCCTGAGAGGAAAATACATTGCAATCCAGGCCTATCTCAAGAAACAAGAAAAATCCCAAATACAAAATCTAACAGCACACCTAAAGAAAATAGAAGCAGAACAGCAAAGGCAGCCTAAACCCAGCAGAAGAAGAGAAATAATAAAGATCAGAGCAGAAATAAACAATATAGAATCTAAAAAAACTGTAGAGCAGATCAACGAAACCAAGAGTTGGTTTTTTGAAAAAATAAACAAAATTGACAAACCTCTAGCCAGGCTTCTCCAAAAGTAAAGGGAGATGACCCAAATAGATAAAATCATGAATGAAAATGGAATGATTACAACCAATCCCTCAGAGATACAAACAATTATCAGGGAATACTATGAAAAATTATATGGCAACAAATTGGACAACCTGGAAGAAATGGACAAATTCCTGAACACCTACACTCTTCCAAAACTCAATCAGGAGGAAATAGAAAGCTTGAACAGACCCATAACCAGCGAAGAAATTGAATCGGTTATCAAAAATCTCCCAACAAATAAGAGTCCAGGACCAGATGGCTTCCCAGGGGAGTTCTACCAGACGTTTAAAGCAGAGATAATACCTATCCTTCTCAAGCTATTCCAAGAAATAGAAAGGGAAGGAAAACTTCCAGACTCATTCTATGAAGCCAGTAT
>NW_024412517.1:29045-102060 GCF_014898765.1 Herpailurus yagouaroundi
GGATGCCCACTCTCACCGCTGTTGTTTAACATAGTGCTGGAAGTTCTAGCATCAGCAATCAGACAACAAAAGGAAATCAAAGGCATCCAAATTGGCAAAGATGAAGTCAAGCTTTCGCTTTTTGCAGATGACATGATATTATACATGGAAAATCCGACAGACTCCACCAAAAGTCTGCTAGAACTGATACATGAATTCAGCAAAGTTGCAGGATACAAAATCAATGTACAGAAATCAGTTGCATTCTTATACACTAACAATGAAGCAACAGAAAGACAAATAAGGAAACTGATCCCATTCACAATTGCACCAAGAAGCATCAAATACCTAGGAATAAATCTAACCAAAGATGTAAAGGATCTGTATGCTGAAAACTATAGAAAGCTTATGAAGGTAATTGAAGAAGATTTAAAGAAATGGAAAGACATTCCCTGCTCATGGATTGGAAGAATAAATATTGTCAAAATGTCAATACTACCCAAAGCTATCTACACATTCAATGCAATCCCAATCAAAATGGCACCAGCATTCTTCTCGAAACTAGAACAAGCAATCCTAAAATTCATATGGAACCACAAAAGGCCCCGAATAGCCAAAGGAATTTTGAAGAAGAAGACCAAAGCAGGAGGCATCACAATCCCAGACTTTAGCCTCTACTACAAAGCTGTCATCATCAAGACAGCATGGTATTGGCACAAAAACAGACACATAGACCAATGGAATAGACTAGAAACCCCAGAACTAGACCGACATACGTATGGCCAACTCATCTTTGACAAAGCAGGAAAGAACATCCAATGGAAAAAAGACAGTCTCTTTAACAAATGGTGCTGGGAGAACTGGACAGCAACATGCAGAAGGTTGAAACTAGATCACTTTCTCACACCATTCACAAAAATAAACTCAAAATGGATCAAGGACCTGAATGTGAGACAGGAAACCATCAAAACCCTAGAGGAGAAAGCAGGAAAAGACCTCTCTGACCTCAGCCGTAGCAATCTCTTACTCGACACATCCCCAAAGGCAAGGGAATTAAAAGCAAAAGTGAATGACTGGGACCTTATGAAGATAAAAAGCTTCTGCACAGCAAAGGAAACAACCAACAAAACGAAAAGGCAACCAACGGAATGGGAAAAGATATTTGCAAATGACATATCGGACAAAGGGCTAGTATCCAAAATCTATAAAGAGCTCACCAAACTCCACACCCGAAAAGCAAATAACCCAGTGAAGAAATGGGCAGAAAACATGAATAGACACTTCTCTAAAGAAGACATCCGGATGGCCAACAGGCACATGAAAAGATGTTCAGCGTCGCTCCTTATCAGGGAAATACAAATCAAAACCACACTCAGATATCACCTCACGCCAGTCAGAGTGGCCAAAATGAACAAATCAGGAGACTCTAGATGCTGGAGAGGATGTGGAGAAACGGGAACCCTCTTGCACTGTTGGTGGGAATGCAAATTGGTGCAGCCGCTCTGGAAAGCAGTGTGGAGGTTCCTCAGAAAATTAAAAATAGACCTACCCTATGACCCAGCAATAGCACTGCTAGGAATTTATCCAAGGGACACAGGAGTACGGATGCATAGGGGCACTTGTACCCCAATGTTCATAGCAGCACTCTCAACAATAGCCAAATTATGGAAAGAGCCTAAATGTCCATCAACTGATGAATGGATAAAGAAATTGTGGTTTATATACACAATGGAATACTACGTGGCAATGAGAAAAAATGAAATATGGCCTTTTGTAGCAACGTGGATGGAACTGGAGAGTGTGATGCTAAGTGAAATAAGCCATACAGAGAAAGACAGATACCATATGGTTTCACTCTTATGTGGATCCTGAGAAACTTAACAGGAACCCATGGGGGAGGGGAAGGAAAAAAAAAAAAAAAGAGGTTAGAGTGGGAGAGAGCCAAAGCATAAGAGACTGTTGAGAACTGAGAGCAAACTGAGGGTTGATGGGGGGTGGGAGGGAGGAGAGGGTGGGTGATGGGTATTGAGGAGGGCACCTTTTGGGATGAGCACTGGGTGTTGTATGGAAACCAATTTGACAATAAATTTCATATATAAAAAAAAAAAAAAAAGTACCCATCCAGGGGTGCTGGGGTGGCTCAGTCAGTTAAGCATCCAACTCTTGATTTCGGCTCAGGTCATGATCTCACAGTTCGTGAGATCGAGTCCCGTGCCGGGCTCTGTGCTGACAGTGTGGATCCTGCTTGGGATTCTCTATCTCTCTCTCCGCCTCTGTATGCTCTCTCTCTCTCTCTCAAAATAAATAATTTTTTTTTAAAAATGCACCAATCCAACATTCCTACATCATGAAATTTAGGAATGAACAAAATAAAAAACATCATATTTTCTGAATTTTTCCAGTATGTATGTGTGTGTGTGTGTGTGTGTGTGTGTGTGTGTGTGTGTGTATACACTGAATTAACCCCAAGAGAAACTCAAACAATATTGTTGTTCTTTCCTCATTGTAAGCAACTAGAGAACACTCTTGCTCATCCGTAAGAGTGCAGCCTCTGGCACAGAGAAAAGCCAGATACCTACTTACTGCACAAGCGGACTGATGGAGAATGAATTCCCAGTATCTGTGTAACGCTCACAGGTGCTCATGTTCTCAGGTCCTTAGCGCTCTTACAGAAATGAGGCCCAGGATGATGCATCCCTCATAGGGCAACATAGTGGAAATTTACTCCTGAAATACGTGAGCTTTAAAAGCCTCTATTGCTAAACTGTTCATTCCCAGATAATGTCAGGAAAATCATGGAATAGGAAGTGTATTTTGTTTTCCTTACATGCGAGCTAACCCAATTGATGAGGATCTTATGCTTCAACCAGGTGATACAAATATAAGCTGATACATGTAAATTTTAAAAATAGCAATTTGAAAATATGTTTAAAAACATGTAAGTTCAAAATGCTCTTGAAAAGAAAACCATATTTATCTCTTAACAATAAAAATTTTGGGGCGCCTGGGTGGCGCAGTCTGTTGAGCGTCCGACCTCAGCCAGGTCACGATCTCGCGGTCCGTGAGTTCGAGCCCCGCGTCAGGCTCTGGGCTGATGGCTTGGAGCCTGGAGCCTGTTTCTGATTCTGTGTCTCCCTCTCTCTCTGCCCCTCCCCCATTCATGCTCTGTCTCTCTCTGTCCCAAAAATAAATAAAAAACGTTGAAAAAAAAATTTAAACAATAAAAATTTTTACTGCCAAAAGTAGAGATAACATAAGAAATGGTGATCGTCCTTTGAATTGCTGCATAACGACAATACATGTACACATAAGCATGTGTTGTCTGTGTGCGTGTGTGTGTAGGTACAAAAATAGTTTTTTCTCTAAAATTGGTAGGTATTCACCATATTATTTACACTATTAGTTTGTTTTTCTAACCAATTTGAAATTGATATGAGCATATTAAGAATAATGTTGTAACATTTATGGCAGTTTGTTTTCTGTTTATTATCTTTTTATTTGGAGTGGATTTTTATGATCCAAGAATGCCTTTTCCTTCTTCAGTAATCAAATGCATGTTTATGTGCCTTCATGGTATCTTCTACAGCTTTTAAATTTAGAAAATTCTTGTCAATCATGGATTTGATAAATATTTGATTTTTCTTAGAGTACCTGATGTGCCTTGAGTTTCTTTAAGGGGTATATACAGTGTGTCACTTTTACAATTATATCCTGAATCTTGGGACTGCAATTTCATCTATGTGTCTTTCAGAAAGTCTCACTTCATCCAGAGATTCTCTGTCCCCAGCATTGCCAAGAATCTCAGGATCTACACAGTGCTGTATTGTGAGTCCTGAGGCTCAGATTCCTGCCTTACCTGGTGGGGAAACAGTGGTCTCATACCTAATAAGATCCCGAGCATCTCAAGTCTCTTTCAGTGGTATCTGCTATTCTATTTTTCCAGAAGCTTTAAGACGCATGAGCCACCCTCTGTAGCAAAAATATTTGATATTTTAATCTCGAGTTTCAGAGAGCTTTTCTGACCACACAGTCCTTAGAGTCTCTGCTAGCCAAGTGTTCTGTCAGTACAAGGCACTAAAACCCCAGAGCCCTGGTGGTTGTGGGTGAGGCAGGAGTTAATGGAGAGCCCTAAGCCTCCATGACCTGACACTCATTCCACTTTACCTGGTAGACTATTCCTTTGTTCCTTAAACTTTGTAAGGTATGTCTTGGCATACTTAGTGAAAATGTGAACAGAGTTCAAATTCTTTCTAGTTAGTCTCTTGGGGATCATGCAAATTGAGAAATGTGGCCACCTATAATATTGTATAAAGTTTGTTTTAAAAAGTCGATGTTTGGGGACCCTGGGTGGCTCTGTCAGTTGATCATCTGACTTCGGCTCAGGTCATGATTTCCCGTGGTTTTGAGTTCAAGCTCCAATCGGGCTCACTGCTATCAGTGCAGAGCCTGCTTCAGATCCTCTGTCCCCCTCTCCCCACCCCTCCCCTGCTTGTACTCTCTCAAAAATAAATAAACACTTTGCAAATGTCAATGTTTATTAAGATGTATCAGAGCAGGTTGAGTACTTCTGATGGTGATGGGGCAGGGCGAGTGGTGCTAGGAGTGAAGAATATATTCCTAACTTCATAAGCAGGATGGTCATATCTGCTTATCCCAGACATGCTGCTAACACACAGTTTTTAATTGCGTGGGTGGGTGCAAAGAGGAAAATTTGCTGCATGGGTTTATATGACTTAGACATTGTAACCAGGGAGGAGTCCCTGGTTTAGACTCCTCATTTGGACTCATTTGGTTTTATAAATGCCACATCCCAGGAGATATGGAGGAATCACGTGTGAAGGTCCAGAAGTCATTCTGTATGTTAAATTTTCCAGGACGAGGCCAGACACTTATATTGCCATTCATTTTAACAGAATTTTATTGCAGCTGGATTTTCAGCTGTGCTCAAGACACTGTATTCTTGACTTCAAGGGTAATATATTAAGCCTTAGACTTCAGACCGAGGCTCATCAGAAAGCCTACTTTTATTTACTAACAACTCATTTTGTTTTATTAGAAGAAAGATCTCACCTGCATTCCTCTTTCCTCAACCAGTCAATTTAGACCAAACAACTTTACCTATCATAGTGTCCAAGTTTTTGCAGCAATGTCCTGCCTTGGGAAGGATCTAGTTTCCAGTCAATAGAATAATGGATATTCCTGTGGTGCTGTAGCTTGCCTGTCACAAGGTCCTTCAAAATTGTCTACATCTCCTATGTGCACTTAGCTTAAGCAAAAGCAAAGGTGCTATCTTATGGCGTCTGTCCAGGGGTGGACACCTGGCTCAAGCTGGGTTATTCATAGTACCCTGCTCCCCTCCTGGTAAGTATGAAGGTTCAGCAATGAGTGTCAGACCCAAGTGGAGCTAAAGAACACCCTCCTGAATTTTCATGTCTGGGGCAAGACAGAGAGAAGTGTGTGAGCTTCTTACCTGTGATGAAAGATATCAGGAGGACAGCAGCTGCCACACCTATACTCCATGCACCCAAAAGAAGCAAAGGAGAGAAGAGGGAAGTTAATACACAACCTTGTGCAGAACAAAAAACCCAGAGAAAATTGACATGGTTTTGTTGAGTCACAAGCTCCAAGGGTTTTGGAATTCTTTCTATTCTGGCAAACTGTTTATATTCTGTGACCCATCAAATTGTCAAACTGGCCTTCCAACACACTATTTTTGTTTTTTGTTTTAATTTATAGTAACTTGAGCTTGTTTATGGCATTTTGTTTTTCTTAATGTTTATTTATTATTTTTGAGGGAGAGAGAGAGCTCGCAAGCAGGAGAGGGTCCAAGAGAGAGGGAGACAGAGAATCTGAGGCAGCCTGTGTGCTGACAGCAGAGCCCCTTCTGGGGCTCAAACTCGTGAACCCCGAGATAATGACCTGAGACAAAGTATGGCATTTTCAAGTAAAAGAGTGAGTCATCTGATCTAGAAGGTGAAGGGCTTTGCATGTAAAGCAGTTATATTAGGACTATTTATAAAAGAAAAAAATAAATAGTAATGAATGTTCAGCAATGGGAACATAGTTAAGGAGGTCATTACAAAACTATAAAACTGAAATATGTCGCAGTCATTAAAACTGCAAAGATTCTGAAATAACCATTGTTTACATGAGAAACTGTTAAGTGCAAAAGCAGATACAAGATTGTTTAATCAATATTAATCACATTTATTTGTAAATACATAGATGAATGTTTCAAAGGAAAATTATGCAAATGTTAAGAGCGCTTGCTTGCCCGTGATGTGGGTTCACACTCTTCTCCTCACTTACTAAATAAGTTTTATTTTTATATTTAGAGAAATTTAAAAATAATGGCATTGAAATTACATTCATTCATATGTAATATAAGGTAATCTTCCTTTCAGTCCTTAACAATATTATTAGAAATTTTAAGTTGATAGAGTCCAATGACTAAAGTATTTATTTTATAGAGAAAAGGTCAGAGAATGAATGCAAGAGAGTGTTATTATTCTAAGTAGTCTTTATTCTCTGTGCACATCTACACAAACATACCACAGAGATTTTTCTCCCAATAAATTAGATTCTTAAGTGACTTGTTCTTTAAATAAATATTAAGAAACTATGATCATTACTTGAATTGTGTTGTTTTCTTTTAATTAAGAAATAAAGCCCACAATGGATAAGATAATTCTTATGCTGAAAAGGTATGTGATTCCAATTATATGTGTGAGCACTGTGTAATGATTTGGACCCTTTATCTTTCAATTGCCTTCTAGAAAAAAAAGAAAGAAAGAAAGAAAGAAAATTATCTTGATTGCTAAATGCTTAGTTCAAATATTTTTGCTGATTTTTTCCAATAAGGCCTGCTCCTTAGAAAACCAATGACAAAAGCTAATAATTTATGAAAGTAGAGTGATTACAAAATAAATTGAATAAAGAAAAGATTAAAAATCATGACTGCTAAAATTAGGACAATTTTGCTAGTTAAAGACCTTCACTTTGTGGGCAGGGTAATGTTGCCATACATATCAAAAACCCACGTATTTTCCTTTTTTCCTAAGAATGCAGAATATGTAAATAAAAATGTTTATCAGATTTAGAGGAGAAATTTACATTTAAAAAATAATCTTAAAACTTTCCAATAATAGACCATTTTCTCTCTTCACATACTTAGAGTCACCCTTGATTGTAATCTATGTTTATCACCTTGAAGACCCTTTTACCATTTTTTATTTCCTTTACTGTCTTTTCTACTTCATTTAATCTTTTAGCTTATCCTCCACAAACTGTTTTCTAATTCACTTTTCTAATTTTTAACAGAAGTGCAAAAATTCTCTAAGCTCTTTTGCACTGATTGTTTTATTATTTGCATTACTTTTTCTCTCGAACATGAGACTGTAGCCTCTTTTCACTTGTGCAGTTAATTCTAATTAAGATCATATCACACCAAGCATCCTTATTTACCCTTGTCATCTTCAAATTTATTTTTTCTCATTCACTTATTTTATTTTTTAATGTGTATTTATTTATTTTGATAGAGGGAGAGAGACAGAGCCTGAGCAGGGGAGAGGCAGAGAGAGGGAGACAGAGAATCCCAAGCAGGCTCCATGCTATTAGCACAGAGCCCAACATGGGCTCAAACCCATGAACTGTGAGATCATGACGTGAGCTGAAATAATGAAATCAAAAGTCAGACACTTAACTGACTCAACCACCCAGGCACCCCTCATATTCAACACATATATGGGTTTTTTGTGTGTGCTTGTGTATAAACCAGAAACTGTCAAAGATGTAATAACCCATAGATACAATCTACTCCTTCAAGGAGCATACACAATCAAATTTCTTGTATATAAGTGAGGATTTTCCTCCATTCAATGCATCCACATCACACTAAACATTCAGATATTCATTCCTTGTTAATCTGTTTTGTTCTGCTGAACCTCTTCATCTTAAGTTCACTCTCATCCTTAAAGAGTAAGGCTCTTATGATCTTATGATCTTACCTCAAACTCAAAAGTCATTATTCAGTTCTCAGCTCATTTAAATGAGCAATTGGGGAAAAGCCTCATAGTGAGTCTACTTTGTGAAGAAGATGAGGAAAGAAGAAGAAGAAAAGAAGAAGAAGAAGAAGAAGAAGAAGAAGAAGAAGAAGAAGAAGAAGAAGAAGAAGGAGGAGGAGGAGGAGGTGGAGGAGGGGGAAGAGGAGGGGAGAGGGAGGAAGGGGAGGAGGAGGGGAAAGGAGAAGAAGAAGAAGAGGGGAAGGAGAAAGAGAAGAAGGAGGAGGAGAGAAAGAAGAAGAAGGATTAGTAGGAGAAGAAGAAGAAGGAGAAAAGGAACAAGAACAAGAAGGAGAAGAAGAAGGAGAAGGAGAGGAATGGGGAGAGGTAGGGGGAGGGAAAGAGAGAAGGAGAGGGGAAGGGGGAGGGGAAGAGGAAGAAGGAGAAGAAGGAGGAAAAATAGAAGGAAAAAGAGAAGAAAATGAAGTCTGTTCCAAATCCATGAGTTTCTTTTTTTTTTTTTTTAATTTTTTGATGTTTATTTATTTTTGAGAGAGAGAGAGACAGAGCACGAGCTGAGGAGGGGCAGAGAGAGAGAGAAGACACAGAATCTGAAGCAGGCTCCAGGCTCCAAGCTGTCAGCAAAAAAACACAACACAGGTCTCAAAACCAGGAATCTTGAGATCACGATCTGAGCGGAAGTCTGACACTTAACCGACTGACCTACCCAAGCGCTCCCATGAGTTCATGAGTTTCTTTATATACACAAATAAACTATTTGGTGCATATGAGTCAATTGTAAGCTTTTTGTACATTTAAGCCTTACAGTTGTCCCTCTGCTCTGTCTTATTTATAGTTCCTCCCATAACAAAAATATAAACTTTTTAAAGGTATCCATAACCACTTCATAGGCAATTTTAAGGTTTTCCTGAAATTATTTACCTCTGAAAAGTAAACTGACAGTTCTTCAAAATTATTTTTAATTTATAATTAATGGATAATTATATGTGAAAACAATGTTATAAAAATACACTTACGATGCATCAACATTTTTTTTTCACTTTTTGGTTTTTTAGTCTATTAACTCATTTAGCAAATATTATTAAAAGATTTTTATCCATAGATCACTATGCTATGCCTTTGAGATGACAACATACTTCCCACATGAAGTTCACACATAAATACCACAGAAAATTCTGGAACACTATGATGTGCTATAGTGTGATGGTAATGCAGATGATATATGCTAACACGTGATGTCTTTTCACAGGATTATCGCAGTCAATTTCCAATGGTCCCGTGTTCCCTATACAGTTCACAATTCAATGATTACAAAAGAGCCAGAGGCCACTTTTCAAAATTATAAATCAGATCATTTCACTCTCTTATTATTCCCCTCTTTCACCAACCTCTCTTCCAATTTCATGCCCTCAACGGGCTTTCTGTTACTCTTAAGATAAAGCTGATTTTGACCTACACCGCCCTACATAATATTGTTCTGAATTATCTCAAGCCTCTCTCTTTCTTGCTTACTAATGGGAACACACCATCTCCATTTTGTCCCTTAAACTAGGCCTTTACTGTCTCATAACCTTTGGGCATGATTTTGTTTTTTTGTTTTTTGGTTTTTTTTTTTTTTTTTTGTCTTGTTTGTTTCTGAAGATGTCTCTTTCTAGGTTATTGTTAGTTCAACTATTATCTCTTCAGAGAAGCTGCTTCTTGATTATTAAGCACCTCCCAACACTACCAGATACTATCACAGACTCTTTATTTCCTTAAGTGGTACCATGGCAGGGTACCTGGGTGGCTCAGTCGGTTAAATGTCCAACTTCGGCTCAGGTCATGATCTCATGGTTCCTGGGTTTGATCCTCACATCAGGCTCTGTGCTGACAGCTCAGAGCCTGGAGCCTGCTTCAGATTCTGTGTCTCCCTCTCTCTCTGCCCCTCCCCTGCTCACACTCTGTTTCTCACTCTCTCAAAATAAAACAAAAAACATTAAAATTTTTATTAAAAAGTGGTACCATGGCACACGATTATGTTGTATATTATCTATTTAAGGTTTTATTGAGTATTTCCCCACCTACCTCTAATTAATTCTGCTTATTTTTTATGAGTATAAGGGTCATTTCTATAGTGGGTAGTCAAAAAGTATTTGTGATTAACAAATGATTATATAAGTGAATAAAATTTAAGAGAAGAGGTGAACTGAGTGCACTGTATGTGTCCCAGATTAGATGGGAGACGTGAAGTCAAAGGTTTACCACAAAAGGTAGTGTGTGTTGAATCCAAAAAGACCATCAGGAGTTAGTTTAACACAGTCCTGAGAAAGATCTACTAGACCTTTATGCCAAAGACAAAAAATAACATGAGAAATTTTCACGATGAGAGAGAATCCATAGTTCAATTTGGAAAGAGCATAAGTTGCAAATTGTATAGTAATGGGTCTTCAGTTTTCTGAGATAACTCAGGAAAGATCATGAAAGCCCTGTTTGCTAATTACTTTTCAATTGTATTATATTTACAAGGTGTGTCATAGTAAAGGACTTTGAATGAAAAACTTAATTTTAGATAGATCACCCTGATGGCAAATTGAGGATGGTTTCCTAGGTTTCTAGCTGAAGCAACCAGATAGGCAATAAATGACATTCATTAAGACAAGAAATAAAAAGGGGATGTTCTAACATGAGTGAAAAGATATGAGTTCCATTTTAGACATTTGTCTCAAATTCATATAGTTGTATAAGTATAGGTTTCCAAAAGACAGAACAATATATAAGTCTTAAGATGAGTGGGCAATAGAAGTTGGGGGATGGTAGAGCTATTCACAAATAGTCTACCTCTTTTCCTGTTGTTGTAAGGGAAGCCGTGGCAATAAAATGTGAGGAGCATTAATATACGCTACATCTGCAAATATGTTTTAAGAGACAATGTGTAACTCACCACTTCCTTTGAGTGACTATCAAGAGTACTGGTCCCTAGCTTATCTGTTTATTTAACTGTTATTGGGATAAGATGGAGAGATGGGGAGCTAGCTCATTACTACAAAATGCCTAGTCTCTCATTACTAAAGAAATGATCATTTATCCAGTTAGGTATGGTAATTAAAACTATGAAAGCAGAAAATATTTCTGAAAAGTATGTAAGAAGAAAATATTCTAAGAACTGAGCTTTATGTGACACTATCACTTGAAGAACAGATCAATCAATAAATGTCCTCAAATGTCACTGAATAGGAGTGCGGTCTCTTCTCAGTAAAAGAGAGCAGTGTCATACAGAGGCAAAAGGAGAGAGGATTTACTTACAAGGGTGAAAGAGAAAATGGAATTAAATACAAACTATTCAAATAAATTAAAAACTGAAAATTGAGGGGCGCCTGGGTGGCGCAGTCGGTTAAGCGTCGGACTTCAGCCAGGTCACGATCTCGCGGTCCGTGAGTTCGAGCCCCGCGTCAGGCTCTGGGCTGATGGCGCAGAGCCTGGAGCCTGTTTCCGATTCTGTGTCTCCCTCTCTCTCTGCCCCTCCCCCGTTCATGCTCTGTCTCTCTCTGTCCCAAAAATAAATAAACGTTGAAAAAAAATTTTAAAAATAAATAAATAAATAAATAAAATAAAAACTGAAAATTGACCCTTGAGTTAGGAACTAGAATCAACGATGACCTTAACATGAGAAGTTTTATTGGGATTGCTTGAAGGTACAGTCCAGTCAGTTTAGGACTAACCAGGAGGCAACAACTACCTTTAAGAAGCTTTGTTTAAAGGGTAAGATGTTATATTTAGTAACAAGGTAATAAAAAGAGTTTGAACTGATCATCAGAATTCTTTTATTTCACCCTGGAAGTACATCAATAGATAGAAACATTGTATGTAAGAAGATCATATATTCAGGGCCTTAAGCATTGGGAGAAAAAAGTATGTAATTAAAATGAAGACCAGGATAAGAGACTTTGGAACAAACCAGAATTTTAAATAAATTATTCTGCTATAAATTTATATAAATTCCACCAGAAGCCCAGCACATATATAGGAAAAAAAAGTTGCTTATTGAGTGGGACTAAATTGCCTATACATAACATGTATGTGCATGCATCTACATACATATGTATGCATATTTTGATATTAAGAAAAAATGATTTGGTAAATATATTTAATTTCATGAATCAAACTTCTCTACATTTTGAGAATGCATTAATATTTTAATTAATGATGAAGGGAATGTGTGCTCAAGGTTATTCAGTATTTCTCTTAAAGCTGGTTTTGTCCTACAACTTGAATTTGTCCAAAGGTAGGTATGTGCATATTTTCCACAAATAAAGTGAATTATCATCTAGTTACATACCATAGTATAGTTTCCCTTAGACAACTAAAATTTTTACAGCATTGAATATCTTGAATAAACATACCATACATATATATGATCTGTTATCTCAAATCTATTTTTTTTTTTACCACAGACTCCTAATAACATTTATCTATTGTAGGAATGAATACGTTCAAGGAAAAAAAAAAAAGCAAATGGGGAAATAGCGCTGCCTCAATGATTGTTTGAGATGATAAATTGACAGAAATAATTGGATGGATAATTTTCTGAGTCTCAAGAAATATTTTGTTGTCTTGATGTGCATTAGATACCATCCTGAATATCAATGGTGTTTAGAAACTGTTTAAGTTGCTGTTAAGCTTAAAATGTAAATTTATGCAGCAATTAGAGAATTATTTGTGTAGAAATGCAGCAAATTTGAGGTAATATAAAACCGCTACAAGCTTTTAGACAGGGTGAGAACCTTACAGACTCATTATAAGCTGTCAGATGAAGTGTTGTGTTGTTACGGACACTCTCTGTTAATGCTGATGGGATGAGAAGCTATTTATTATCCTTGCGGAGTATATCAAGATCATCCTCTCTTAATCAGATTCCCTTCTGGTTATAATTAAAATTTGGTCTCTCCAAACTGTAAGCCACAATGTACTCTCATATAAATTAGATCATAAATTTAAGCTATAAAAGAAGGCATTTAATTGTTTTTTGTCGCATAACACAGTTACCTAAATAGCATCACATGCCCCAAATGTCAGACCCGTACTGTTTGGATGTGCCAAGAAAGTGATCAAAACGCACACCTTAATATAAAATCTGAATAGTTATGTGCTACAAGATGTTAGAAGTTTTTCTCTAGCATTGACTCTGTACTTACACAAGTAAATCTCCAACGCAGGAAAAATTTTACCCCCACAAATATACTCTTTAAAATAACTTCTTAAAGTATGGTCTGCAGGTCAGTGGAAGACTGCAAACTAACACAGCCCACGATGAGGTCAATATGCTACTTGAGGGCACGCGCTTGAACTTAATTGCACTATAGCACTACTAAATGTCCTTTCTTTCCTGAGGATTCATTTTTTTTTTTTTAAGTCTTGGCCCCTTGGTGGTTGGGGGACAGATAACTTGAGAATGACAAAGGTGCTGCTTACCTTTGTATATTTAGGCAAATATTAGGCAAATGGTTTAATGGAAAATACACACACACACACACACACACACTTAAGATATTCAAGGAATTATGCGGTAATAAATACCAAGTAATTTTTCAGCAGTGTAAAGTCCTAAGTGTATATACACTATTTTTTAAATGACCTTGAAGATCTTAGTAGCATAATTTTATTGATCAAATTCTAGGTTAGTGGACCTATATTATTGGGCCCAATCTCTTTTTTTCTTCTTTTCTTTTTCTATTTTCTTTTTTTCTCTTTTCTCATTTTCTTGTCTTTTCTTTTCTCTAGTCTTTTTGTTTTTCTGAACAACCTAAAAGAAACCATCAAGTTGGCCTCTGACCATTTGACTTCTGATGGATATCCATATTTCACATTTATTAGTAATTTTATTTAACAGTGAAATAAGCTCTCTTTATGTAATGAGTCTAATAAAATGCTTAATATTTCAGCTTTGATTCCACACTGAAACTTGTTTTAAACCCACCTGTTCGGGGCACCTGGGTGGCTCAGCTGGTTAAGCGTCTGACTCTTGGTTTCGGCTCAGGTCATAATCTTACAGTTCGTGGGATCGAGTTCCATGTCAGGCTCTGCTTGGGATTTTCTGCCCACCCCACCCCACTCCCCCCCCCCCAGCCCACCATCCCTCTCCTGCTGGCTTTGTCTTTCTCAAATAGGTAAACATTAAAAAATAAATAAATAAATCCACCTCTTCAAGCAGTTGGTTGTAACTTGGATTGCTTCACATAAGACAGTTTAACTGATATTTATAGATGAACTTGCCAAGACTTAACTAGAGAGAAGCATTCTTTATATATTGATGCCTCTCAAACCTCCCCTATAGCACAGAAGATCATAAGGTTATTGCCTTGCTCAGAAAATGTTCATATTAGAGCACAACAAAATCTAAGACACTCAGATGTGACCACTGGTCCCCTTACCATTATTCAGAATGCATCCTTGTACCAAAGCTTTGGTATTATTGAATGGCCCCATTGACTTTGATTTGGGGGCAGATATACTTAATCACTAGTTTTTCCTTTTTTCAGAAAAATTAATGATTGATTGTCATGAAAAGTTTATCTTGAGGAACTTTGTAATATGAAACTACTAAAACATGTATCTTTCTCATGCAAATATAGAAAAATCTGTCATGTGCACAATCTTAACCTGAAGATTTGTGAAGCAGGATATTTGTCCCCATTCTACCATGAAAATGTTATGAAATAAAGAAAAAAGAGTTGTACCCCAGCAAAATTTATTTCCATTAGACCCTATATACATGTGAAAGAGGTTTTTCTTCTTAATATTTAATATAATGGGATTGGAAGAGCCAAAAGTAATCAAAATACCTGCTGCATTTCCACAAAGACAAACCTTGGCTGTTTTCAACCCTGCCTCGTGCTTCTCCTTGAATATATATCTTTTTCAAGGCATTTTCTTCCAGTACAGACCAGATTCCTCTGTGTTGAACATTTGCCCTGACCTATAATATTTCACCTTGATAGTTTGCGTTTTAAATTCTTAAGAGTAACCCCATCTGCAATAGCATGGCTATCAGATACAGACTCTTCTGTTAAGTTCACATTATGCAAAAAAAAAAAAAAAAAAAAAGTACTTTTTAAAATTCCTGAACCTAGCATTGCAATGGTAAAAGTCAGTTCTGTTGGCATAATGGTGTCTTCACTGCTTCTAATTTCACAGAAATATTTATGCATGCATCTTTCCCTCAAAATCACACTTCCTTGCAGTGTGACGTGTCTTATGTACACCTTCATACCATGTCAACCACCTTTCAATGATTACCAAAGTTGTATCTCTTGGTTGGCAAGCAATTTCTTTCATTAGCTGGAGGAGTTATTGAAACAGTTTTATTAATTGTTTTTTCCTTGTGTTTCAAGTGGAAGATGAAATTGCTCTTGTGATGTATTTTAGCTGCAGGTAGCTTTGATATTCCCCTATTTAATTTTTGCAACGCAATTGGGTTTTACTAGCTTTATTTGGCTTTAGTTTTTAGATGTTATCATCCAAACACCTACATTCCATGACAGGAATAATTGAGTCTACCTTAAATAACCCCCAAATTCTTGTCAGATACAAAAGAGATATGTTTGTTTCTTTTTTTTTTTTTAATTTTTTTTTCAACGTTTATTTATTTTTGGGACAGAGGGAGACAGAGCATGAACAGGGGAGGGGCAGAGAGAGAGGAAGACACAGAATCGGAAACAGGCTCCAGGCTCTGAGCCATCAGCCCAGAGCCTGACGCGGGGCTCAAACTCACGGACCGCGAGATCGTGACCTGGCTGAAGTCGGACGCTTAACCGACTGCGCCACCCAGGCGCCCCTAGACATGTTTGTTTCTAAATGCCAATTTGACATAAAATTAAAGTTTTGATAGTCCCCTACTTCTACTGCATCTTGTTGGCCTGTTGTTTTGAAAATGTAGTTTGATCTTCACAGTCTTTTATCCAAGATGATGCTCTTGCTGGTTCAAATGCCTGCACAGGTTGCAGAGAAGCACAAAAATTGAGTTTCAAAGTCACAACACTAGCTCTCAGGCATTGTTTCCCAAAGCACAGTGCTGAGACATGTTCCCTTTTTCCTAAAGGTGTATTTCTCTCAGTAGATAGATGATGGACAGGAAGATAGATAGATAGATAGATAGATAGATAGATAGATGATATACTTTATTGCTTTTGCATTATATACATTATATCTTACACATTATAAAAAATACATAAGATATATGTATCTTCTTATAAACTATATATATATTTTTTTCTCTCTCTTCTTTCTTTTCCTTTTCAAACTTAGGTGCTCTCTCTTCCAGAAAAAGCTTTACCTCTGTGAACTCTTATGCTCATGTTCTAAGCTCTGATTTTAGCCCATACAACCCCTTTCCTAGGTAAAAGGTAATTTTCTATTTCAGTGAATTCCTTGCTTTACTCTGCCAGTGAACCCTCAGTGGGCCCATCCTGGTCCACTTTGACAGCTCTATATAACTTCAGATCTCAGGAAGCAGGGCTTGGGAAAAGATTTTTACCTCTAATATTTTGCTTATATCCCTTCTGTGACCAGCTCTGCAGAGAAGAGCACTCAGAAATGTGAGGCAAATAAAAAGGATAGTAAGAGATGGTCTGAGGAGTAGGGGTCAGGGAGGCAGATTAAGAAAGACCAAATAATATATTTGGAAGGTAATGATAATATAAGTTTTCCTGGAACATTTGTATACAGATATATTTGGAGAGCATTTCAAATAATAAGATAGACACTAGGGTGGGATGATTCTGAAATATGGTAGAACAAACTGAACATGCTGTTACCATAGCCCATGGTCAAAGGAGAGTCCTAGAGGTTAGAGAGAGCTGATTTGTCCATTGCTTCAATTGTTGTATGTCTACATGAGGGGGCCCTAGAGAGAATACAGTAAGATGACTGTGCCCTTCATGGAAAATGTTGAGAGTTATTATTTTGCAGGGTGAACATAGTGTGTATGTGTGTGTGCACGTATATACTCTGATGGAGTTACCAGAAAAGATATTCTTGTGGGGTTATTTTTAAATTTTTAGTCAAATTTATAAAAACACAAAACCATTTATATAGTCCCTGGCCATATTCTTCATTCCTATCAACACCCATTCTACTCATAGCCTCCCTGACCAGCTCCATGTAGGCAGAGGCAACAGAAACTGAGATCAGATGTGCCTCCCTCAATTTATGGAATTACTCTAAATGAACCAGTTGAGAAAACCATTGATATTTCAAGGGATCCTCAGTTTTTAGCAAATGTAAGATCCCAGAATGAATTGAGAGAAGGAAGAGAGAGCCTTGGTGGTGGTGATGGTTAAGCAAACAATTTTCACCCCATACTCACCCAATGAATGTACAGCTTTGGGGCAATTATAACTTTTGAAAAAAGTGTTGAATAAAATTTATCAGGGTCCAGAAAGTGTTAGAAATTGAGACACACTTACATATGTCTATTCCTAAAACAACCATTGATAGAGGAAATGGGACTACAATTAGACAGATCTCTAAGGTCACGTCAGCTTTACTTGAGATAAATGACTGTGGATGATGGGTAGACACCTGAATAATGTCAGAATTTTAGGAAAAAAGAGTTAGAAATGGATATTAAGCAAGAAAACATCAGCGCATGCTCCTGAGTCAGTACAACTATTCCTATTTTACAAATGAGAAAGCCAGGGTTGGATAGGATGATTGAATTGGCAACAGTCTCACAGTGTCCCATATAGAGTCAGAATGGAAACTAGGTTTGCCAGACCGAAAAACCTCAACTAGTTTCATTGCCACTGAAAACGATGCTTTTAAAGAGAACAATAGAGTATCTGACTAAAAAGATTATATTCAAATCCTGTATGTTGCCTGCATGTTCCATGAAAAATGGAACTTTGTACTTGAAATTCAGAGGAAGGTAAAAACAGCTGACATTTGTTATTTTCTTCATTGGAGAGACAGAGTAATAAAACTGATGGAATGAGAGTCTCAGAAACTACAGGTGATTTAAAACAACTAGAGATGTGTTAATGAAAAACCTAGTACCCATATTCTAGGCAATAAGACAAAATCTATGGAAAATAGTTTGAAATTATGCCAATACTTCTCTGGTACAGACAATCCACCCTGATGTTTTCTAAGTAAGAATACCTTTTAAATAAAGTTTTATTTTTTATTTTTATTTTTTTTTATTTATATACGAAATTTATTGTCAAATTGGTTTCCATACAACACCCAGTGCTCATCCCAAAAGGTGCCCTCCTCAATACCCATCACCCACCCTCTCCTCCCTCCCACCCCCCATCAACCCTCAGTTTGTTCTCAGTTTTTTTTTTTATTTATATATGAAATTTATTGTCAAATTGGTTTCCATACAACACCCAGTGCTCATCCCAAAAGGTGCCCTCCTCAATACCCATCACCCACCCTCTCTTCCCTCCCACCCCCCATCAACCCTTAGTTTGTTCTCAGTTCTCAACAGTCTCTTATGCTTTGGCTCTCTCCCACTCTAACCTCTTTTTTTTTTTTTTCTTCCCCTCCCCCATGGGTTCCTGTTAAGTTTCTCAGGATCCACATAAGAGTGAAACCATATGGTATCTGTCTTTCTCTGTATGGCTTATTTCACTTAGCATCACACTCTCCAGTTCCATCCACGTTGCTACAAAAGGCCATATTTCATTTTTTCTCATTGCCACGTAGTATTCCATTGTGTATATAAACCACAATTTCTTTATCCATTCATCAGTTGATGGCCATTTAGGCTCTTTCCAAATTTGGCTATTGTTGAGAGTGCTGCTATGAACATTGGGGTACAAGTGCTCCTATGCATCAGTACTCCTGTGTCCCTTGGATAAATTCCTAGCAGTGCTATTGCTGGGTCATAGGGTAGGTCTATTTTTAATTTTCTGAGGAACCTCCACACTGCTTTCCAGAGCGGCTGCACCAATTTGCATTCCCACCAACAGTGCAAGAGGGTTCCCGTTTCTCCACATCCTCTCCAGCATCTAGAGTCTCCTGATTTGTTCATTTTGGCCACTCTGACTGGCGTGAGGTGATATCTGAGTGTGGTTTTGATTTGTATTTCCCTGATAAGGAGCCACGCTGAACATCTTTTCATGTGCCTGTTGGCCATCCGGATGTCTTCTTTAGAGAAGTGTCTATTCATGTTTTCTGCCCATTTCTTCACTGGGTTATTTGCTTTTCGGGTGTGGAGTTTGGTGAGCTCTTTATAGATTTTGGATACTAGCCCTTTGTCCGATATGTCATTTGCAAATATCTTTTCCCATTCCGTTGGTTGCCTTTTCGTTTTGTTGGTTGTTTCCTTTGCTGTGCAGAAGCTTTTTATCTTCATAAGGTCCCAGTCATTCACTTTTGCTTTTAATTCCCTTGCCTTTGGGGATGTGTCGAGTAAGAGATTGCTACGGCTGAGGTCAGAGAGGTCTTTTCCTGCTTTCTCCTCTAAGGTTTGGATGGTTTCCTGTCTCACATTCAGGTCCTTGATCCATTTTGAGTTTATTTTTGTGAATGGTGTGAGAAAGTGGTCTAGTTTCAACCTTCTGCATGTTGCTGTCCAGTTCTCCCAGCACCATTTGTTAAAGAGACTGTCTTTTTTCCATTGGATGTTCTTTCCTGCTTTGTCAAAGATGAGTTGGCCATACGTTTGTGGGTCTAGATCTGGGGTTTCTATTCTATTCCATTGGTCTAGGTGTCTGTTTTTGTGCCAATACCATGCTGTCTTGATGATGACAGCTTTGTAGTAGAGGCTAAAGTCTGGGATTGTGATGCCTCCTGCTTTGGTCTTCTTCTTCAAAATTCCTTTGGCTATTCGGGGCCTTTTGTGGTTCCATATGAATTTTAGGATTGCTTGTTCTAGTTTCGAGAAGAATGCTGGTGCCATTTTGATTGGGATTGCATTGAATGTGTAGATAGCTTTGGGTAGTATTGACATTTTGACAATATTTATTCTTCCAATCCATGAGCAGGGAATGTCTTTCCATTTCTTTAAATCTTCTTCAATTACCTTCATAAGCTTTCTATAGTTTTCGGCATACAAATCCTTTACATCTTTGGTTAGATTTATTCCTAGGTATTTGATGCTTCTTGGTGCAATTGTGAATGGGATCAGTTTCTTTATTTGTCTTTCTGTTGCTTCATTGTTAGTGTATAAGAATGCAACTGATTTCTGTACATTGATTTTGTATCCTGCAACTTTGCTGAATTCATGTATCAGTTCTAGCAGACTTTTGGTGGAGTCTATCGGATCTTCCATGTATAATATCATGTCATCTGCAAAAAGCGAAAGCTTGACTTCATCTTTGCCAATTTTGATGCCTTTGATTTCCTTTTGTTGTCTGATTGCTGATGCTAGAACTTCCAGCACTATGTTAAACAACAGCGGTGAGAGTGGGCATCCGTGTCGTGTTCCTGATCTCAGGGAAAAAGCTCTCAGTTTTTCCCCGTTGAGGATGATGTTAGCTGTGGGCTTTTCATAAATGGCTTTTATGATCTTTAAGTATGTTCCTTCTATCCCAACTTTCTCAAGGGTTTTTATTAAGAAAGGGTGCTGGATTTTGTCAAAGGCCTTTTCTGCATCGATTGACAGGATCATATGGTTTTTCTCTTTTTTTTTGTTAATGTGATGTATCACGTTGATTGATTTGCGAATGTTGAACCAGCCCTGCATCCCAGGGATGAATCCCACTTGATCATGGTGAATAATTCTTTTTATATGCCGTTGAATTCGATTTGCTAGTATCTTATTGAGAATTTTGGCCTCCATATTCATCAGGGATATTGGCCTGTAGTTCTCTTTTTTTACTGGGTCTCTGTCTGGTTTAGGAATCAAAGTAATACTGGCTTCATAGAATGAGTCTGGAAGTTTTCCTTCCCTTTCTATTTCTTGGAATAGCTTGAGAAGGATAGGTATTATCTCTGCTTTAAACGTCTGGTAGAACTCCCCTGGGAAACCATCTGGTCCTGGACTCTTATTTGTTGGGAGATTTTTGATAACCGATTCAATTTCTTTGCTGGTTATGGGTCTGTTCAAGCTTTCTATTTCCTCCTGATTGAGTTTTGGAAGAGTGTGGGTGTTCAGGAATTTGTCCATTTCTTCCAGGTTGTCCAGTTTGTTGGCATATAATTTTTCATAGTATTCCCTGATAATTGTTTGTATCTCTGAGGGATTGGTTGTAATCATTCCATTTTCATTCATGATTTTATCTATTTGGGTCATCTCCCGTTTCTTTTTGAGAAGCCTGGCTAGAGGTTTGTCAATTTTGTTTATTTTTTCAAAAAACCAACTCTTGGTTTCGTTGATCTGCTCTACAGTTTTTTTAGATTCTATATTGTTTATTTCTGCTCTGATCTTTATTATTTCTCTTCTTCTGCTGGGTTTAGGCTGCCTTTGCTGTTCTGCTTCTATTTCCTTTAGGTGTGCTGTTAGATTTTGTATTTGGGATTTTTCTTGTTTCTTGAGATAGGCCTGGATTGCAATGTATTTTCCTCTCAGGACTGCCTTCGCTGCGTCCCAAAGCGTTTGGATTGTTGTATTTTCATTTTCGTTTGTTTCCATATATTTTTTAATTTCTTCTCGAATTGCCTGGTTGACCCACTCATTCGTTAGTAGGGTGTTCTTTAACCTCCATGCTTTTGGAGGTTTTCCAGACTTTTTTCTGTGGTTGATTTCAAGCTTCATAGCATTGTGGTCTGAAAGTATGCATGGTATGATTTCAATTCTTGTAAACTTATGAAGGGCTGTTTTGTGACCCAGTATATGATCTATCTTGGAGAATGTTCCATGTGCACTCGAGAAGAAAGTATATTCTGTTGCTTTGGGATGCAGAGTTCTAAATATATCTGTCAAGTCCATCTGATCCAATGTCTCATTCAGGGCCCTTGTTTCTTTATTGACCGTGTGTCTAGATGATCTATCCATTTCTGTAAGTGGGGTGTTAAAGTCCCCTGCAATGACCACATTCTTATCAATAAGGTTGCTTATGTTTATGAGTAATTGTTTTATATATTTGGGCGCTCCGGTATTCGGCGCATAGACATTTATAATTGTTAGCTCTTCCTGATGGATAGACCCTGTCACTATTATATAATGTCCTTCTTCATCTCTTGTTACAGCCTTTAATTTAAAGTCTAGTTTGTCTGATATAAGTATGGCTACTCCAGCTATCTTTTGGCTTCCAGTAGCATGATAAATAGTTCCCCATCCCCTCACTCTCAATCTAAAGGTGTCCTCAGGTCTTAAATGAGTCTCTTGTAGACAGCAAATAGATGGGTCTTGTGTTTTTATCCATTCTGATACCCTATGTCTTTTGGTTGGCACATTTAATCCATTTACATTCAGTGTTATTATAGAAAGATATGGGTTTAGAGTCATTGTGATGTCTGTATGTTTTATGCTTGTAGTGATGTCTCTGGTACTTGGTCTCACAGGGTCCCCCTTAGCATCTCTTGTAGGGCTGGTTTAGTGGTGACAAATTCCTTCAGTTTTTGTTTGTTTGGGAAGACCTTTATCTCTCCTTCTATTCTAAATGACAGACTTGCTGGATAAAGGATTCTCGGCTGCATATTTTTCTGTCTAGCACCCTGAAAATCTCGTGCCAATTCTTTCTGGCCTGCCAAGTTTCAAAAGAGACATCAGTCACGAGTCTTATAGGTCTCCCTTTATATGTGAGGGCACGTTTACCCCTTGCTGCTTTCAGAATTTTCTCTTTATCCTTGTATTTTGCCAGTTTCACTATGATATGTTGTGCAGAAGATCGATTCAAGTTACGTCTGAAGGGAGTTCTCTGTGCCTCTTGGATTTCAATGCCTTTTTCCTTCCCCACTTCAGGGAAGTTCTCAGCTATTATTTCTTCAAGTACCCCTTCAGCACCTTTCCCTCTCTCTTCCTCCTCTGGGATACCAATGATGCATAGATTATTTCTTTTTAGTGTATCACTTAGTTCTCTAATTTTCCCCTCATACTCCTGGATTTTTTTATCTCTCTTTTTCTCAGCTTCCTCTTTTTCCATCACTTTATCTTCTAGTTCACCTATTCTCTCCTCTGCCTCTTCAATCTGAGCCGTGGTGGTTTCCATTTTGTTATGCATTTCGTTTAAAGCGTTTTTCAGCTCCTCGTGACTGTTCCTTAGTCCCTTGATATCTGTAGCAAGAGATTCTCTGCTGTCAGCTATACTCTTTTCAAGCCCAGCGATTAATTTTATGACTATTATTCTAAATTCACTTTCTGTTATATTATTTAAATCCTTTTTGATCAGCTCATTAGCTGTTGTTATTTCCTGGAGATTCTTCTGAGGGGAATTCTTCCGCTTGGTCATTTTGGATAGTCCCTGGCGTGGTGAGGACCTGCAGGGCACTTCCCCTGTGCTGTGGTGTATAACTGGAGTTGGTGGGCGGAGCCGCAGTCAGACCTGATGTCTGCCCCCAGCCCACCGCTGGGGCCACAGTCAGACTGGTGCTTGCCTTCTCTTCCCCTCTCCTAGGGGTGGGATTCACTGTGGGGTGGGGTGGCCTGTCTGGGCTACTTGCACACTGCCAGGCTTGTGATGCTGGGGATCTGGCGTCTTAGCTGGGGTGGGTAGGCAAGGTGCACAGGGGCAGGAGGGGCAGGCTTAGCTTGCTTCTCCTAGGTGATCCACTTCAGGAGGGGCCCTGTGGCAGCAGTAAGGAGTCAGATCCGCTGCCGGAGGTTTGGCTCCGCAGAAGCGCAGAGTTGGGTGTTTGCGCGGAGTGAGCAAGTTCCCTGGCAGGAACTGGTTCTCTTTGGGATTTTGGCTGGGGGATGGGCGGGGGAGATGGCGCTGGCGAGCGCCTTTGTTCCCCACCAAACTGAGCTCTGTCGTCAGGGGGCTCAGCAGCTCTCCTTCCCTTTGTCCTCCAGCCTTCCCGCTTTCTGAGCAGAGCTGTTAACTTATGACCTCCCAGCCGCTAAGTCGCGCTTGCTGTCGGAACACAGTCCATCAGGCCCCTCCACTTTTTGCAAGCCAGACTCGGGGGCTCTGCTTGGCCGGCGAGCCGCCCCTCCGCCCCGTCTCCCTCCCGCCAGTCCGTGGAGTGCGCACCGCCTCACCGCCCTTCCTACCCTCTTCCGTGGGCCTCTCCTCTGCGCTTGGCTCCGGCGACTCCGTTCTGCTAATCCTCTGGTGGTTTTCTGGGTTATTTAGGCAGGTGTAGGTGGAATCTAAGTGATCAGCAGGACGCGCGGTGAGCCCAGCGTCCACCTAAGCCGCCATCTTCTGGGCTACTCCTAAATTAAGTTTTAAAAATGGTCATGGTTCTTGGCTTAGAGAAACATATAGCAGTGCATATAGCAAGAGGTAAAGTTTCTGTAAAACCATTCATTGGATGATTACTTATTCTCTAAACTTGTGCTGTGTGGCTTTTCCCAGAGTACACAGATGAAACCATCCATCTTTTCATTCATACAAAGGGTCTTTACCTTAGCATAACTTTTTAAATTTGTTTTATGAGAAGGAATGCTGTCTTAGTCTATTTGTGCTGCCACAGAAAAATCTTATAGACTGGGTGGCTTTATAAGCAACAAAAATTTATTTCTTACACATCTGGAGGCTGCAAAGTTCAAGGCCCAGGCACCAGCAGATTTCGTGTCTGGTGACAGCCCACTTCCTCATACACTGTCATTTTCCCCTATAACGTCACATAGCTGGAGGGACAGGGGGGCTTTCTTGGGCCCCCTTTTTAAGGGCATTAATCCCATTCGTGATAACTTGGCTTTCATGACCTAATCACCTGCCAAAACCCCCACTTCCTAACATCATCATTATGAGGGTTAGGATTTCAAAATATGAATTTGGGAGGGAGGTACACAAACATTCAGACCATAGTTGATGCCTTCTCTCACTAAGGTAACAAATGGTTGGGATGTAGTTTTGTTTTCAGCATCCCCATGAAGAAAGACATGAGCCAATATCGCCTAGAGGAGAGCTAAGTAACTTCAGCACCAAAGTTCTTGCAGTGTTGCAAGTGGCAGGGAAGAGGTCTAAACAGAATTTCCTCCAGGAGCCATAAATGAAAATTGCAAGGCACTGCACTGGTTTATAGGAATGTGGAAATAATTAGAGTGGACCTTTTCATTTCTGTAGTTGTATAGAGAGCTTGAATGGGTGAAACAATTGAGTGATTATAATGTGGTGTGATATGAATGGTAGAAGAGAATATAGGAGGAACACTCAAGATTCAAAAAGAGATATCTGTGTGAAATGAAATCTGTCTGGAAAGAAATGTTTGCATGGAGTTTTAAAGAAATCAGGACAATGAAAGGAGAATGCGTACTCCAGCCAGTGTTAGAACATGAGCAGGAGCGCAGGGAGTCTCTGGGCAGCGTGGCAGGTAGCTTAGCATTTTGACATTTATTTTTTGTAACACAGATGGAGTTTGGAGGATCTGAGTTTTGGAGAGATTGTCTGGGTCCAAATACCGAAGAACCCCAGTGCCAAGTTAAGGTTCTTTTTATAACTGAAGAACATGATCAGATTTGCATTCTTAAAGACAATTTTAGTAACACTGCTGAGAATGATTTGTGGGGAGATTATGAGCTAAGGCAGGAGAAGTAAGTATGGATTTATGCAGCTTTTTAAGTGAGAGATGATGAAGGTCTGAATTAAATCAGCAAAGAGAGGAAATAAAGAGGAGAGAGTGATTAATTGGATATTAGATATAAGGGAAAAGTCAAAGATATATTCAGTTTCCTGCTTCAGGAACTTGAATAGATAGCAATGCCAGTATACCAATAATGAAAACATAGGAGGAAGACCCAGATAAAGCGGGGAGGGGGGAAATTATGAGTTTGGTTTGGCATGTGCTGAATTTGAACAATAAATTCATGTTTATGAAAGAGACTCAGTAAGCAGTTGAAAGTATAGACATGGAATTTCAAAGAGAAGTACATTTGGTGGAATTTGAGAATTTTCAAAGAGTTGTAATTCAAAAAGGAACAACTATTAAGAGTCAAGTAGATAAGGGGTGCCTGTGTGGCTCAGTCAGTTGAGCATCTGACTTTGGCTCAGGTCATGATCTCACATTTGTGGGTTCAAGCCCCACGTTGGGCCCTGTGCTGACAGCTCAGAGCCTGGGGGCTGCTTCTGATTCTGTGTCTCTCTCTCTCTCTGCCCCTCCTCTGCTCATGCTCTGTGCTCATAAAATAAAATAAAATAAAATAAAATAAAATAAAATAAAATAAAAGGTTAAAAATTTTTTTAAATAAAAATTTTAAGAGAGTCAGATAGATGAAGTATCTGGAGAGTCAAGATTATACAAAGTAGAAGGAAATGAATTGGGGGAGACTATTCTAAGACAGGATCAAAGACAGAAAACACACAAATATGGAAATTGATTTCATTCAGGCCACTGCAATAGAAGAGAATTCCAGATCTGAAGATTTGCCCTGATATCTATGTTTAAGGTACATGTAATCGTAAAGGAGATTAGGGAATGGTAGAATTATAATCGCATTATCTCCAAGATCAAAGTAAATAGAAATTTTAGGAAAGAGTAGGTGCTCATTAGTTAGATCAACTTAATGAAGACAGTAAAATCCTTTCTCATGTTAGAGAATCAATAGTGGGGCTGGAATGAGTAATTTGAGAAGAACAGTGAGTACACAAGTTAGATCGCATGTGATGTGTAATACTAGTGTTAAGTGAAAGTTAAGGCATGTGCTTTCTTATAAACATATGCAGTAAATAGTTGGTAGGGGATACCGTAGTTAAATGTACCAGAATCAAGGAAAGATGTTGCCATGTTTTGTAAGCAGAAGGTAAATATATAGTAGATGGAATAGAAGAGATAAAAAAAAAAAATACTATTACAAAATTTAAATTTTGCAATTATGTAATCAAAAATTTTATATGGATTAGCAAGATATATATACATAGATATATGAAATTATTTATAGATATGTTAAGATGTCAAAGGTATGATTAAGACAATGGAAAGATTTGGGGAAACAATCAGATTTCTGAGATATACATCTAAAACAATAATAACCTTTTTTAAGGAGATTAATTGATGCATTTTCCTTATGGATCACAAATTAGGTTAGGATTTTTGTAAGTGAAACCAACATGGAAAGTTAATCTAAGTGATAAAGCATAAAAAGGCTGATCTCTCTGTTAGTTAGGGAGGACATTTAATAGCTTAAAGAAAGTGTTAACAATGGACACACTTGTGCCTCAATCATACAGGTCCTGCTCCCATTTAAAGTAGTAACATTTAATTGTCACCACATCACAGCATGTGAAACACAAAAGTGCTCAGAAAAGAAAAAGCCCACAGGTAACAGGGCCATGTAAACAGGCAGTGAAAGATCCCCAGGGTTATAAATGATTAGTGGGAAAATTTGGCAAACATACTCAAATTGTGAATGTCCCCAGAAGACTCAGTTTTCAAAGTAAACTTGGAAGAATTGTACGTCTACAGACACTCTTTCATAAGCAGAAAGCTATGACAGAAAAGAGCAATATCTCAGCCCAGACACGGATATTTTTATTAGCACCAAATTATTCGATTTACACAGAAATATAAATACACACCACAGATATTATATAAAGCTCTCAAGTTTCAATTCCCTTCCCACTTAATGATTGTGAAATTCTAGCCAAAAATAGTTATTATAATCACAGCCTGATTTCATGTGGATTCTTTTAAATTATGTGTCCAAATTCTACTATCCATCATGCTCTGTGTCTTACTTTCCTTTGTTTGCTTGTTTGCTTTGCTCTGTTTTGCTACATGCTTGTCTGAGCCAGGCTCTCATCTGATTGCATCAGACATCTTAATAATATTGATAGAAAATCAAAGAATCTTGAAGAAAATGTTATAAAAATTATTTTTTTCATCTTTGATGTAAAATGTGCTTATGTCCACTTACTCATTGCTGTGAGAACTACAAATAGATTTTAAAGCTCTCAGAAAGGAATTTGGTGATAAAAACATAAAACCTTTAAGAAAGTCATCCTTTTGACAAAGGATTCTGAAGCCATGCATTTATCTTAAAGAAATAATTCAAATTATGTAAGAAAAAAAAAAGATTGTGTTCAAAGATATTTCTGAAGAGATACAAATTAAAAAATAAGCCTGGGGAGTCTGGGTGGCTCAGTTGGTTGAACATCTGACTACTGACTTTTGGTTTCGGCTCAGGTCATGATCTCATGGTTCGGTTCATGGGATTGAGCCCCATGTCGGGCTTTGTGTTGTCAGCTTGCTTGGGATTCTCTCTCTTCTTCTCTCTCTCTGCCCCTCCCCGACTCTGCTCTTTCTCCCTCAAAATAAATAAACACTAATAATAATAATAATAATAATAATAATAATAAGCCTAATTTGTAACCATAGGGAAAGGAAGTCTATGTACTTGATTGAATGTACAGACATTCAAATAATGTGTACTATGAGTTGGATAGCAAGATAAACTGTTAGTGTTAACTGACAAAAGGAGGAAATACTATTATACACACACATGCCCACAAACATATTAAAAATAACAAAGTGGGGCACCTGGGTGGCTTAGTCAGTTAAGTGTCTGACTCTTGATTTTGGCTCAGGTTGTAATCTCATGGTTCCTGAGTTTGAGCCCTATGTCAGGTTCCATGCTGACAGGATGCAGCCTGCTTGGAATTCCCTCTCTTCCTCTCTCCTCTCTTTCCCTGCTCATGCTCTCTCTCTCTGTCAAAATAAATAAAACTTAAAAAAAATAAAAAAGTGACAAAAGAAGTATAAGAAAATGTAAACTATAGATGTCTTTTTTGTAAGATTAGTATTCTGCCATTTTTCCTACATTTATGAATTATACACATTTTCAATGATATACACATATTATTACATAAACAGAGTACTAAATAACAATGGTAATAAAAAAGGGTCTCCCTCATTGAGCCCAGATGAGGGCATATGGGAAAAACCTGAGAATTGCTGTTACTGACAAGCAATTGTTGGTCTTAGCATGTGCTCAACATGGTCCTTGAGATACCTATCATTAGAATCATACTCTTGGGCTTCTGGGCTCCAAAAAATCATTGATAAAATGCAAATATATTATGTTGGTCCATTAGCACAGAAGCCATTATTTTCTGTGAAGTTATCAGGGCTGGTATCAGTGTCTAATTTGACTAATCTACATAGAGGAAGGCCCAGGAGAAACAAGAGTCTAGGGAAACGTGTCCTATAATGGATACGGGAGAAAAGAAATTTCTGACGCATGAGACTTGATTTAGGAAATCCACTTAAGAAACAATGTATCACATAAAGTCCTAGACACTATTGGTTGTTAGATGCACTATTACTTAATGTACCACTACAAAATTTAAAATTCTGCCAATTAAACCATGACACAATGTTACCCTACAACTTGAAATTTGTATACAGTTTACTCATTTTAAAACTATAGTGGACTTCCTTACACATCAATTTTAATATGTATCACCCTTGTGCATGTATAAAAAGGAAAATGGAAAGCAAAAGAAATTGGCTGGGATGTTTCTAACACTACTTTCTGAGTTCAACTCTTTTGAATAACTTTGCAACCCAGAGCCATTTATGTCTGTGTTTTTCACACAATATCATTAAATGAATTGGCAATGGAATTTTCTTCCAAGCTCTCCAAGTTTTGATGCTGTCACTTTCTTAATCATACCAGAAGGTGTCAATGTGAGACATAGTGTACTTCTTGAAGTGGCTCTAAAAAGGTTTGTGGACTGAAACTCTGAGTGTCACTGTCTAA
This sequence comes from Herpailurus yagouaroundi, assembly GCF_014898765.1. Lineage (NCBI taxonomy): Eukaryota > Metazoa > Chordata > Mammalia > Carnivora > Felidae > Herpailurus > Herpailurus yagouaroundi. The sequence goes on from NW_024412517.1 coordinate 58,776, forward strand.
TCAGGAACCAAGTTCACACATATGATAACAACTAAACCATAGCTGTTGGCTAGCCAGGAGTGATTAGAAGTCCCCACACATGATAAAATAGATCCTAATTTCACAGAAATGAAATTGGTCTTAAAAATGCATTTCTGAATCTATGACTAATATAGCAAGGTATATTGTTGTAGGCTAGTAAAGAATATGTGGGTACTGGTAAGTGGGAGTAGGGGCAGGGGCCAGTTCTTCAGTGGGGGCAGGTTTGTAAAGGAAGACTGACATGGCCACTAGTGGTCTTAAATACTCATCTTTCCCGAGTAGGCATAGCTGGGAATGCTATTTCCATTTTACAGTAGTGGAGCACACTTAGTGTTTCAAATATAGTAAATAATAGGCAGAACTAGAATCTAAGTCTCCTGATTTCTGGGATAATCTGTGTTACTCTGTCATATACATAACCACTAAAAGAAACATAAAACTAATTCACATATACATGTATGTTAATAAGATACATACTCAATAAAAGGAATTTCTTATTGGATATACATTCACAATAAAAAGTAAAAGGATAACAGAACAACAATATCTAACACAAGGGATATACAATTAATTAAACTTGATATTAATGTTTAAATATTTCATTAAAATATGTAAAACAGATGCTAACCATATCTCTTTTGGTTACCCTGAAGACACAGTTATTCAAAATGCAAAGCTGATGCATATATTTACCTACCTGAAAGATGTATTTTATCAGGACACTGCATAACTTCTCTCTTCTTTTCTTCTTTCTTTCATCAGTTCCCTTTTTAATTTGATTCTTCTAGGTGTATTTCTTTCCTCTTATTTTTACTTCTCACTCTCCTCTGTTTCTGGCTTGGTTGAGGCTCTTTTTTCAGTCATTATGCCCACACTTATGTTCTACTAATTAAGCTCAAGGCTGAAAACCTGGCTGACTCTTAAATTAGAGGCTAAGTTTGCTTTTGAGTTTTCTCTAGATGTTGTGTCTTCTGTGATCTTGATGTAATGATTTTCTGTTTGCATTTTAATCACTTGCCTGAATTTGGATTTTAACACATATACTTTTATCTCTACACAATCATTACTTTGTTTTCACTATCACTTACTACTCTTTGAATTTTCTCTTGCAATGTAATAAAATTAATGAAAATGCCTTACAAATACATTATACAATCAATCGTCTTACAGGTGTAAGTCTTATAGTATTCACCTTTTAATTTCAAGAAATGCAATATCATAAGGAAGCAGAAAGAGTATTAAATTGCTTTGTGGCTAACAAGAGAAACATAATAAGAACAGACTAAAACTTTAAAAATCGAACAGTGATGTTCTTTTCTTTGTTAACTCCATTGATCTACCCATTATGCTGCTCTTCTTCCAAGAAGTTGGGAGAAAAAGAACATTTGTGTAGCTATTTGGAAGATTAATAAAGCATAGCTTGTTATTCATAATCAGGGTCCTTGTTGGCTTCCAGATCTATTTCGATAGCTTGTGCAATTCAGCAACCATGAGTGATGCCAGCAGAATATTGAACAAAGAAGGTCATATTCAGAATACGCTATATTTTCCTACTTCCTGACAACATAAATTGGATTATCCTGAGCAATTAAATATTTGCACAAAAGGAAGACAAGAATTCCTTTGACAGGAAAGTTAAAGATTATGATAGCTTAAACCTGCAAAGGTGACATGTGTTATTTTTCTCTTGGCTGTAATTTGTTCGGGTGCTTTAATCAGGCAAGGGCATCTAAAATACATTGTAAATTGAAGGACTAGCAAAATGTACAAAAAACAGGATTGTGAACCCCCATGAAGATGAAAAGCAAAAATACATACCACTAGCATATAGAAAAAAAAATGTAGTAAGAAGATGCAAATCATATATATTTTTCTTTCTTGAAATCCAAATTGTATGATTTCAACATGTTTTCTAATAAGACTTGAAATAAATGTAATTAATAAAATATAAATGAAGAATCTGGTTTTAGAGACAGATATGCTTATTAAAATGACCATTCTGAATCAATTTTCTGAAAATTTTATCATTTTTGTTCTCATGAATATACAAATTCTATAGATTTTAATGAAAAAACACACTCCATAAGACCCTACTAGAACACTGCCTTCATAGCTCATATACAAAAGTAAAATGTGGTTTGCTAAGAAATGCAGTAGTCAAGGTAATTAGATTTTTTTTTAACTCCAGGATACATTTCATCTTGAAATCTTCTCTCTGAATTAGTATTTGAGCCTCTGCTGAATATAAATTATCCTGCTAGTCCTTTTTACAGTATATCAATTTATTTTCAACACAGACGATTCTATCTGAACCCAGACCTGCAAAGACTGGTGATGATTTCAAAGATGCTCTCCAGAAAGGCTTTGTTAAAAACTGGTATCTCTTCTTTAGAACACTTCAACTTCCCTAGTGATGAAAAATAACAATACAAAAAACAATTTGAGTGTTTCCTGGGTTTACTTATCTAATCAGTTAAAAATTTAAATATTATTTGTGAATACAGGCTCTCCAGTTTCTTTTTTTGTACACATCTTAATTTCATCACCTTATCAATCTTGCTTAGCTCTTTTACCTCTCTTAGAATAACCTGTTAAGACATCAAGAGAGGCAAACATAAAGAATTCCACATTAAATACTAATTTAATAGGGGTGCCTAGCTCACTCAGTAGAGCATGCTACTCTTGATCTCAGGGTCTAAGAGTCAAGCCCCACATTGGGCATAGAACTTACTTAATAATAGCAAGAAAAAAATTAAAAAGCACAGCTCAATGTAAGCTCTCATTATTGACCTATATTTTGCATGAAGTACACCAAACTATTTGTCACTGCAATAATTATTATTTGATATCATTTTAAAATGTGTTTTAAAGAATTCAGTTATGCTATCACAAGATAAAAAATGGTCATTTGGAATGATACATTAATTTATTAAGAGGCATTCAAGTTTTCTGTCCCCTGGCTTCTGAAGAAGATCATTCTAACTCCTTTCAGGGTTCCACACCAGTGAAAAATATGGTGACGCTCACCTACTAAGTAAGCTAAGCACTAAATTGACTAGAGTCTCCCCCCATGATGCAGTTGCTCATGGATAAGGAGTATTTTCCTGGTGATCCATGATACTGCCCTATCTCTGCTCGTCCATGTTCTGTCTGGTTCCAGCAGAAACACTGAAAAAAAAAATACAGAAAGTTAGCGACATATCCAGCCCTAAGGGGAAAGCTGGGGATGGGCTGCAAGAATTTGGATAGCTTAATCCAACAAACTGACTGGTACAATTTTGACTCCACCATTAACAAGCTGCGTGACCTTAGGCAAGCTATACATCCTCTTTAAGCTTTAGTTTCCTTGCCTGCCAGATAGAGGAAATAGTAATAGCCACCTCATATGTCATTGTTCTTAGGAGCAAATGAGATAATGCATCTTCTACAGAGGAAGCACTCAATAAGTGTCAGTGTTTAACGTTAAATGTTATTCCCCCACCCCCCACCCCACAATGAGTCTTAGAACATTGAAATAATATTCTTTCATATTACATGTCCTTTGTATACATGTTGCATTTATTGGAATATACTCTGATACAGTTAACTTTTTGAGTCAATAGGGTAGGTAACATTCCTTTGTTGCTCTTAAAGGAGGTATGTCTTCGCGCCAACAATAAGAAGAAACTAAGGGGAAAATAAGGAAAGGAAACCTCTACCCACTTCTGGATTCCCCCACTCAGATCTGGTCTTTGAAGACTCCCTAGTATGCTTCTAGGCAGACACATCCTCTGCCACATGGAGGCAATCAGGGAACCAGGGAGGAAGCTGAAAATGGACAAATTAATTTTAAACCAGATTATTTACGTTTCTATTGTTCTCTGTATTATTTTTTCCATTGCTCCCTAATCTTAATAAAATAATATATAATTATTCTAAACAGAGCTAGGCTATGCCATGAATAACCAAGTAAACCAATGAGAGATCCCAAATGTGGAGGAGAAACATTGAAGTTAAGAGTAAAGCAAAATCCAGCCACCCCTCCTAAAAGAAGTCACTTTGTCCATTGCCAATCTTAAGAGTCTGGGATTTGATTTTATAAAAGTTTTCAATACATTTGTAGTAAACTATGTAAAGCCTAAGAGATGCCCACAGGCTGTACTCTGATCTAACTGGTGGTCAGAAGGAAACCCTAGCTTTAGGTTCTAATGATCCCCTGAAGTGTGGAAAAATTCTAGTTCATCAACTCTATCAAGGCTCTGAGGAGTGTCTTCTAACATCCTGATAAGGGCATTCTCTCATCAGTCGCACTGGAGACACAAACAATACCTGATGAGCAAGAGAAGACCCCACTGCAGTAGAAATATCCCAAAGCATTTTTGAACATTGTATTATGTCTAACCCACACGTTAAAGGATTTTTACTAACACATTGAAAGAAAATTTGTATAAAGCATAGAAAACACAAAAATATGGAATCTAAGATTTTAACTTCATGTTACATTTTAAATGTATCAGATTTAGCAATTGAACTGTGGCTCTCCCAATTTGTAAACAACACATCTCTTTCTTTATCAGAAGAGGTATCACATGAGAACGGAGGAAATATTTTCTCAAATACTTGAATCACAGCTTTCATTTAAAGATGCCATCAAAGGGGCGCCTGGGTGGCGCAGTCGGTTAAGCGTCCGACTTCAGCCAGGTCACGATCTCGCGGTCCGGGAGTTCGAGCCCCGCGTCAGGCTCTGGGCTGATGGCTCAGAGCCTGGAGCCTGTTTCCGATTCTGTGTCTCCCTCTCTCTCTCTGCCCCTCCCCCGTTCATGCTCTGTCTCCCTCTGTCCCAAAAATAAATAAACGTTGAAAAAAAAAATTAAAAAAAAAAATAAATAAAGATGCCATCAAAGATATTTCCATTTCACCCTCTTTCTTAAAACACACTTAAATGGATATAAGAATTGAATAACATAACAAAATTCCATCTTCAGTGAAGCAGAAGCAGAAGCAGAGCCCCAAACAAGAATGTCAATAAACAAATCATGGAAACCTGTGTTCTAAGAGCTGAGTATACATTCTATGTGCCAAAACATGGCATAAATGTGTATAAAATCAGTATAGTCTTAAAAGTCCTATCCAGTCATCCTTCAACTAGGACAGAAAACAGAACAAAACTAGGAAGAGGAGGATGATCAATGGGAGAAAGAGAAAATGTTCTTGATAAAAGCTAAATTCAGTATAACGAAAAGATAGAGCAAGAAAAGCTAAAGAAATAAATCTTGCTGACATGAAATTTCTGGCTAAAGTCGACCACCAGGCTGAGGGTTGAAGAACTGAGGAATTGTGACTTTGCAAAACTCCATAATACGGAGTTATTAGCCATGGAGACTTCATGAACATCCAAACCAATAGAGGACTTATCCCCGGGGCGGGGAAATGTATATAAAAGATCTTCTGGCCCCACTCAGATTTGTAGCCAAGTATAACCTTTGAAATAAACTGGTGAGGGTGCCTGGGTGGCTCAGTTGATTAAGCATCAGACTTCAGCTCAGGTCATGATCTCAAGGTTCGTGGGTTCGAGCTCTGTTGTCAGTGCAGAGCCTGCTTCAGACCCTCTTTATTCCTCTCTCTCTCTCTGCCCCTCCTCTACCCATGCTCTATCTCTCTTTCTCTCTCTCTCAAAATAAATAAATAAACATAAAAAATATATAGGAAATGAACTTCTGGCCTATCTACCCTTCCCCTAACACACACACACACACACACAAACACACACACACACACACACACACACACACACACACACACACTTCTTGAGCAAATAGCCAACCCCACTCAAATATAAGACATAACCTGAAAGAAAAGAACATAAGAAAATTTCTAAATGAAAGGAATAAACTTAAGCAAAATAAGTTTAACAACAAATATAACAAGAGAAATTGCTCAAGGACACTATAAAAATGATCAAGCATTGTCACAAAAAATAAAGACAACATTTCTATGAAGAGAGAGAGCTCAAAAGAGAGGAACAATGGCTGTAAAACAAAAGGAGGGAATTAAAAATGAGCCGGCAGAGCTCAGCATGAAGTTGGAGAAAATAATAAAAAATATTAGAGAGATGAAAGTCATTAGAGTATTATGTATAAAATAAACAGTATAAAAATATGGGAAATGATGGCAAGATTGGAGAAATCACACAAATGAGATGCAAAAGGGCAAAGATATAAAAATGATTATAGAGAAGATCTTATAGTAAGTTAGAAAAACGAAGAGCAAACATCAGCAAAATTCAGGATCCTGAGAAGAAAAACAGAACACAAATGAAATTTAAAGAGAAATGTTCAAAGACATAATAAATTCTGGATCCTGCAGCTGCTAACTCTCCATGTGAATGTGCGATCCAAAGGTTTTTTTTTTTTTTTAACTAAAGACATATTTTAATGACCAAGTAGTAAAAAAAAAAAAAAAACCAAAAAATAACAAATAACAAAAACAAGATACTTAGGGGATCAAGATAAGACATAGCAAACATTAAAATCTCCTGCACTAAAATATAACCGTTATACAAATATACTTAAAAATTGCAACAAAGACACACACCAGTAACTCACAAAAAATAAATAAATGTTAGTTCCAAGTGCAGTCTATGTAACAACCAGAAACTGCTTGGCAGGCTAACAGGTATTTGCACACTCATATTCATAGCAGTGTTATTTTCAATAGCCAAAAGCTGGAAGCAGCCAAAATAGCCATTGACCAATTAATGGATTAAAAACTATGTAAATACAATGGGTAATTTTTCAGCCTTAAAAAGAAAATTTTGACACATGCCACAACACAGATGAAACTTGAAAACTATGCTAAGTGAATAAGCCAGTCACAAAAGGGCAAATACTATATGATTCTACTAATATGAACCTAGAATGGCCAAATTCATAGAAACAGAAGGTAGAATGAAGGTTGCCAGGGGTTGGTGTAAGGGGAAGTGGGAGTCCTTGTTTAATGGATACAGAGTTTCAGTTTTGCAAGATAAAAGCTCGAGCGATTGTTGCACAATATGAATGTATTTAATGCTACTGAGCTGTACACTTAAACGTGATCAAAATGGCAAATTTTGTGTTATGTGCATTGACACTTGATAAAAGTGGCATTAAGTCATGAAAAAACATAGATGAATGTTAAATGCATATTGCTCAGTGAAAGAAGCCAGCTACATACTCTATTTTCATTATATGAACTCTGGGGAAAGAAAACCTATGGAGATGATAAAATATCAGTGGTTGCCAGGAGACTGAGTGAAGGGGAGAGAGGTTGAATAGGTGAAGTACAGCAGATACCTTATTTTATTTTATTTTATTTTATTTTATTTTATTTTATTTTATTTTACTTTTTATCTTATTTTATTATTTTAGTTTATTTTAAGATTATTTATGTATTTTGAGAGGGAGAGAGCAGGGGAGGAGCAAAGAGAGAGGGAGAGAGAGAATCCCAAGCAGGCTCCCCACTGTCGGCACAGAGCCTAATGCAAGGCTCAGTCTCAAGAACCATGAGATCATGAACTGAGCCAAAAAGCATGAGTCAAATGCTGAAACCATTGTGTACGATACCAGACGTGCCACAGAAAGTTCTTCCCATGGGGAAGTTTTCCTTTCACTTGTGTTTTTCAGAACTTCTCCTGAGTGGGGCTGCAATGGAGGAGTCATCCACTTTTAATTCAAGCCAGAATATCATGCAGATGCATCTGTAAGTCAGGCCTAAGTTTTTTTCTTCTTCTGTTAATTACTCATAGGTAACTCCCCATTTGATCAAAACCATGAGTTAAGGAAGAACCCACAACAGTGGGAGCAGTTATGATGGAAGTCTAAGCTACCTACCAGTGCTATTTACTCATTCCTTCCGATCCTGCTCAGTCCCAGTCTTTTACGTACCATTTCCATTTTACAGGAGAATGCTGCTGTGCACATCCAATTTTATGGTTGGCTAGACTAGATAATACTCAGTTTATAGTGGGCAATTGGGGGTGCATAGTCACTTTGTGTTCCAGTAGCAAAACAAGAGCTGATTTTCCATGAACAAAATGTGTTGTGAGAATAGGATACAGCCTTCCTAAAAATCACTAGGAGTCTGGCTCTTAGGCTAATGTAGAAGCTTGCTATTTAGCATCTACCACAGACATTTGGGACTTCTGACTCATAATGCCTAAGTGTCTGAGTAGCTTGTATGGCACCCTGTGTCTCATGCAGGCCCATTTCTTGCTCCAAGACATATAAAAACTAGCAGCCTTTGGAATGCACAGAAAATAGGGTAGAGTCATACAACAAATGATATATGTATCACATCTAAAATCCACAGATGCCCATCAGCTATGGTATCTCTTTTTTTTTTTGTGGTGGATGATTGAAAGGACACGAAATTATCTTTCACTTTGGAAGGACATCTCAATATGCCACAGACTATTGGACATTTAGAAACTTCACAATTGTGGCACGGCCCTAGATTTTCATTGAGATTATATTTCAACCTCTTGCACACATGTCTTAGTAAAGTATGTAGGATGTTTGTACTTTCCTGCTCATCAGCTCCAGTTGGCATAATACCATAAATGTAATGAACCACTGTGATGTTCTATTAGATATCAAGATGATCAAGATAGCACTTAACCATAGTAAGAAAAAAGCCAGAGAACTGACATAGCCTTGAAGCAAGTCAATAAAAGAAGACATGTCTCTATCATATGAAAGCTAAATGCTTCTGTTTTCCTTTTATGATAGATGAGAGGGAAAGACAAAGGATTTAGGATGAATACATCAGGTGTCAGAACTGATGTTGATTGGCTCCAGTAAAGACATCACATCTGTAACCACAAACACTGGCATTACCACCTGATTAAGTCATTTTAAGATACAGTCATTCTCTTTGACTCATGGTTTATGCACAGACCAAAGTGGCAAGATTAATGGATATGAGATTGGAAACACCAGTCGTGTACAATCTCATCAATCCCTCCTGGGATGTGGTATTTATTTTTTCAGGAGCAGAGACAGTTCCAGGAGCATCCACTTAGCAATTCATATTATAATACTCACTCACTCCATACATAAAAGAAATGATATGAATATTTTGCTAGAAAGGAAGTACATCTTTTCCCACACAAAAAAAACTCTGGACCTAGAGAACAATCAGAGACTGAAAGAACAGTCCTACTGGAGGCACAGTAAGGATAAACCAGAAACGGAAAAAAAAGATGTGGGAATGAGGACAAATGCAATAGAAATGAAAGTGAAACTTCTCTGAGTACACTTTTTTTATGCCTTTCAAAATTTTAAGCCATGTATATATTCTACACTTTAAAAAGTAAATAGAAAGAGAAAAAAATAGAAAATTGAATTCAGAGAGAAAGAAATTAAACTAATTCTACACCAAAGTAAGACTATAAGAACAGAAAAAAAAAACTTTAAATCAAGTAACTTATGAACAAATACTCTGAAGCATTCTAAAGATAAATGGAAATGCCAAAAAAGAAACATCTTGAACTTAGTAGTTTTGGGGGAGTGGGGGTGGTATTTGTGTAACAACTCTAAAATTATTATATTGGTAAAGTAGGATAAATTATATATATATTTTTAAAAACTTTTTTAACGTTTATTTATTTTTGAGACAGAGAGAGACAGAGCATGAACTGGGGAGGGTCAGAGAGAGAGGGAGACACAGAATCTGAAACAGGCTCCAGGCTCTGAACCATCAGCACAGAGCCCGACGCGGGGCTTGAACTCACAGACCGCTAGATCATGACCTGAGCCGAAGTCGGACACTTAACCGACTGAGCCACCCAGGTGCCCCTATATATTGTTTTAAAAGCACCTTTCTCCTTAGAAAAGAGACACAAATACACAAATGTGGAATGGCTTAGGTGATAAAGAAACCTATATAGTTGAATTTGAATTAGAGGTATCAGTGTAGGATGATGATTAATAAAAATAACAATAATGATAAAAATAACAATAATTTTCTAGCTCTATTTGCTAACAGGGCACAGAACCAATGTTACCTGAACAGCAATGATCATATGTAGGATTCAGAACTAGGTTTCTAAATACAATTCGCCTCCCAAAATTTTACTAAGGATTCACAAATAGACCTGGTAGTATTACACATTTCAGCATTAATATTGGATGATAACATTAAATTCATTGGGATAATTCAATTTTCTAATTTTAAATAACATGTTGGATATTGTCCACTGGTGATTAGAATTCATTGTTATTTATCTTTATTCTCTCTTTGTATTGCAAGGACTGGAAACTTGGGATATATATTTCTAAATTCCCATGGTGCAAGAATTCTGAAGATAATTGACTTTTTTTTCCAGGGAGGTTGACTGTAATGAGTTTTGAATGGAGGAGAGGGCATTTCTTGTCTTGTAGCAGTTGAAGCATAGGCTTTAGCAGAGGTAAACTTTCAGTGGACAGCTGAGCTCTGCATTCTGTGACTCCATTAGATTTGGGACTATGGGGTAGCTGTGATGTTGGGTACCACTAACAAATTTCTGTTGCAGTTCAGGTATGACATGAAAACCTACTTGTGACAACCCCCCTTCCTGCCAACTTCTTTATGCCAAACCTCCCAATGTATTTAGGTAGGTACCACTTCCATTTATTAAATACCTTTCCAATTGAAAAATCTAGAGGAGTTTATGTATTCTTACACAGAAATCTAACTGATATAAAGAATTTGCAATTATTTTTATTATTCTTTAGAGAATACCTTAAGACATTCAGAAGCTATTCATGTAATTGTAATTGTAATTATCTGAAATTTTTTCTGACCTAATCTTGCAAGTTCATAATAATAAGTGTATTTCCTCTAAAGAAAGAATCATTGTTTATATTCATACAAACATCAGTTATCATAATCGAAAGTACCCACTCAAATGTTTCAAAGATCATGCTCATATTAGAAGGTAGTTTTGGGGCACCTGGGTGGCTCAGTCTGTTAAGTGTCTGAGTCTTGATTTCGGCTCAGGTCACGATCTCAGTTTGTGAGCTAGAGCCTCGTGTCTGGCTCCACAGATGGTGTAGAGCCTTCCTGGGATTCTCTCTCTCTATGCCCCTCCCCTGATTTTGCTCTGTCTCTCTCAAAGTAAATAAATGAAACTTAAAAAAAAAAAAAAAAGACGGTAGTTTTAAAAACTATTCCATGGTCTGGGTACATCAAATTCTAGATAATTCCTTTTGTAAACAACAAACACCACGTCATGTGGTGTCTCCGTTCTCCTCCAGCTGCTGCTCCTCACAGAACCTTGTCCTATGGTGCTATTACTGCAATTTGTACCACTGCAACCACCACATGAATACCTTCTCTAATATTTCTGAATGTTGGCAGTATCTTGAATGTATCATCTTCTTTTAAATCCGTACTCACATGTGTCTTACACACATTCATTCTACTGATCTTTGAGGAATGAGGGCTTCCCCATCTTTGCAATCTTGGCATACAAGGCAATGTACAAAGTAAGACTTTTATAAATGCGCCTGATTCATCGAGTCATTATGTGCTGTTTCCTCCACCTGGAAATCTATCCTTCCCTTCTTCCATTGACTAACTTATTTGTCCTCTGCAATTCAGCCTAGATAGCAGGCCCTTCGGGTTCCTCCTCAGCCTCCTGCCAGCCATGGTATTACCTGTTCCCATAGTTCCTGCCCTTGCTTCTATGAAACCACTTCACACACTTCTCTGTTTTCCTGCAGCAGCCCTGATGTCCTTAAGGTCAAAGGAGGAGTCAAAGGTCATTATTTATCTGTCCTAATTCAGGGTAGAGAAAAACCTGTTTCCTTGAAATGCCCTAAAATTTACTTTAAAACAATCTAGTAGGCAGAGTAGAATAGATGAAGGAAAAGGTGAAATACATTTGGCCATGAATTAGTAATTGTTAAAGGGGGTGATGGGTACATATGAGTTCACTATACTTTTTTCTGTGTGTGCATCTGTTGTTTGAAGTTTTCCATGGCAAAAATTTCAGCGTTCACCACGAACAAGTCAAGGAGTGATTAAGGAGTGTGCTGTAATCTAGCCCCCTCAGCTCCAGTATCTGCTACTTGGTCTCTGAACTGCTATGGGGCTGCCTGCTATTCCAGCTCATGCTCCAAGTGGTAGCTGGGCTGCTGATGCTTGCCTAAGATATGCATGCTGACGACATGGTGAGACACGCATGCTAAGGCTGTTGAGTCCTGGTGTCCTTGTATCCTGGTGTTGGAGATGATAATGACCGGGCCGAAGACTAAGGATACCATCTCTAAAGATCCTTAAACAACCTCTTTTTAAATAATGTTAGCACTAGTGATTGACTCCTGGTCCTACAGATGTCCAAGTGACATTTCAGCCAAATAGCTTTCTTTGAGTTTTACTTACTCTCTTATGGCAACCACCCCCCTCCCCCGCCCCCCTCCTCCCCCCCAACAGAGGAGAATCTAGGTTTCTCCTAGGACACACGAGATGATGGTGACTGGTTTAAGGAATTATCTGATGTAGAGGTGTGCAACCATATTCAGAATAACACTGCCATTTCCTCTCTGACACTCACTTTTCTTTGCACCCAACTTGTGCTCATCTGACCTGCACACCTCCTATAAGTTGACCCTATAATTGGAAAATATATTTTTTAAAATTTCTATTTCTTCACTAACTAAAAATTATGTATAACACTGTCCCAGAAACTATGCATGTTATTTAAAAATTCAACTATATAATATTTAAAGGGAAGTGTGTTTTAGTGCATTATAATGTAAAAGACTGTTATTCCAGACTGTTATTCTAATACGGTATTTGGTCGGACTCTATCACAAATCATCTGGAAAAGCCTATAGGGAAGAACTGGGATAATTACTATAAATCACATTTGTTGTGCTAGGTTTTACTGGGGCTTAAACTAATCACTCATTGGAAGTTTGTACCTTTGGAAGGATCACTAACTTATTCAGGCCACCTATGTACTATTTGCTGCTTTTATTACTCCCTGGTCCCTAAAGCTAAACAGGTAATAAAAAATCAAGAGAGGGTTTCATTTATGCTCATCTGCTATAAATGATTTTACTTTTGATTCTCTGCCATTACCTCAGGTAAATACAGAATCCAAATGTGATAATGCTTAGATTTGTTTTCTAGATTTTTGAAATGAATTTTAATTTTGATTTGTTCAAACCTGTCCAATGTAACTCAATATTTGTACCCAAGCTTAGATAACTTTAGATAACTTTAGAAAGGATTTTTCCTTTTTTAATGAGTGAAAATTACATAGGCCTAGCAAAAATAGATTTGCTTTTTCCTTTGTGGCTTCATCGTATGTGGCTATTGAGTTCTTGAAATGTAACTAGTGCAACTGAGGAACTAAACTTCTCATTTTATTTAATTTTAATTGAAATAACCATGTGGCTAGTGGTTACCATATTGGACAGAACAAGAATAGAACCTAAAAGAGCACACCTTCCCACGGTGATAAAAAGCAGTTCTAAAAGCCCAGCTCTGCTGCAAACTTGCTGTATGGCCCTAGAATGAGGATTTCATGATCCAAAGAAGAACAAGGTTGTGCCACAACAGGGATCCCTAAGTGTTATGTTTTCAGTCTTCTGGTAGCTGTGGCAGTCCACACTTTTCCCTTGTTTTCTAGTCTCTTTATTGGTCTTGGGATCCTCACTAGAAAATGTATATGGTTTATGAGGACATAGCATCCACTGAATGGCTTATTGTCTATGGCAGCTTCCACATTTACTTGTATTCCAATGGGTAGAGCAACTGACTAGTACTTGGTATCATTGCCTTTTCAAAAACAAATAATGGAAAGCTGATACATAAAATTCAGACCTTTTAAAGAAAATCACTTCTGCTTTTTTATCAAGAGAAAAACATGGGCTTCGTCATTGTCTTGATGTAATGACATAGATTTGTCCACTGAATACTCAGCAATGTAGATTTTTGTTTTGATTTGTTTATTTTTTGTTTGTTTTTTTTGGGGGGGTGTGTGTTTTGTTTGTTTCTTTCTTTAGTAATAGCATGGTAAATTCTGACTGTTAACAAGAGTGGGGGATTTGCTAACTTCAGGCAACAACCTTTCATTAAAGCTGTCCTCACCATAATTGTCATGAAATGCTACTATTATCACTTCATGGTTGGGCCAGCTGTTGTTGAGACAATACAAATTTTTCAAGTACATCAAACATGTGAAGCACAACTGAGATCCAAGGGCAAACGATATTAGAAAAGCAATTGTGCTGTACAAATTGTAGTGCTCTATCAAGGGTATATATTTATTTTATAGCTGTTCACATGTTTCTTAGACCTTTTAAATTTGATAGCTACTTACACGCTGGGACAGTCTAGGGATATTAAGTATTTTTATATTTAAAAGTCCCCAAATGTTTACATCATAAACATTGTGCAATACAATAGTTATAATCATAAAATTAATTCAGTAATTAAATAGTCAAGTTTAACACAGTCATGTCAAGCACAAATTATAAATGTTCTCGTTAGCCTTCTAAATTGGTACTTCATTAAACAGCATGGAAAATCTGGGCAAACTAACATTGCAATGGAAAGCCAATAGAAATTTCTGACCTTTCCCTCCTTCTATTCTTGACGTGGCCAGTTCAATCAATACGCCCCTTTTAAGACACCCTGGTGTTTAAAGGGAAAAGAATGTAAAGAAAACTTGAGGGAAATAATTGGAGAATTACTGAAGTGGAGCCATTAGGTTTGCAGCTTCTAAGTATTTGCAACCAGATTTTATTTTATTTTTCTCAGTAATTGTGTTTCCTGATTAATTTTTTTTTCTTCGTCAGATATACACACTGAATTAGTAGAGCCAGTGTTCAGCACCTGATGTTTTTTAAGTGTGAGTTTATCTTCCTTTTCATTGTTAAACGTCCTGAATGTGCCAGGCAAGCCTGCCTTCTCTTTCCCTTACTAACTCATCCCCATTGAAGTCTTTGTTCTTATTCCTTGGCGATGTGCTGCTTCTCAGAGGTCACCTCTTACCCAATATAAGGGATAAATTACATCAATCTGCTTTTTCCCTAACCTCTATTTAAAACTTAATCACTCTCTCCATCTTAAATATCTTCTTACAGTGTTTGTGATGCTAGACCATCCAGGGTCATTTTGTAATCTCTCTAATATAACAAGAATAATGACTTGCAGATGGGTAACTGCGCACTTTATTTCTTTTAAAGTCCTTGTTTCCTAAGGCTTTCTCTAAGGGAAGATGAGGGCAAATCTTACTAAAAGACACACACCTTTGGTCAGCTTTGGGTTAGCTTTAGGGTACCAGGAAAGGTATTATTTCTGGACTTCTTTAGCAAGATGATAGTCCTAAGACTCTGGCTTTTGTAAGAGAAAGGATTTGTTAGTGCATGAGCTCTTGTTTCAGGTAACAAACACTTGGACTGGATGAGGAGATCACTTGTGTAAGGTGAGTAGATGGGTCTCAGCAGAATGAGTCCAAAGGAGGTAGTTTGAAGAGGGAAGGAAACAAAGGGGAGATATACCTGGAGACAGCATCACCTAGTGGCTTGAATGAGCATTGAATCTGAGCTTCAATAGTTATCCTGCCCATGACCTTAGGCAAATTATTGTGAACTTGGTTTCCTCATTTTCAGCCTTATTATTATCTGATGATGATGGTGATTGATGATAATAACTACCTTTTAAAATCATTTTCTCAAGCAAATAACCCAGTGAAGAAATGGGCAGAAAACATGAATAGACATTTCTCTAAAGAAGACATCCGGATGGCTAAAAGGCACATGAAAAGATGTTCAGCGTCGCTCCTTATCAGGGAAATACAAATCAAAACCACACTCAGATATCACCTCACGCCAGTCAGAGTGGCTAAAATGAATAAATCAGGAGACTATAGATGCTGGAGAGGATGTGGAGAAACGGGAACCCTCTTGCACTGTTGGTGGGAATGCAAATTGGTGCAGCCGCTCTGGAAAGCAGTGTGGAGGTTCCTCAGAAAATTAAAAATAGACCTACCCTATGACCCAGCAATAGCACTGCTAGGAATTTATCCAAGGGACACAGGAGTACTGATGCATAGGGGCACTTGTACCCCAATGTTCATAGCAGCACTCTCAACAATAGCCAAATTATGGAAAGAGCCGAAATGTCCATCAACTGATGAATGGATAAAGAAATTGTGGTTTATATACACTATGGAATACTACGTGGCAATGAGAAAAAATGAAATATGGCCTTTTGTAGCAACGTGGATGGAACTGGAGAGTGTGATGCTAAGTGAAATAAGCCATACAGAGAAAGACAGATACCATATGGTTTCACTCTTATGTGGATCCTGAGAAACTTAACAGGAACCCATGGGGGAGGGGAAGAAAAAAAAAAAAAAAGAGGTTAGAGTGGGAGAGAGCCAAAGCCTAAGAGACTGTTGAGAACTGAGAGCAAACTGAGGGTTGATGGGGGGTGGGAGGGAGGAGAGGGTGGGTGATGGGTATTGAGGAGGGCACCTTTTGGGATGAGCACTGGGTGTTGTATGGAAACCAATTTGACAATAAATTTCATATATAAATAAAAAAATGAAAAAAAAAAAATAAAATAAAATCACTGAAAAGCTAAAAAAAAAAAAATAAAATAAAATGAAATCATTTTCTCATAAGGTGGTTGTCAAGATTAAATGCTAAAGTAATCTAAAACAAAGCACTGAAAACCATGTTTGGTACACAGTAAATGCTTTGTGTTTGTTGAATCCATTTGTGTCTACATGTCTCTGTTTCCTGCGCGTGACTCCTGGAGAAGGAAGGTCTTAAATAAGTTGCTTCCTACCTAAGACTCCGGGAAACTGCTTCAGAGGCTGCTCTCACACCAACCTGAATCTGCAGGCTGCCACTTCAGAGGAATCTTGGCATTACAGCATGGTAGTCAGGGGCGGGGTGGGGTGGGGACAGAGTTTGGTTTATTCTCTTGAGGTGACTTTAGTCCCAGATATGGACGGCACCTTGGGGCGGGGGGACATACACTGAAAGAAGGGAACACAGAATGAACTGAGGTACGGACTGGGGAGCTGGCTCCAGCAGGGTCACCACCACGAAGGTAAAGTATCTCCTATCAAAGATCACAACCCAACTTCAGAGGGTCCACACAGCCAGCAAGAGCCAAGGAGGGTAGCAAGAAAGATGACTAGCTGGGTCCTGACTCTTCCAAGAGAGAGAACAGGTCATAAGTTACATTAGCACTAGGTTAATGTAGAGGGTAAAACAGAGTGCTCAGAACTAGGGACTCTTACATATACATGGGGCATCAGTACCGGAGGAAGAACAAGGGAAGTTAGTGATCATACCGCATATTGAATGCCGATAGCTCCAGCCTTACTTTCCTATTAGGTTGTCAGAATCCTGAATGCAGAATCATCCAGGCAGAAACTGAAAAACATTTTCTTGGGCCAAGAAACCAGGCCAAGATTAAATTGAATATATTGACATTGGTCATTACTTAAAAAAAAATAATAATAACCTATTCAGAATACTCCATAAGATCACATTGAAAACAGCCCCAACCACACACATACATCCATATCACATGACATATCCAGTCAGCTTCTTACATATTCTTAAACATGAAAAGGCAACAAAGTATTATCAAACACCTTAACAAAACATGTCACAGGTAAATTATCCCAAACAAGTAAACAAAAACCATAATGCATCTTAGAAAGAAAAAACATTATCTTCAAAAGGAAGAAAATTATTATTAGCACTATCAGTGAGATAAGAGATGATAGTTTATGCATGGTACAGGACTGTGTGGTATAAAGAAACAAAAACATCAAGAGAATAAGAAAAGGCCTTTTGAATTTAAAAACATTATAGTCTAATTAAAATTCTTCTACTAGATTAGGAAGTTAAAACCAAGGAGATCTCCGAGAAAGAAAAGCAAAAAATCAAAGAGGTAGAAGAAAAAAAGGGAACAAGTAGAGCACCGCAAAAAAGTTCTAGAAAGACAGGGGAAAACGAAGGGAATGAAACTTGTGCAGAACTGATGGAACAGTAGTTGCCAGATTGAATCCCTAGCACAATGAATGAAAATAGACCTATATATTGTGGTTTCTTAACATTGAGAGTAAAAAGAGAATCTACTAGTTGTAGAGAGGGAGAAAGAAACCACAGAGATCATATATGCGGTATCAAGAATCAGAATGGCTTTAATTGTTTCATCAGAATCAAGAAGATAATGGAGCTTCAAATTATGAAGAAAATTCTATACCCCAAAAAAGGCAGTAGTCAAATAATACTTTTAAACCTTCATGGTCTTAAAAATTTTATCTCCCACGTACCTTTTCTTAAAAAGCCATTGAGGAAATATTACACTTGAACTGAAACACAAACCAAGAAAGAGGAAGACATGAGCTACAAGACAAGAGTCAAGAAAAAGGATATAGCAATGGATTTCCAGAGAAGATGGGGAAGGAAGTGCCCAAAACGAGTAGATGCACAGCAATGACATAGGGCGATGGGTCCAGATTGGAACACTGTGCCTCAAGAAACAGAGCTGAGGAGGGTTCTTATCACCAATATCCCCATTGCCACTCTGGCCAACATCTTTTTAGCCTCAGAACAGAATGCCCAAATGAACTTTACTCATAATCATATCTACACCTGTATCAATTTGACCTTTTGTCAAAATTCTTCTTTTTTTATGTTTCTCCTTCCTGGATCAGCTCATGACCCCCCATTTCTCCCTCAAAGCAAGGAGTCTTCTTTGATCTATATTTTAGAGCAGGAAGTAGACCACGGGAGCTTAGAAGCAGAGAATTCCATATAACCCCACAATTTCTAGTCATATTCTAGGCCTGTCAGATCACTCAATTTTACCAAGTCTTTTGTTTCTTAGGATTGTTTCACGTCCTTACCCACTGACTTCCTCAAACTCTCAAAGAGGCTGAAGTCAAACTATGATCCAGAGGCTCTGTTTAGCTTAACTTCTTTTGGATCCTTCTAACATTGGTGATATTGTTATTCCCTTTTGCAACCAGGTTTGTCTTTGCTACATGTTTTTCAAAATTAAACACTGCATTATTTAAAGATATGTACATAGGTAGAAACGCTACAAAGGAAAGAAAAAGATGGGAATATTTTGGACAAGAGCACATGAATGCTCCTGAGATACTGCAATGATTGATTCTTAACCCAAGTACAAAAGATGTTGAGTGTATTACCACTTTTACTACTACTATTAATTTGTAAACTGCGTGCATACAGTGTACTACATACCAAAAAATGAACATCAACAACAACAATAAAAAGATTAAGAGCAAAAAGGAAGAAAGGAAGAAAAGAAGGGAGGGAGGGAGGAAGGGAGGAGGAAAAGAGGGAGGAAGGAAGAAAAAAAGGATTAATGGCACTATAAACATCATCATTCATTCTTTCCATTTTTTAATGTATACATATTCACTACGGATTATTTACAAATAGACTTTTTTTTATCAATCTCTGTAGTTTCTTTCTTATATAAATTCCACTTTTCCATTGATTCGACATCCTTCCAGCCTCTTGGAAATTTTACCCTGCTATATTTTAGCTCCGTTATTGAAACTTACATCAACCTGACTGAATGCAGAGTAAAGGCATCTTTTAAGATTTTGGTGAAGAACATACTACACAATTTGCTTTACGGTTTTATGTTTTCAAGGATGTGGATATATGGAGAGGGTTTAATAACTAGGGTTTCCATGTACATGAATTTGATGTATCTACACATTTAATTTTAAAATATTTTCAACAGAGTATTTTATACTTGTTTCTGAGAGAGAAAGTGAGAACTCTGGCCAGAGCCAGATTTACCACTATATATATGTATACTGGATGCTTATAATTGATCTCTATTAAAAGTAGTAAAAATTTAGAACTACATAGTGTTACTTAAGTTTTGTCCAGAACATTAAAATATATCTCCTAAATGTCCTTAAAAACGCAATGTATCAGTAACTTCATTAGATTAAACATTTCATTTTTTTTAAGTGTCAATGTCTATGGAAATGAATCATTAACAGTTCAGTATAAATTTTTACAATCAGTTTATGTTCCTTCTAACATAAAGGCAGCAGAATTGTGGGCAGATCTTATCATCATCATTGTTTAATGTTAACTGACACCCTAATATGTTCCATAGATTGTGCTAAGCTTTTGATCTATACTCTAATTAATTCTAAAAATATACTTCAAAGATAGGAATTATTTTTTTTAATCTCTGAGGGAAAAATGAAGCCCAGAGACACTGTTACCTTAGTCGAATGTTACCTTAGTCGAATCATAAGACTAAGCCAATAGCGTAACATGGATGTCTAAATAGATCAGTTGGATATGATGTCTAAGCCCTTTCCAGGGGAAACAGAGAAGCAGGAAGAATTTCCAGCATGAGATGACCCAGGATAGTGAACCATAATAAGGAGGTCAGGTAGCATTACAACCCTGTGCCTGGAAAAACTAGAGACAGAAAAAAAAAAAAGAAAAAAAGAAAAAACCCTTAAGAAGGGAGGATAGGAAAGGAATTTTAAAAATCACATGTTTTTGTCTATAGTCATCCCTAACTATGAAAACTATACGGTGTTTTAACATTTTTCCAAATACTTATCAATTCTGAATAATAACCAATTTAACCCAGAGTCTTCCTGGCATAACCCAGCTTTGATTATGTAGATTCAAAAACTTGTCTAATTTTATACCCACAGACGGGCCTTCAACTTTCTGTCTACCCATCCTCATAAAACTCCAATAAAATGAAAAATAACTTAATAATTTAAATAAAGCAAATGCATTATGAAAAAAACTACAGTCTCACCTGGTTTCCCCATATTGTATCTACCTATCTAGGGAGATATGTCTTATGAAATGCCCTATTTTGATCAAACTTGAGAAACTCTTCTTACCCTCACTGCCAACTGAATGATATAGTTTTGATTTCAAATTTGACTGTTTGCTTTATGCTACCATTTAACTTTCATCTGTGCTGCTCGCCACTGGTTCTGCTCTGTATTTCTAACTGCAGCCGGTTCAAATCTCTACGGGGATTTCAGCTGAGTCATTTGGGGCTTATACTTTTACACCTTCCTCAGTGAGTTCAGTGCTGCTAGATCTCTTGAAAGCCTTTCTAAGCCTTGTTTTTAGTTCACTAACATTTCTGTCAATTGACCAGTCCCTATGTCAGTGACAGATGTATGGAGCACATTAGCTGTAGGCCCATCTCTACATGAGAAAATACCTCTTTTTTTTTTTTTAACAGTGCAACACAATGTCTGAAAAATAAGTCTGATAACAAAAGTTGATATGTGCTTTCATGTTGAACTCTCCTTAAGTTCCTTAAAACAGTTCTCTAAAATATCACAAAATTCCCTCTATCCAGGGTGAAACAGACTACAGAGATGGGGTCATGTAGTCACTTTCCACAAAAGGAGAAACAGTGATATCTTTCAACTTAATCTCTTCTTCATAGATATCCAGGACTTGTGAGTCATAGTACCACACATTCATGATCCTGCCATGAATGCATTATGAGTCTACAACAAACAGTTGCAAAGTATAAAGCCCACTGACATCAACTGTCAAGAGAAAATTTATGTAACCACTCTCTGAGATACATTATCAATAAAATGGGGACATTAACAGACCTGAATTCAGACTGCTGCTGTGCAATGAATTGAGAAAACGTATGCAAAGCAGTGACCAGGCTGGATTTAAGTTTTCTATAAATTTAGAAATTATTTAATTTTTACCATTAGATTCATGCACACAAATACTGAATTGGTTTAAATTACCAAAAAAAAAACAAAACCCATGCATTTTTATGTTTTCAAAGAGTAATGGCAATAGAGGCTAACCTAGGAAAATATAATTGATTGGTTTTAGATAATACTGCAAAGAATGGAAAGATTTAACATTATAATGGAAGGGTTCTATCAGTGAGTTCAGAAAAAAAATTATTTGTTTGTTTAGTAGACACGAATGATTCCTGACATTCCACGCACTGACTATAATTTTCTTATAAGCATTGTGGTAAAGGAGTGCAATGCATAGAATTGAACTGCCTGGGTTCAAATCCTGGTCTTGCCCTTCACTGGCTGGGACTTTAGAGAAGTTTCTTAGTTTTTGCTGGGGTATGCTCATGGTTACTTGGGTGGGCAGAGCTAAAAATACGTATGTATTTAGATCCACATATATCTATCTCTACAACTTGACAGCATGAGTTTACACTAATACCATGAATTCCATTCCAATACACAGGGTTCATTCAAGTTTTCACCATTTCATATTTGTACTCCCCTTCTCCAGTGGCGAAAGCCTGCCCCCCATTATCTTCAATATATTTACGTATTTATTCAATGTTCCTCTACATAGATAATCGCCAGACTCTAGCAGGTGGCCAGCCACGGAGAAGCTTTCCTCTAGTGAACTGTGCACTTGCCAGGCTATCATGCCTTTGCCTTGAGCCAACACAGTGGTTCTTCTTTTTACATCATGAGCTGCTTTGAGAAGTTGATGCAAACTACCTCTCCTTTCCCCAGAAAATGCATATAAGCATTTTCTGTATAAAACAATGTATACAACTCCATACAAATGCATATACAACTTGCATTATAAATACAATTATGAAGTGTTTGTCCTTCTATGACTAATTTCATGTGGCATAATACAAAGCATGTTGGCTTATTGATGCTTCATGATCAAAACTATCCTTAGTAAACCTGGAGTCAAACTGTCTAGGTTAGAATTGTGGTTTTAGCAGATAAAGGCATAACTTTGTGCAAATTACTTAGCCATTCTATGCCTTGGTTTCCTCATCTGTAAAGCGGAAAAAATAATAGCATCTACTTAATTTTTGTTTGTGAAAATTAATTTTTGCAAAGTGTTTCAAATCATGGCACAGATTTAAAAAAACACTGGATAAATTTCAGCAAATTTTAAGAAAAGAAAATGAGACACAATATTTCCTATCAAAAAATTGATATGCTCTAACAGTCTATAATCATTTAAATATAAAAACTGTGTATACAAACAATAGTAGAAACATTCTAAGGATATTCTGATCTTACTTTGAACCAAATTAACATCTTATTCTAACACTGGCAGGGGGACCAAAATGGCCACTTTGCCCCCATGTCTGCACAGGCTTTTGTTACATGGCTGTTGGTACTAAGAAAAAGTCAGCACGGTTCTCAGAACCACATTGTCGCAAGTGTATGATCACAGATTAAGATCTAAACCTCAAACCTAAAGTCAGTTCGGTCAAATCTATGAAATTGGAACAGGGCAGTAAAATTGTCTAAATTTGCTGTGTGGTAAACAGGTATCCATTTTGACTGAATCCTCTTATCTTTTCAATTGGTTGTCTTGGCATTCGTGGTGGCTTTAACTACAAACACTTAAGAAGGGAATACAATACTTATCTCCCTCACCACTCAGACTGACTATTGTAGTTTGACAATCTAAGATGAAAGATCTATTCTGAGTGCAAATAGTTATTACTAAGCGATCTGAGCATTTTCAAAGATGAACACAATGTACAATTTGGGGGCCATAAACAAGTTTCAATTACTACTATTCTCATGTGAGTGTTTATATTTCAAAAGTGTTTGGATCAAAGAATATAATTTTTTAAAAATATCAAGGCCATTTGTGTTCCTTTGGGTTACTTCTGAAGTTTAGATGCAGTGTTTATCAAAATTGTTTGTCTTGTAGAGGTAAGAATGACATTTCTAGCCTACTAGCTACATATTTAGGAATGGTCTGTCAGATAATCAGGCCTATAAATAAGAACTGGAAGCAGCTGGAACAGAATTGAATTCCTCTGGATAATTGGCATATATGTCACCCAGGGAAAGGCAGGTACTCTTTCTAAAATAATGTTGACTGATAAGACAGGACATGTCTTCCCACATATACTACACATTTTCACAGGGGAAAAAAAAAAGCCCAGTGTCCAGAGCCATTTTAAATTTCATGACTATGTACTTTAAAATCAAATGGACCAGTTTCTTGAAACCTTAGCAAAAGCAGGCAAAATGTCAAACATTCTTATAATCAATCCCAGGTTCGTGTTTTGGAAACTGCCCTGTCCAGTCAGTACAACAGATTATAAAATAAACAGTTCAAGTAGAAAAGGCTCAATTAAACATATTTATAAAATGTCTGCCTTTGAGCTAATTACATAGCACTATTCATGGTTAGCAGTGGGAAAACTAGCCACTGGTTTCCAAAGGATGTCTCTCCACATAAAGGAAAACAAAGAGTATATTAAGAAAGGACTTTGGAAAGTGGTAAAGATGTGTCAGTTAATCAGAATTATCTATAAAATGACCTTGACATTCACCTTTATAAAATTAACCATAAAGTTAAATCTCATCATGTTACCAATTTTTGGTGCTAGTATATTGGTGAAAAGGCACAATCACTCCCTCTCATACCTACAGAAAAAAGACAAACATGTTACATCATAAGATAATACTGAGTTGAGGGAAATTATCCCATTTGAGAAAATATGTTGCTGTATTTAAACACTGCCTATTTCTCTTTGTCACTGGAATTACAAATAATCATAACTAAATTTAGTGTTTATTTCTATTAGTCTGAGATGCTAATTTATAAGCCACAGTGATCATGGAATTTAAAAGAGAAAGCAGAATTAGTAAAACTACAACATGATGCTAAAAGAAAAATACTAAGAACATAAATTTTGGACATAACTCTAAAATTATGATTTATGACCAAAAAAGCTTCTTTTTGCAAAAATTTTTATCAGTGATGAAGACATGGGATATGGAGCATAAAATACCACCTGAATTCCTTTTATTCATTTATTCAGTAAATAATTATTGCATACCTAAATTATTCATTATAATTAATCCCTATCCAGAGGAAACAGTGAGATACATATACAAATAAGGAAATAGAGCAGCTAATGTCTGCCAAGCATTAAAATGGCCACTGTATGTTATCTGAAATCACTTAAAAATGCTGCCTGATAACGGTTAGGACTCCACTTTGCCTGTGAGAGAACTGAGGGTCAGAGAGGCTCCCTAACTTACTCAACACCCAGAATTCAAACCAAAGTCAGTGTTGTTGCTAAGCTTTTTCAAGTACAATGATACTTCAGGAAGAAATATATCTAAATTATATAAATATATCTAAATTCAGTTCAACAAACCTGTTTCCAGAACTGAGAGTTAGAAGAAATATTCTGTGTTTCTCTATCCCTGTCTTTGTCTTAACCATCTTTTCAAAATACAGCTGCTCAGGATAGATCATTGGCCAAGATTTCACTCTTAGCAACTGGTTGCATGGGCTATTTTCTTTAAATTAACCATACACATTCAAGCAACTTATTTTAGGGGCGCCTGGGTGGCGCAGTCGGTTAAGCGTCCGACTTCAGCCAGGTCACGATCTCGCGGTCCGTGAGTTCGAGCCCCGCGTCAGGCTCTGGGCTGATGGCTCAGAGCCGGGAGCCTGTTTCCGATTCTGTGTCTCCCTCTCTCTCTGCCCCTCCCCCGTTCATGCTCTGTCTCTCTCTGTCTCAAAAATAAATAAACGTTAAAAAAAAAATAAAGCAACTTATTTTAGAGTTTTCATGAGTTTAGAGAACTAGCTATAAGAGTTGTACTTGCATTTTTATATAAACTATTGTCACTCTGAAATAACATGGTTCCTACACATTCAAAATTTAAAACCAGCCCAATAGTTGTGGTTGACAGGCTCTATATGGACATTTCAATAAAGATTTTAGTTTATAAAGTTAGAATTGTAGTCTGAGGGAGGGTTGCAGATGGCACCATGCAGGGTATCTAAAACTTTGATAGTAATAGTCTTTCTGCCCTTAAAAACCAGAGGACAGAGTTCATGACAACCAAAGTCACTGGAAAGTGGGGGGAATCCCAGAAAAGAGAAGGCAAGAGGGGGAAGCCCAATATTTTGTGTATAAAATCTGCCAAAATATTTGGCTGATTGTGAGACTATGCATGATCTGAAGTTAAAGCATCCAGTTAAAGGTAAAAAAGACTGAACTTTGATATGAGCTGCCACACAAAAGGCAATGTTTGCAGTTTAAATCCAAACACATTAAGCGCACACTAAAACTAAAATCAAGACTCTTCAGAGTATTACAACAGCATTCTAAGCCTCTATCATATCACAGTAACTCTGTTCATTATGTAGTCCAGGAAAATGTTACTCATTCTCAAAAGAAAACACAATAGGGGCGGCTGGGTGGCTCAGCCAGTTAAGCAGCTGACTTAGGTTCAGGTCATGATATCAGGGTTCATGGGATTGAGCCCTGCATCAGGCTCTGTGCTGACAGCTCAGAGCCTGGAGCCTGCTTTGGATTCTGTGTCTCCCTCTCTCTCTGCCCTTCTCCCGCTCATGCTCTATGTCTCTCTCTCAAAAATAAGTAAACATTTTTTTTAAAGAAAACACAGTGAATGGATATCAACAGTGAGATCATCCAGTTGTTGGAATTAGCAGACAAGAATTTAAGTAACTTTTAATTACTAAACTCATCAATATAAATGAAATTATGGCCCTAATGAATAAACAGATGAGAAATCTCATCACAGAAATAGTAAGTATGCAAAAGAATCAAATATAAATTCTCAAATTGCAAATACAAACCTCTGAAATAAAAAATCCACTGGTTATGTTTAACAACAGAAAGGAGATGAAAGGGAAAAAGAATCAATAAATTTCAAAATAGATCAATAAATATAGACTAGTATAGACATGTGCTATTTTCTTCCTTTCCCTCTTTTTTCTTTCTTCCTTCCTTCCTTCCTTCCTTCCTTCCTTCCTTCCTTCCTTCCTTCCTTCCTTCCTTCCTTCTTTCTATTTTTTTTTTTGGCTTTTTAAGATTTTATTTTAATTCCAGTTAGTTAACATGCTGTGTTATATTAGTTTCAGGTGTATAATATAGTGATTTAACAATTTCACACATCACCTGGTGCTTATCACAAGTGCCCTCCTTAATCCCCATCACCTATTTAACCCATTCTCCCACCCCCTCCCATCTGGTAACCATCAGTCTGTTCTCTATAATTTAAAGAGTCTGTTTCTTGATTTGCCTCACTCTCTCTTTTTTCCTTTGCTCATTTGTTTTGTTTCTTAAATTCCACATATGAGTGAAAGCAAACGTTATTTGTCTTTCTCTGACTGACATATTTTGCTTAAAATTATAATCTCCACCTCTGCCCATGTCATTGTAAATGGCAAGACTTCATTCTTTTTTATGGCTGAATAATATTCTGTCATATATACTTATATCACTTCTTTATTCATTTGTCAATCAATGTGCTTAGGCTTTTTCCATATCTTGGCCATTGTAAATAATACTGCTACAAACATAGGGGTGCAGGTATCCCTCTGAATTAGTGTTTTCGTATTCTTTGGGTAAATACCCAGTAGTGCAATCGCTGGGGTGTAGAGTAGTTCTATTTTTAACTTTTTTTTTTAGGAACCTCCATACTATTTTCCACAGTGGCTGCAATAGTTTGCATTCCCACCAACAGTGCACTAGTGTTCTGTATTATTTTTTTCATATCAATACATGCAGCATAAAAATGTCACCAGCTTTGGATACTATCTGAGAAAATGATTTCATTATTCTCTCCTATAGTGTGGTCTCTAATGTTAAGGCAAATGTTATAAAACTGTCTTAAACAAACAAAAACAACAGCAACAACAAATTTGTTTTTCCTCTATCTTATGGTAAGAGTGCTTAGTTCTACATGCTGACATTTTAACAACGTTACAATCTATCAAATGCATTCTACAATATATCTTTTGTTCCAAATCATGGGATGATGTTAATGTTAAATGTTATTTTGGGGGGTTGTTCAGAGTGTATGTGGTATGTTCATCTTTAGTCTAAGTTCCTATTTATCTATTATTCTTGCATCCCATGTGACTCAAGCTTTGTTTCTCATCAAAGTCCACAAAGACTTGGGGGCGTTGGTGGCTCAGTTGGTTAAGTGACTGACTCTTGATTTCAGCTCAGGTCATGATCTCACGGTTTGTGAGTTCAAGCCCACATTGGGCTCTGCGCTGGCAAAGTGGAGCCTGCTTCGGATTCTCTCACTCTCCCCTTCTGTCTCTGCCCCTCCCCCACTCTCTCTCTCAAAATAAATAAACTAACTTTTAAAAACAAAACAAAGCAAAAGTCCACAAAGATTCATTTGTATATCAAACTGACAACTTTTTGAATTTATAAAGAAAGATATACTAGACTCAGGAAAATGGTCATTTTTTCCTGTGCTGTTTATTTCCTAGTATGAAGAAAATAATTGAAAATCAGAATACTTTATGAGTATTAGAAGAAGAGCAAAAGTGTGGTGTTAAGGGAGATTTTCATGAAGCAAGCACAGCCTAATAATTGTTCCTTCCTTCAAAAACTGTAACTTCTTGGCATAAAATAGTCACTTATTAGCCTTAGTTTCTTTAACATGATAATCTTTCCAATTTATTTAATATTTACATTGGACTATTGATCTAAAAGTTATCTAAAGGCTTCCATATTTCTTTCTACTCTCAAGAAATTTGAACATGTGAATTCAAAAGAATATAAATTGGATACAAAAGAACCAGGATCAATAATCTAGTATTGGTACATACTCTCCCTCATAAAGTATGGGAATTTTTTTGTTTTTTGTTTTGTTTTGTTTTAATTTTTATTTATTTTTTTAAATTTACATCCAAGTTAGTTAGCATATAGTGCAACACTGATTTCAGGAGTAGATTCCTTAATGCTCCTTACCCATTTAGCCCATCCCCCTACCCACAACACCCTCCAGTAACCCTCTGTTTATTCTCCATATTTATCAGTCTCTTATGTTTCTGTCTCCCTCCCTGTTTTTATATTATTTTTGTTTCCCTTCCCTTATGTTCATGTTTTGTATCTTAAAGTCCTCATTTGAGTGAAGTCATATATTTATCTTTCTCTAATTTTGCTTAGCATAATAACCTCTAGTTTCATCCATATAGTTGCAAATGGCAAGATTTCATTATTTTTGACCGCCGAGTAATACTCCATTGTATATATATATACCACATCTTCTTTATCCATTCATTCCATCAATTGACATTTGGGTTCTTTCCATACTTTGGCTATTGTCGATACTGCTGCTATAAACACTGGGGTGCATTTGCTCCTTCAAAACAGCATACCTGTATCCCTTGGAGAAATACCTAGTAGTACAACTGCTGGGTAGTAGGGTAGTTCTATTTTTAATTTTTTGAGGAACCTCCCTACTGTTTTTCAGAGTGGCTGCGCCAGCTTGCATTCCCACCAGCAGTGCAAAAGAGATCCTCTCTCTCTGCATCCTCACCAACATCTGTTGTTGTCTGAGTCGTTAATGTTCACCATTCCGATAGGTGTAAAGTGGTATCTCATTGTGGTTTTGATTTGTATTTCCCTGATGATAGGGGATGTTGAGCATTTTTTATGTGTCAGTTGGCCATCTGGATGTCTTCTTTGGAGAAGTGTCTATTTATGTTTTTTGCCCATTTCTTCACCAGATTATTTGTTTTTTGGGTGTTCAGTTTGGTAAGTTCTTTATACATTTTGGATACTAACCCTTTATCTGATAGGCCATTTGCAAATATCTTCTCCCATTCCACTGGTTGCCTTTTAGTTTTGTTGATTATTTCCTTCACTGTGCAGAAGCTTTTTATTTTGATGAGGTCCCAATAGTTCATTTTTGCTTTTGTTTCTCTTGCCTCTGGAGACGTGTTGAGTAAGAAACTGCTGTGGCCAAGATCAAACAGGTTTTCACCTGCTTTCTCCTTGAGGATTTTGATGACTTCCTATCTTACATTTAGGTCTTTCATCAATTTTGAGTTTATTTTTGTGTACGGTGTAAGGAAGTGGTCCAGGTTAATTTTTCTTCATGTCACTGTCCAGTTTTCCCAGCACCACTTACTGAAGAAACTGTCTTTATTCCATTGGATATTCTTTCCTGCTTTGTCAAAGATTAGTTGGCCATACATCTGTGGGTCCATTTCTGTGTTCTCTTTTCTGTTCCATTGATCTGAGTGTCTGTTCTTGTGCCAGTACCATAAAGTGTGGGAATGTTAATGGGGATGTTCCTTCTCCCCTGTTCCTACACTGCTGGATTCAGCAATGGTCAGTGATTTTCAAACTGCATTTGATTTCTAAAAATAAAAATTAAAAAAACAACTTAT
The DNA here is from genome assembly GCF_014898765.1 of Herpailurus yagouaroundi. NCBI lineage: Eukaryota > Metazoa > Chordata > Mammalia > Carnivora > Felidae > Herpailurus > Herpailurus yagouaroundi. The sequence goes on from NW_024412517.1 coordinate 88,991, forward strand.
TTTTTTCAATCTCTCTTCAATGTAAAAGACTGAGGTCAATTTTGTGGCAATGCAGCTCCATATAGTATGCATGTACATTTCTATCTGAAGTGTTTTCCCCATGGGGCGCCTGGGTGGCTCAGTTGGTTAAGCATCCGACTTCAGCTCAGGTCATGATCTCACGGTTCGTGGGTTCGAGGCCCGCTTCAGGCTCTGTGCTGACAACTCAGAACCTGGAGCCTATTTCAGATTCTGTGTCTCCCTCTCTCTCTGCCCCTCCCCCACTCACGCTCTGTCTCCCTGTGTCTCAAAAATAAATAAACATTAAAAAAATTAAAAAAAAAAGTGTTTTCCCCTTATTTCATCTTTGCTCTGAATCACATTCTAATGATAAGAAGAAGAAGAACATTGGATCCTGTTATCCTTCTAATGCTCAACCTGATGCTCACCTTAGAGATCCATGCTTATAATGACCACTGCACCAGTCCTTCAGTATTTAAAAATACTTTCATTTCAAAAGCTTGAACAGAACATATTCTTGTGATTAGAACTGAGAAAGCAGCAAAACCTAAAAGCACTTTTATCTTGTTTAATGTTTCTAGAGCTTTATTTTACATGACAGGCAAATTATCTACTTCCTTTTATTTTTGAACAAATGAAAACAAAGAGCAGAGATTACCCATTTGAGCAATAGTAGTTTTACATCACATTTTAACTCACAGTAACCCTAATGAATTCTCGTTATTGAAGTGATAGATGATCAATTTTTGAGTCAGAGAAGCAGTTCAAAACTAGCTCTTCTCCTCTCAATTGCTTCCCTAAATTTCCATTATGATCATTTAGACTTTCTCCACCCCCCCCCCTCTCCTAGGAAGAAATGAGGGTTTTTTTGCACAAAATAATAATGACATGCTTTATTCTAATAAAAGAAGTTTGCATTTTGGAAGCATGGGTATGATAATGATGGAGACTAAATTAAATATGCACTACCCATGTAAATAGCCAGCATTTCTTCTACAGTCTTCCTAATGCCATAAGCTGAGCATTCACAAAGACTAGATTTCTCACGGTGCTGACAAAGTGAAGCTGAGCAATAGAAACTAGGAAAGCTCTAACAGCAGTGGTGCTTTATACTCCATGAGTACTTTAAGATTAAATATATAGTTTTATCTCAGTGTGAGGCCAATGTTAATAACTAGTCCTATTCAAGGGAAGCGTCAAGAACTCTATAATTGAAAGTTGCCCAATTGTGCATGGACTAACCTAACTTTTGAGTAGCACAATTCATCTTAGTCAGTATTTCACTTAAATAACAAAGTTTCGGTAAAGCAGCAAGTGCTTTTACTTTATGTATTATCAACTTTGATGCCCTGAATGTGTTTCTGCTTTTGCAAATGATGGTACATGTAAATAGCACTCTGGCAGATTCTGATTACAAAGTCAGGCAGGCAGAAAAATTCATTTATGGCTAAAAGAACAGCAAATGTTATAATACTCGATCTTGAGCAAAACAATGATCATTTTACCTACAGCTAACTTATCCATTGTCAGGGCATACATTTCTACAAGTTAATTTTTTCATGCTTCTTTTGATTGATTTTTTTTTTACCAGAGCACTATTTTATCAGCTATCTTCATTTATGTTCTATTTTTTGATTACTGAGATTTTTGTCTGTTAAACTAGTTATGTTGGAACACCAAGTTCAGTTAAAAAATGAGAACTGCAACTTCCATAATTGCATATGTATATGAATGATGTGAAAACCCCCAGCCATGATCCATGGGTGTGTGCATTATAAAAATTTCTTTTGACTTCTGACAAATATCCTAGGGGAACAAAATAATAAGATAGGGTCTCCTTCATTGTTTCTCACAGTGGGATTCAGCTTTATGTCTACTTCTTTTTGATCTACTTGACAAAACATAAATCTGGACTCTAGACTCATTTAGGCACAACTTGCAAATCTCCATCAAGGGGAAGTTAATAAACGTTTGCATTCATGGCATCATTTAATGTCTCTCCTTCAGTTATTTGAGATTATCTTGAAGCTAGTATTTATCTGACACACTTGGATTTATTATATATGCATGTCCAGATTGTGTAATTATCTTTTTTAAGTTCACTGAGACAGGTCGACTTAAGCATACAGGCTATTGTCCAACATTGTCACATTCATGTTCTTGAGCAAAAATTTCTTATTAGCTATTGAAATGTAGTGTGCAGGTTGGAATCTTGCCGTGATTGTTCTCCTTCCCATCTGTCATCATTATTTTGCCCATTCACATTGTGATATGCCAACATGATCTGGAAACAGAAGCCAATAAAGGTCTGAATGAGGGATCTAACCTTTTGGACACACAACATAACTTATTTTTCCCCTGTAAAATGTTTCTAACAAAGAGGAAATCAATGAGATCTTTTTAAGAGATTTTCCTAATGGCTGTCTTTCAAAATATTGTAAGCAATAAAAAACTTGCTTGGATTTGTACTTTGGTGAGATTCATATCCCATAACCAGATTTACAACTTCTGTTTTCATCTTAGATTATGGTATGCAAAAATTTTTGCAACCTGCTATTTATTAGAAATTGTAACCAGGGACAGCTTGGGTTATCATTTAGGGACATTCAGTTTAACAAGAGTATGAGTAGAGTCTGCAAGAAATATCATAGCACAGGGAGTTCATACAAAGAAGGTGAAAGATCCACATGAAAGTGAGAAGATAGTGGAGAGAGTAAAAAACTTAAAGTCCAGAGATGGAACCAAATGGAACCAAATTATGGACCAAAGGGTGAATACAGGTGCCTCATTTCAGAGCAGGATAGCAACTTGGAGAAACCTAGATGAATTTTTCCCAAAATGTATTTCCATTTTGGTGCCTCAAATGCACACTGTTAAATACTCTGACATTTGCACTCCCAGGAGGTAGGTATTGAATTGAATTGAAAGGATTCAGGACTTTTCTTTGTGAAGCGATCATTTTGACTCTTGAAGGTCATGAGTCAAAATGATCGCTGCACAAAGAAAAATTATATCCTTGTTGATATTCTCTATTTCCCATCCCTAGGTATACACTGAAGCACTAAAATCCCCCCTTGAATTTACACAAAACTTGTATCAGGACTGCTTATTCTCAGCAAGAAAGATAATCTAGAGACAGAAGTAAGGGCTTTTTCTCTGGTGACCACCTAACTTCAAATTTAACGACAGGCTTTCATTTCTTTTGCATATTGTGCTAAAGTACATGTAATGGTCTGAATATCTGTGTCCTCCAAAAACTTGTATGTTGAAAACCAGTTAGGATTTCAATGAGATGACATGAGGAGGTGAGGCTTTGGGGAGGTGATTAGGTCATGAGGGTAGAGCCTCATGACTGGGTTCAGTTAGCACTCTTGTGTAAGAAGAGACCCAGAGAGCTCCCTAATCCCTTCCATCATGTGAGGATGTACTATAAAGACGGCCATCTACAAAACAAGAAGCATACCTTCACAAGACACCAAATGTGTTGGTGCCTTTATCCTGGATGTCCAATCCTTCAAACTGTGGGAAATAAATTTCTGTTGTTCATAAGCTGCTCAGTCTATGGTCTTATGTTATAGCGGCTCAAATAGACTAAGACAGTAGGTACTTTCAATTCAGGATCTCAAAGTGTCTGTAGATAGAATTAATTCTCAATATGTTTTGTTTCTGTCATAGTTTTATGCATTTTACTCTATATATGTAAAAAATATCATTTGGAGAAGAACCTCATATCCTTTATGAGATTGCCAAAGGGATCTAAGAACACATAGGAAGTTAAGAAGACAAGTCCTAAAGGCTAGAGAAAACACCAGCTCTACTGGTGAATGCCAGAAACTTCTCGCTCAAGATGTCTACTTGATACTAAAACAATAAGGCAAATCAAGTGAAACAGGCAGTGAAATAGTACTTGATTGTATTTTTTCAGTCTACTGTATTGTCATCTGCAGATACAGATCATTAATAACTAACACATACTGAGTATTTCCTTTTTAGATCTGGGGCCTAAAACTGAATTCAGTTTGTCACACACTACAAACAAAGTAAACAAACAAACAAAGTGCCATCTAGCTCCAGCGTGACAATAAGATGATGCCATAAAAAACTCACTGAGTATCTAAACTATGTGCTGAAAATACCTTAAAATAGATTAATTGATAATTTTCAGATACTTGTGGAAAACATGTTAAGAAGGGGAAATTAACTATGCATATTTACCCAACAAATGAACTTATGTGTTAGAGACAAATTACAAATTTCTTTCCATGAATTATGCGAATGGGGTTCACAATTCAGTGTTTTGTGTCTCCTAGTTTATAGGTCTTTCATGTTTTATTTTATTGGTACTTTAAATTCCATCCTAAGAAATATTAGGCCACTATTTTAAGAAAGATAGAATCTGTTTATGGTTTGATTTCTCTCAGGCTGCAAAACATGCTTTCACACCTTTAAAAATACATCATTCTACTTCATTTTCTGAAGAGTTGAAATTTATGATTATCTTCCATTGCAGGCAATGACTTCAATTTACAAGAAGTGTAATGGAGATTCTTTTTTCATTTTTCAGAACAGAAAAGATCCAGTCTTATTGTGTAAGTTTTGACTCCCTAGGAAACTTCACCAAGGTCAACAATCTTACATAAAAGTGGTAAGTATAGTCTTTTAAGACTTAAATCTAAATAGGTCACATTATCATCATTAGAAGTAAACTATTTTATTACAAAAAGATCTATAGTGCATTAGTCAATTAATTATCTTTCTAATGGTTAGTATCTCTTCAGTGTGCCATTTGTCATGACATTTATCCAACATGGTACTTTATGTGGATAATAATGAGGGGAAAATAAAAATACACATCTAAACTCTCCTTAGAGGTAATTATGTTGTCAAATTTGCAGGTAATGGGAAATTTTTTCTAAGCTCTGAACACATTCTAACATGGACTTAGAGGTGGTTTTGTTTTTGTTTGCCAATTTTCTCAACAAACATTATTTTTACAAGTGAAGCTTCACACAAATGACAAATCACAACGATAACCCAGGATATGTTTGGAAACAAAATAAAAAAGCCAGTGTGAAATGATTGATTGCTGAACTTGGAAGAATATTTTATTCTGTCTTAAAAAATATGTCTAATATTATAGGGCATAACCTGTAACTGAAGTTAGTAGTCAGCAGAGTTTCCGATTATGTGAAGTGACTCACCTGTGAACATTTGTGGATGTTTTTTCCCCAGAAATTAACCTTAAAATATGTAGCCACTTTTGTAAGTTCTTGGAGTCTGTATCAATATGACCCCTCTACTTCAAGACTTCAAGAACTTGAAAATAAAGAAAATCATGTTGCCCACTGAACATTACAATATGGAAATAAAAGGTAATGAATCAGACTGTAGGAACTGTTGTTATGGGCCATGGTTGTAGTTAGGGTTAATACGACTAATACACTGTCCAGTTTTTTCCAGGTGTGTAGGCCAAGGACCTTGCAGTCATCACTTCCTCTTCCTACTATTTATATTTTACTTCTAATTCTTCAACACATTCTGAAAGCCCAACCATCAAAATCTGTCACCTCTATGGTCTCCATTCCTTTCCAAAACGTGAATTTCTTTTGGAGGTACTGTTGCAATAGTCTCAACTGGTCTTCCTGACTCTGCCTAGTGTCTCTCCAGCCTGCTGTCAACACAGCGACCAGAACGATGTGTTAAAATGTATATTAGATCAAGTGTTCTTCTTGACCTCCCTCAAAGGCTCCCAAGTTATTCAGAGAAGTCAACATCTTTAGAATGACTTAAATGGCCCAGTAGGATTTCACACCCTCCATACCCTACTTATGCCCTCATAACCAATTCCCATTTCATCTTCTGTTACTCCTCTCTTTGCTCACTCTACTCTGGCCACAGGGTATTCATGAGTATTCACACACGTATTCATGGAACTCCAAAGGCCAAGCCCTGTTTCAGGAATACAGCACTTGCTGTTCCCTTTGCCTGGAGCATTCTACGCCATTAAGAGTCTTGCCAGACGTCCTCATTCTCTGCAGATCCTGATTCCATGCCCTCTTCTCAGTATAGGCCACCCTAATGACCCTATTCAAAATGACGTCACTGATCACCCCTGACTTCTTCTAACACCCCATCATCTTCTTGGTTTATTTGCCTCCATAGCACTTACCATCTAACTTACTACATATTTTATTTATTTTGTTTATTATCTGTTTCTCCACATTAGCAAGATCCAACAAAATAGAAATAGTTGTCTTTTTTATTCACTATGGTATCCCAGCACCATGCCAGTGCTTTGCATGAGGTAGAAACTCTAGAATTATTTGCTGAACAAATAAAGGAATGAGTGAATCATAGAAGAAAGATTTATAAAGGAACAGATATGCAAATTCCCTGAAGATACGATACAGCTTCCATATCAAGACAAGCCTAAATTTAATAAATTCACATATGTGAAGAGAGAATATATCAGAGAGAAGGAGAAGAGGGAACAGCAACATGAAGGCATAAAGCAACAATGACACAAAATTTATCAGTGTTCTCTGCTTTATGAAAGCCTTTGCAAAGGATTTCCAGCTTCACTGGTGATTTGGTGAGCTAGATGTCTCAGGTTATCTTAGCCTAATGACATTAATATTAAATTTTTCTGAGGGACATCTGAATGGCTCAGTCAGTTAAGCACCCGACTTTTTATTTCTGCTGAGGTCATGATCTCATGGTTCATGGGTTCGAGCCCCACATGGGGCTCTGTGCTGACAGTGTGAAGCCTGCTTGGGATTCTCTCTCTCCCTCTCTCAGCCCCTCCATCACTCTCTCTCCCTCTCTCTCCCCACTCTCAAAATTCTATACAGAGAAATTTAAAAAATAATAATAATAAATTCTTCTGCTGAACTTCTTTGGGCTCTCACTCTGACCAATCAACCTCTGACTCCTTCTTAGGTCTGTTTACAAGTTAAAAATGATTGCATGGAGCAGGACTTATGATTCAGATTTAACTTCCTATGTAATAAATATAGTGAGAGAATGCACTTATGTGGAATCTGATGAATAGGTTTAGAGATTAATAAATCTGATTCTTCTTCTATTTATTTCTTCATTCAGTAAACATCCTGATGTAAGATGGCCAATTATCCAAGTTTGTCCAGGACTGAGGGTGCCCTTTAGATGTGGGACCTTCTCTGTTAAAACTAAGAAAGTCCTGGGTGGACCAAGACGGGTTGGTCATCCCAGCTACTACATGTCAGACACTGTAATAAATGCTAGGAATAAAAAAAAAAAGTTGTTATTGCATAAGATCTTTGAATATCTGAGAAATCTCTTTACCTACTACATTTGCCAATAAGGAATTGATTTTTATTGTCTCAAGTGTATCAGTTAAGCTCAACAAGTGTTTACACACAATATCTATTCTCTATAAGCATTTTGGAACTAGTAATCTATTTCTAAATGAAAATAATTTAGAGACTAATTAGGGAAACAGCACAATAAAAAGTATGGTAAATTTAATTTGGTATAGTGGGGATTTATTGAGCATATATTATTTGCCAGACATGATTTAGGTGCTAGGAACATATATATTTTTAAAATATGATCAGAGCTTAGCAGTCTCTAACTGGCTTCTTAGCTCTAGTTTAAATTCTGTCTGGGTCTTTTTGCAGGACATCTGCCCATTGGAACAGACTATCAAGGGGGAAAAAATTTCCCTTTAAATATGTAACTTACCCTTCACGCATTTTGGGAGCTACAAGAATCACCCATTATCTGTTTTTCCTAGTATCCAACCAGAGGGTCTAATTTCTCTAATTCTAGATGCCATCACAGAACTCTAATTGACTGCATCCATTTGTTTCAGAAAGACAGAGTTACTTTTATCATAAGCATTCAAGAGTTAAATCACCTACAGAGACAATCTTGTGCAACGGAAACCAATTCACACACTGGAGCCCCAGCCAAACATCAGAAACTCTGGTTCTCTGCCTGTGTGTAGGTTTCTTTAGTCTGTGCTGCAGGTGATTTAAGAAGTTCTATTACTACTATGGGTCCTGTCTGGCCTTTGACGAAAATCATTATTGTTCAGCAGCATTAGTTACCCAGTATCTTCTGGAGAGGCATGAGAGCCAGGGTCTAAACGAAAAAGAAAGACCATCACATGTCTTTATTTATCCCAGCATTTAAACACTTGAAAATATCCCTCTTAGCAACAAATCTACAACAGCAGTCTTCAGGTAGGAACTGCAGCCTTTCTTTAGATCCAGAGAGAAAAGTGATTACGCAGTCCTCTGTTAGAAATTCTCCATCCCTCGCATTATTAGAGACAACCTGGTGGTAAGTCTTCAAGGCTAATACACTAGTAGCTACATCTCAAGTTTTCTTTCAGTCATTTCTTCAGTTGTGACCATGACTGTTCCCATGCCGCCTTGGAGAGGGTTTCAGTCAGCAAATTCAAGGGCTAGTTGCCATGGGAATGCTAGTATGCCACACCGCTTAATTTGAATCTCCAGTTGAAAATGGGGCAGAGAGATAGCAAGAACGAAAGCAGCTTGAGAATTAAGGGATTTAAATAACACGTATGCTCAAATGAAGCCCCTCTAACAAAACTGTCCAGAATGAAACTTTCACCATCACTGCACTGACCGGGGTTTTAAACGGGACATCTCAAAAGTCTTCAAGCTCCACATGTCGGAGACGAAACTCATTATTCCCATCCCTCAATAAGCTCTTCCTGCCTCATTCCAATTAATGGAGCTACAAGTCATTTATACCACGGGCCTAGGAGCTATTTCCAAATCTTGTATCCTCACTGCTGCCACACAATTACTCACCAGCGAGCTCCAGCAGTGAATCAAGACCGGGGAGGCTGAGACTGAGTTTAAATTTACTGTCATTTCACTTTACCTATTAAACAAGCAACAAACAGTGCAAAGGTTATGTACACAAGTAAACTTAAACCCAAGTAAGTGGACTCAGCTGCCCAATAGCCTCCTTAATTTCTCCCGGCGCTGTGCCAGGAGAGTGACAGTCAGTGAGGCCACACGGAATTACAAAAATCCACCAGTTGAAGGAGCCCAGATCTGAGGGTTGTGTGTATCTGGTAGTATCTGGCTAGTGCAGGGTCTGTGACAGTCCTTAGGCTTCACGATACTCCAGAAAAAACGAATACTTCCATGGAATTTTTCCCACTCACCAGCAGCTCTACTGAGGCTTCAACTCTGCAGATGGGTCCATGCCCACCACCACACCAATGCTGTTGACTCCACCTTCTCTTTTAATTTTTTACATGTTTATTTGCTTACTTGTTTGAGAGAGAAAGAGAACAAGCCAGGAAGGAGAAGAGAGAGAGGGAGAGAGAAATCCCAAGGAGGCTCCATGCTGTCAGCACAGAGCCCAACGCAGGGCTCAAACTCACCAACTGTGAGATCATGACCTGAACGGAAACCAAGAATTGGAGGCTTAACTGACCGAGCCACCCAGGCAACCCTGTGGACTCTACTTTCAAGAGCTGTGACATGATTGCCTCCTATCCATTTCCTGCTTCAGGGCAGAGTCTGACCACCTCTTACACTTCAGCCTCACTTCACTTTAACTCATCATCTGCAGGGCAACCAGTTACCTTTCTAAAATGCAGACACGTACACATCACTTGTGGTTTAAAAACACTTTATGACTCCATGCCAGGTAAAGTCCAAACTTCTCACTGATACAAAAGGCCTTTCGTGCCCTAGCCCCTGATTTTTTTTTTCCTCTGCTATTATTTCTCACTATTGTCCTATCAAAACCTCCTTTCCTGCAAATGCCCATATTACTGTTCTGTGGCTCTGTCATGCTATGTCGCTCCATTCCTGCCTTCACACATGGCATCCTCTCTCCATGCCTTTGTTATTCAATGGTTATGTATTTAAAATCAACCTAATGCCCAGATGCTAGTCTCTAAGGATCCAAAGTTAGGTAAAACATGCTTTTCTGCAAAGAATTTGGTATTTGGGAGAAATTCAAACATATAAATCAACAGAAATGACAGAAAATGATAAATTTTCAGTAGGGTCATACAAAAATTATTACGGGAGCCCAGAGAAATATCCACTAAAGGGATGATGGGAGAAGGTGGGCACTGAAGACTTCTTGATATTTTTGTTAAATTTTACAGAAATTTTATACCGTATGGTTGCTGGGAGTTTTCCTATTTAGACTGCCACCCTCACTTCTAGGTTGATGGGAGCCCCATTTTCTAGTCTAGGGGGATTAAGGAATGGTCTGGATCTCTCAGAAAAGGGGTTTTCTTTCAGTTGGGATTTGGCAAAGCCTCAGAATACAATGGGAAAAAAATTGCGAAGAAAATGACCAGTGGGTATCACAGGAAAACCTCCCATAAAGGCAAAAGAAAGTCAATGAAGACTCTCAGCTCTCATTACTGATAAGCTGCAGGTGCTGACTTAGCTATTGTGTGAAGGACAGTAGTGTGGTGCCTCAATTTGTCCAAGCTGCTATAACAAAATACCATAGAACGGGTGGCTTAAAAACAAAACAAAACAAAACAATGTCTCACAGTTCTATAGCCTGAAAATCTGAAATCTGGGCGCCAGAATGGTCAGGCTCCAGTGGAGACCCGCTTTGTGGCTGCAGACTGCTGACTTCTTGCTGTGTCCGCACGTGGTGGAAGGGGGAAGGTATCTCGGTGGGGTCTCTTTTATAAGAGCACCTATCTCATCCATGAGGACTCTACTCTCATGACAAAAGCACCTCCCAAAGACCCCAATTCCTAAATCCATCACGTTGGGCATTGGGTTCCAACATAAGAATCTGTGGGGCAACACAAGCATGCAGACCATATGCAGCATATGGGATGGAATGAAAGCGATCAGTATCTTTGTATTTACAGAATCCTTCACCTGTTACTTTCAGATCTTGACTCATCATAATGGTTACGTTCCAGCTTTCTCCAGCAGTGTGCCTTATCAGCTTTTACTCCCCACTATCCACCTGAACAACACCAACCCAATCCACCTGGGAGTAGTAATCGTTCTTTCAAAGTAGGGACACAATGATAAATGGGTGGATGGATGGATGGATGGATGTCTGGATGGGTAGTATACATACATGAACTACCAGTTATGGTATAATCTCTGTTCTACTTCCTTCTGCTTTAATAGTCCTTATTATTCCTGGAGTAATGGATAATTGACTAGATGCAAAAAGGAAATCAATGGGGGAAATATATATAAACTATTATTAAAACCTCCATGTTTTATATTCCTTTCTTCCCTGGTGAGTGTCTATTACTCCTTCTAGACCCAGTTTAATAATCTCTCCTCTATAAAGTCTTCCTTACTCCCACCTTCTTTGATCATTTCCTACTCAATAATAAAAGCATATCTGGTATACACTTATAGTTGTAGTTGCCATGCTATTATTCTTCTCAAGTCCCATCAGACTGTGGGCACCTAAGCACTGTAGCTTATGTAACTATAGGTTTTCTCATGCTATAGTCCTAATAGCACAAGGCCATTTTATTTGTTTGACTTTGCTAGGGGAAACTTTGTTCCAGATGATACAATCTTTAATACCTGAAATAATTTGAATCATGTTTTTAAGTCCAAATTGTTATCACTCGATCTCCCTTTTTTCATGTTTTTAAAGTTTACTTATTTATTTTGAGAGACAGAAAGAGAGCAGTGGAGGGCAAAGAGAAGGGAGAGAGAATCCCAAGCAGGCTCTACACTGTCAGTGTAAGCCAAACATAAGGCTTGAACTCACCAACCTGTGAGTTCATGACCTGAGTTGAAATCAAGAGTCAGATGCTTAACCAACTGAGCCACCCAGGCGCCCCCATCACTCTATCTTCTTCAAGTATACTGAAGTTAATTTTACCTGTCTTTGTGACTCATGTTTATTATTTAGAACTGCTGTTATAGACACATTTTTGAGGTCTATCAACATATGGGATCATGCTTTCTTGCATTTTTTACAAATATTTAAAATTTTCTCTGTAGTATCAGTCAGCAGGGTCACCAGGCATGAACACCGCTGCTGGGTGGGGATGAGGGGGCATCTTTCCAGGAGCTGCTCCTGAAACCGCCAGGGTCTTTGGCACCAGCCGCCAGGATCTATGCAGTCATTGGGGTCTGGGACATAGCAGCTGCTGTTGGGGTCACCAAGGTCACAGGCATCATGGCTGCTGCAAAGAGCACCAAGACTGTCAGGGTCCTGTGAGCTACCACGGCTCCTAGAACCACTGAGGTTATCCGTGTTACCACTGCTGCTGCTCCACAGGATGCTGCCATTGATCCCCCAGATTCGCCACCACCATGAGGTCCAACCCACCTACACTCAGCTCTACAGATGTGTGCATCATTCTGGCCTCCTAGTGGGCTATGCAGAGAAATATTTGTTGGCTCATGGATGTCCTAGTGGCTGAAACTGAAGGAGAGAGTCAAAGGGAGTGATTTACACTACCATGATGCCCATGTCGCTCCCAAGGGGACTTTCTAACAAGTAAATTACATGACTTACATTAAGACTTGTGTTTCGGCTGTCCTAAGACTTGAAAAAGAATGAATGATTATTCTTCAGCCTCAAGTCTCCAAGTCTATTCTGGATGAGTGAAGTCCTTCAGAAAAGTAAAGCCTGCGAATGGACAGTGGGCACTTCAATGTGGTAGTAAGCAAACAAGATAAAAAAAAATAAAATAATAGATAAAGGGTAAAAGGTAGCAAATTTCCCCACTGATAAAACTGTTTAGAAAAAAAGTTAATTACTGGACTTGAAGCAATAGATATAATCTTCTTAAAGCCTTACTTCTTTGGACCCAAATTTATTCAATTAATTTGCATCTATTTCTTTTTTTTTTTTTTATGAAATTTATTGTCAAATTGGTTTCCATACAACACCCAGTGCTCATCCCAAAAGGTGCCCTCCTCAATACCCATCACCCACCCTCTCCTCCCTCCCACCCCCCATCAACCCTCAGTTTGTTCTAAGTTCTCAACAGTCTCTTATGCTTTGGCTCTCTCCCACTCTAACCTCTTTTTTTTTTTTTTTCCTTCCCCTCCCCCATGGGTTCCTGTTAAGTTTCT